>NC_090266.1:912502109-912812709 GCF_040414725.1 Anabrus simplex
AACCAAATTATCTACATCTTTACCTTCATACAACTGTTGGATATGCTCCTGCCATCTTTCTGCTTTGTCTTCTTTCCCTAGAAGTGGCTTTCCATCTGAGCTCTTAATATTCATGCACCTAGATTTCCTTTCTCCAAAGGTTTCCTTGATTTTCCTGTATGCAGCATCTACCTTTCCCAGGACCATACAGCCTTCGACATCCTTGCACTTCTCCTTCAGTCATTCTTCCTTAGCTACCTTGCACTTTCTATCCACTTGATTCTTTAATCGCCTGTATTCTTTTCTGCCCTCTTCATTTCTAGCATTTGAGACAATAAGTGTTATAAATATATATCATAGTACTCCTGTATTGCACAAGACATGTAGAATAAGCAGTTTTGACAAAGTGTATCTCCTGATTTTTCCTGATTTTCGTATCAAAATCTCCTGACTTTTGGTTTTGTAAAGTTGGCAGGCACGATCACGGTAAGCTTCCAGAAACCTCCATATGTATTAGAATGATACTGGAACAAATCCAATATACGAATATTATAGTTTTCTACAATTTTCAACTGAACAGATTTTGAGATTATTTGAATTTACAATACATACAGGGAAATCATATGTTAGTCAACAGATTCTGAAGTTATACGAATTTACAAAACATATTTACAGGAAAAGCATGTGTTAGTCGTACTCAGTATTTAATTAAAGGTAATTAAAATATATTAAACATAATAATTGTAGGTTTTACAAGGTTCCGGTTAGATGTAGGATGGCGTACATAAGGCATAGTTACGTTGATGCTGCTACATGGCTAACTCTTTTGCTGCGGAAGTCGACTGACTGTTGTCGACTTGCTTTCCCATAGCATTCGCTGCGGTAATCGACTTTTGTCGACTTGGTAATTTTCTGCTATATTTTCTGCGCGCTTCTTTAATAAAGGCGCGTTTAATAACACAAACATTTATAGTCATGTATTGACCATGTACTAAGCATTGTTTGAAAACGCTGCCGCCTATACTGGACCTATGTTTGTTATCTTTCGGCCGCCCGCCAACATTACTGTCAGTTGTCTGGTCGACTCAGCAGCTGTGAGCACGCGTAACGTTAGGAATGACAGTGAAGCAATCATCAATCTTTTAGTGGCCGATTCTGATTCAGACTGTTCAGTAAATTTGGACAACGAAACAAGTGATGAAGTACATAGTGATTGTTCGGAAGATAGTGCCAACGAGGAAGATCTTCGTTTTGTATCGGACTGGCGGGATATTAGTGGTGGCATTGAAACTGCACTAATGAATGGAAGAATATTGTACAATAAGCTTCAAAAAAGGGCAATTAATACTCCTGACTTCAGAAATTCTGTCATAATGGGACTTCTACGAGAGTATCAGCGCAGTTCGCCGGCGAACCGAGGAAGACTTTCTGATTACATACCTCAAGCACGCCTGACGGAGAGGCACTTTCTTTTGGAGCACCAGGACATGAGTCACAAACCTAATTGTGTTGTTTGTTCCATATTACCAGCAAACTGTTCAAAGAAAGGAAAGGGACTGTGCAAGAGAAAACAAACAGAATTTTTTGTAAGAATAGCCCAGGACAGCCTGCAATGTGTCCAGTTCCAAGTTCGGAGATGCATTACAGTAATGTGTGTTTCAAGGTCAAAAGTCACTGCTAAACTGCTGAAGTTGAGTTAAAAATGGTGCATTGGTTTTTTTATATGTCACTCTCCTGTAAAAATTACAGTTTCAGTTCGTTTGGAAAATACTAAAAAATTTACATTTTTCTGTAAGTGTTCTATTTCAAAATAGCGCAGCAAGAAAGTTAATATGTTAGAAGGAGGATGGCTTACGTACGACATAGTTACGTTGATGCTGCTACCTGGCTTAATGTAATAGGACACTACAGCCGTAATATGGCTTCCTCTCAGGGAAAATATTCTAGAGGTAAAATAGTCCCCTATTTGGATCACTGGGTGGGGATTATACAAGAGCGATCAATCATGAGGAAGATGAGTACAGACATTTTGCAAGTCGGATCATGGAATTTTGGAAGTTTGAATCCTTGTTGTAGGTTAGAGAATATGAAATAGAAAATGGATGTTCTACAGTTAGACGTAGTTGGTATAAGTGAAATACATTGGCAGGAAGAGCAGACAGCTGCAGAATTATCAACACAAAATCAAACAGGGAAATGCAGGAGTTGGTTTAATGAATAAGAAATTATGGCACCGTATAAGCTACTATTACCAGCATAGTGAACAGTTTATTGTCATGATAACACCAATCCAGTGCCCAACACAATAGTGCAGATCTATATGCCTGCTAGTTCAGTGGATGGTAAAGAAATTGAAAGAACATTTGAAGAGAGAAGATTTATTACAATATGTAAAAGGAGAGGAGATTTTAATTATGATGAGAGACTGGTATGCAGTAGTAGGCCAAGGAAGAGAAGGTGATGTAATAGGAGAATTCAGACTTGAACAAAGGAATGAAAGGGGAATCCAGTAGGTAGAATTCTGCACTGATCTTAATTTAGTCTTTGCTAATACTTGGTTCAAACGCTACAAACGGCAGCTGTATATGTGGACAAGACTTGGAGACACTGGAAGGTATTGAATAGACTTCGGTATGATTAGGCAGAGGTTCAGAAACCAAATGTTGGTTTGCAAGACCTTCCCTGGAGCAGAAATGGACTCTTATCACAACTTGGTGGTCATGAAATGCCATCTCAAGTTGAAGAAATTGAAGAAAAGATGGAATATAAGGAGACGGGCTCATGACAAGTCGAAGGAAAAGAGAGGGAGGGATTCTTTCAAGGAACATGTTGCACAGGGACTAAATAAGAAGTAAATACAAAATATGAAGAGTGGACAGCCGTGAAGATTTAGATCTGTAGGGCTGCTGAAGAACGGTCAGTTAGGAAGAAAGGCAAGATCAAGTAAGAATCGGTGGATAACTCAGGAAATACTAGATCTGATTTACAAATGGCAAAAGTACGAGAATGTATAAAAATAAGAAGAGCAGAAAAGAATACAGGTGATTAAGGAATGTACCCATTGCTGAATGCGCTAGTGAACGGTTGACTGTTCCAAGAGCTTTGTATTATCTTATTGATAAAGTAGTTAATAGTTGTAGAAATTAAGTAAATATCGCGTGCACGTGTGTGTTTTTTTTTTACATTTAGTTCCACAAATCTTGGTGTTTAGTGTTTGTTTGTAGTAATTGAGATTAGTAGTATTTATTTATATTTTTACACTGAGTAGTTCCATAGGTGCTCGCTAGATTACAAGTTGTAGGTTAGGATTGCGTGAAAGAAGAACATTTTTTCTTCTTTTTTAAAAATTTTATTATTTAAATATCAGTAGGTTTGTTGATAGAATACTTACACCGGGCGAGTTGGCCGTGTGGTTAGGGGCGCGCAGCTGTGAGTTTGCATCCGGGAGATAGTGGGTTCGAACCCCACTGTTTTCCGTGGTTTCCCATTTTTACACCAGGCAAATGCTGGGGCTATACCTTAATGAAGGCAACGGCCGCTTCCTTCCCATTCCTAGGCCTTTTCTATCCCATTGTCGCTGTAAGACCTATCTGTGTCGGTGCGACGTACAGCAAAAAAGTACTTGTGGGCAACCTCTGTGGTGTAGTGGTTAGCGTGAGTAGCTGCCACCTCCGGAAGCTCAGGTTCGATTCCTGGCTCTGTAAGGAAATTTGAAAAGTGACACGAGGGCTGGAACAGGGTACACTCAGCCTTAAGTCCACAGTTTTTATTGTATTTTACGCTTAACCACAACAGACAAGCCTATTCATATGTCACTGTGCGATGATATCGAAATACCTTACAATCAACTGATCGTGATGTTGGCCCTCGTGCCACAATATGATGAAGTGGCGGTCTTCGCAGTCTGTGATTTTTAATGCTTTCAGCAACGGTCTTTAATTCTCCCCCAGTGATTCTAAAATGCATATTTTGTACACTTTTTGTCATTCAAGGGCCATGCCCCCTTCCTTGTGCGACCACAGGAAACATGGCTAACATTCGTTCTGTCAGCTTCACCCAGGCAGTGCTTCCACCTCTCTATGTTATTCTAGCTCCTTGGGGACTGCCGAGCTAGTGGCCATGCGGTTATGGTAGATAGTGGGTTCCAATTCCACGATCGGCAGCCCTGAAGGTGGTTTTCCATGGTTTTCCATTTTCACATGAGGGAAATGCTGGAACTGCATCTTAATTAAGGCCACGGCCGCTATCTTCCCAATCCTAGCCCTTTCCTATCCTTCAGTCGCTGAGAAACTCTGATGTGTTAGTGTGATGTTAAACAAGTAGGAGAATACTGGACTAATGAATCTATTTTTGCTCTTCCTCTGGGAAAACACCTTGGTTTAATGATAAGTTGCTTCACATAAAATAAATGAGCAGTTCTTGAGTGGGTATGTTGAAACACCATCAGTTCCTACAGCTTTATTTAATTTAAGAGAAATCAGTTTGTTGTATATTTCTGCCTGACTGATGTTGATATCTGAAAATTGACCAAAAAAGGATAAACAATGACTGAAAAAAAGGATAAACATATGTCATGTTATTATTGTTCTGATAAGTAAAATAAACAGATCAAAAGTGTGGGGCCAAAAAATTGACAATATTCTCACCAGTATCTACTATAAATTCATTAAGATGCAATGATGAAGGAATATTATTACATGACATTTTAGAACTTAAGACACTGTCATAAATTATGCAGGTTGGAACAAATACTTAGTTTCACAGTTGGAGATATAGTTTGTGTAGCAAGATTTGGTTTTGGGCTTTCATTTCCTAATTTAGAAAAGTGCTGATAATCACTCTTGGGACCTGATATTTTGTTCAACTTGTGTACTTTCGTCTTTTCAATAATCAGTGATTTTCAGTAATTTAAATTAATGATTGTACCATTTTGGGATTTGGGGGGTCTAAAATTCCATATAGGAATGTAAAATTCTGTGCCATAATGTAGTACGTTTTATTGCTTTACGAATTGATACATTCAGAAATACTGCCCTTCAGCTGAAATGTGACAGGTAATAATTTAGGCCATTATAATCTCCATTTAAATAGTCAAAATACTATCAGTGGATAAGGAATAGTACAGCTCATTTATAGGTAAATAAATCTCTAATGCTGGGTGGTGTCTGTTGAGGGGTACTGTGCTTTCATTATTGGATTTTACTTCAGTGTACCTGGAGTTACTGAGAACCCAATCAAGAAAATGATTTGGAAAATTTGGGATATAATTAAACTACTGTACTGAGATAAGAAAATGTGTCTATAACTGAATTGCACCATGTTGTTTCCTACTGACATAAGGGAGGAAATATTTCATCATTTACCATCCAATTAAAATGTGGTAGTTTGTAGTTTCCAACAAAGAGTAATACATGGTTGTCAAGACTTGAAATAACGTTTTCAGCAGCAACACAGTGGTCAAAATATTTGTGGAGAGGAGAGGTAGGTGGAATGTATGCAACACCAATGATAATTTTTTGGTGTTAAAAGTTCGGAACAAACAATTTTCAGGAACACAAACAGTTGTCAGCTGTGCTATTGAATGGTATCAGAGTAGTTTTAAACCTCCTACTAATTCAGATCTTTATATCCCCACGAGATGCTTTTGTACCCTTTAAAGAAGATCTGTGTCATGTGAAAATTGAATATGTCTAGGACTCTTAGTTCCTCATCACCGATTTCATTGTGTAAGGTTTCTGCGAAACATGTGACCTTGCCGCGCCGCGGTAGGGAGGCTTGCGTGTCCCAATGATGCAGATAGCCGAGTCGCAGGTGCAACCATATCGGATGGGTATCTGTTAGAGACCAGACTAACGAATGGTTCATCGAAAGGGGGGTAGCAGCCTTTCGGTAGTCGCAAGGGCGGGAGTCTAGATGATTGACTGATACGGCCTTGTAATAATACTCAACATGGTTTAGCTGTGTTGATACTGCTACACGGCTGAAAGCAACGGGAAACTACAGCCGTAACCACCTCCCGAGGACATGCAGCTCTCTCTGTATGAAGGATGTACTGATGATGGCTTCCTCCCGGGTAAAATATTCCGGAGGTAAACTATTCCCCCATTCGGATCTCCGGGTGGGGACTACACGAGAGGGGGCGATCATCAGGAAGATGGATACTGACATTCTGCGAGTCGGAGCGTGGAATGTTAGAAGTTTGAATCGTTGTGGTAGGTTAGAGAATCTGAAAAGGGAGATGGATAGGCTAAAGTTAGATGTAGTTGGTATAAATGAAGTACGTTGGCAGGAAGAACAGGATTTTTGGTCAGGCGACTACCGAATTATCAACACGAAATCAAACAGGGGTAATGCAGGAGTTGGTTTAATAATGAATAAGAAAATAGGGCAGCGGGTAAGCTACTACGACCAGCATAGTGAAAGAATTATTGTCGCCAAGATAGACACCAAACCAATGCCCACCACAATAGTGCAGGTCTATATGCCTACTAGTTCAACGGATGATGAAGAAATTGAAAGAATATATGAGGAGATAGAAGATTTAATACAATATGTCAAAGGTGACGAGAATCTAATTGTGATGGGAGACTGGAACGCAGTGGTAGGCCAAGGAAGAGAAGGTAGCACAGTAGGAGAATTTGGATTGGGACAAAGGAACGAAAGAGGAAGTCGGCTGGTTGAATTCTGCACTGACCATAATTTAGTCCTCGCCAATACTTGGTTCAAGCACCACAAACGACGGCTGTATACGTGGACGAGACCTGCAGACACTGGAAGGTATCAAATAGACTTCATTATGATTAGGCAGAGATTCAGAAACCAGGTGTTGGATTGCAAAACTCTCCCAGGAGCAGACGTGGACTCTGACCACAACTTGTTGGTCATGAAATGCCATCTGAAATTGAAGAAATTGAAGAAAGGAAAGAATGCAAAAAGATGGGATCTAGACAAGTTGAAAGAAAAGAGTGTGATGGATTGTTTCAAGGAACATGTTGCACAAGGACTAAATGAAAAGGCCGAAGGAAACACAGTAGAGGAAGAGTGGAGAGTCATGAAAAATGAAGTCAGTAGGGCTGCTGAAGAAATGTTAGGAAGGAAGAAAAGGTCAACTAAGAATCAGTGGATAACTCAGGAGATACTAGACCTGATTGATGAATGACAAAAATACAAGAATGCTAGAAATGAAGAGGGCAGAAAAGAATACAGGCGATTAAAGAATGAAGTGGATAGAAAGTGCAAGGTAGCTAAGGAAGAATGGCTGAAGGAGAAGTGCAAGGATGTCGAAGGCTGTATGGTCCTGGGAAAGGTAGATGCTCCATACAGGAAAATCAAGGAAACCTTTGGAGAAAGGAAATCTAGGTGCATGAATATTAAGAGCTCAGATGGAAAGCCACTTCTAGGGAAAGAAGACAAACCAGAAAGATGGCAGGAGCATATCCAACAGTTGTATCAAGGTAACGATGTAGATAATTTCGTTTTGGAACATGAAGAGGCTGTTGATGCTGATGAAATGGGAGACCCAATTTTGAGGTCAGAGTTTGACAGAGCTGTGAGTGACCTAAATAGGAACAAGGCACCTGGAATTGATGGTATTCCTGCTGAATTACTGACTGCCTTAGGAGAAACCAGCATGGTAAGGTTATTTCATTTAGTGTGCAAGATGTATGAGACAGGAGAAGTCCCATCCGATTTTCGGCAGAATGTTGTTAAACCTATTTCCAAGAAAGCCGGTGCTGACAGGTGTGAAAACTACCGCACTATTAGTTTAGTATCTCATGCCTGCAAAATTTTAACACGTATTATTTACAGAAGAATGGAAAAACAAGTTGAAGCTGAGTTGGGGGAAGATCAATTTGGCTTCAGAAGAAATGTAGGAACACGTGAAGCAATCCTGACTTTACGTCTGATCTTAGAGGATCGAATCAAGAAGGACAAGCCCACGTACATGGCATTCGTAGATCTAGAAAAGGCATTCGATAATGTTGATTGGACCAAGCTATTTATGATTCTGAAGATGATAGGGATCAGATATCGAGAACGAAGAATTATCTACAACCTGTATAAAAATCAGTCTGCAGTGATAAGAATCGGGAGCTTTGAAAAAGAAGCAGCAATCCAGGAAGGAGTGAGGCAAGGCTGCAGTTTGTCCCCTCTCCTTTTCAATGTTTACGTAGAACAGGCAGTAAAGGAAATCAAAGAGAAATTTGGAAAGGGAATCACAGTCCAAGGAGAGGAAATCAAAACCTTGAGATTTGCCGATGATATTGTTATTTTATCTGAGACTGCAGAAGATCTCAAGAAGTTGCTGAATGGTATGGATGAAGTCTTAGGTAAGGAGTACAAGATGAAAATAAATAAGTCCAAAACAAAAGTAATGGAGTGCAGTCGAACGAAGGCAGGTGATGTAGGAAATATTAGATTAGGAAATGAAGTCTTAAAGGAAGTAGATGAATATTGTTACTTGGGTAGTAAAATAACCAACGATGGCAGAAGTAAGGAGGACATAAAATGCAGACTAGCACAAGCAAGGAAGAGCTTTCTTAAGAAAAGAAGTTTGCTCACTTCAAACATTGATATCGGAATTAGAAAGATGTTTTTGAAGTCTTTTGTGTGGAGCGTGGCATTGTATGGAAGTGAAACATGGACGATAACTAGCTCAGAAAGAAAGAGTATAGAAGCTTTTGAAAGGTGGTGTTACAGAAGAATGCTAAAGGTGAGATGGATAGATCGAATCACGAATGAAGAGATACTGAATCGAATTGGTGAGAGGAGATTGATTTGGCTAAATTTAAACCTAGGAATTTAATTTTTGTCCGTATTGAACTGAGAAAGGATGATAGGAAAACTTAAAACGGTCCACCTTTTCAATACAAAAATGTTACATTTATTTATAACATGTATTTGCACTTGGAACTAGTTTTGACGCTGTGTTTGAGTCATCATCAGCCAAAATGTGGGGAATAGGCAAGATGTAGGCATTTATATTACACAAGGCGTTACATTAAACAATACACATCTTACAAGGAGATAAAAACAGGGACGAATATAGAAACAAATGAATCGTTGAGAAAACAAAAGTTATACATATTAAAAATAACCTTACCGGGCGAGTTGGCCGTGCGCGTAGAGGCGCGCGGCTGTGAGCTTGCATCCGGGAGATAGTAGGTTCGAATCCCACTATCGGCAGCCCTGAAGATGGTTTTCCGTGGTTTCCCATTTTCACACCAGGCAAATGCTGGGGCTGTACCTTAATTAAGGCCACGGCCGCTTCCTTCCAACTCCTAGGCCTTTCCTATCCCATCATCGCCATAAGACCTATCTGTGTCGGTGTGATGTAAAGCCCCTAGCAAAAAAAAACAAAAACAAAACCTTAACCACACATCTTGCAGTGCGAAAGTGTTCTTCTTGAATGATTCCTGAATATAAAAACACACGCGCACACATTTCTGAAGAGCCAGCAGGCAGGACAAAGTAAAGTGAAACCTTAAGAGTTCTTCTGAGAAGAGTTCATCATTCTTTCTATGATCTGACTAACTAATGAAGTCTCCCTTGAGTTCCTGATAAACATACACAACAGGAAATTCTCCTTCACTCCCAACAATAGCTCTAAAGACCAACGGTAAAATTTTATTTTAAATATTGTGCAGAGACGTGAAAGCCTGATTTTGAACATTATATAACTCCTTCATATAACCCAGTTTTTTACACAAGGTGTTGCATTAAATAATACACATCTTACAAGGAGATAAAAACAGGGACGAATCTAGAAACACATGCATCGTTGAGAAAGCAAAGTTATACATATTAAAAATAAGCTTAACCACATAACTTGCAGTGCGAAAATATTTGCCTTGAATGATTCCTGAATACAAAACGCGTGCGCACACACTTCTAAAGAGCCAGCAGGCAGGAAAAAGTAAGGTGAAACCTTAAGAGTTCTACTGAGAAGAGTTCATCATTCTTTCTATGATCTGACGAACTAATGAAGTCTCCCTTGAGTTCCTGATAAACATACACAACAGGAAATTAAACAATACACATCTTACAAGGAGATAAAAACAGGGAAAGTTATACATATTAAAAATAACCTTAACCACACATCTTGTAGTGCGAAAATATTCGTCTTGAATGATTCATGAATACAAAACACACGCGCACACATTTCTGAAGAGCCAGCAGGCAGGAAAAAGTAATGTGAAACCTTAAGAGTTCTTCTGAGAGGAGTTCATCATTTTTTCTATGTTCCGACTAACTAATGAAGTCTCCCCTGAGTTCCTGATAAACATACACAACAGGAAATCCTCCTTCACTCTCAACAATAGCTATAAAGATCACGGTAAATTTCATTTTAAATATTGTGCAGAGACGTGAAAGCATGATCATGAATATAATATAACTCCTTCATTTAACCCAATTTTTTACACAAGGTGTTACATTAAACAATACACATCTTACGAGGAGATAAAAGCAGGGAAGAATGTAGAAACAAATGCATCGTTGAGAAAGCCAAAATTATACATATTAAAAATAAGTTTAACCACACAACTTGCAGTGCGAAAATATTTGCCTTGTGTAAAAAATTGGGTGAAATGTAGGAGTTATATTATATTCAAGATCATGCTTTCACGTCTCTGCACAATATTTAAAATGAAATTTACCGTGATCTTTATAGCTATTGTTGAGAGTGAAGGAGGATTTCCTGTTGTGTATGTTTATGAGGAACTCAAGGGAGACTTCATTAGTTAGTCGGAACATAGAAAAAATGATGAACTCTTCTCAGAAGAACTCTTAAGGTTTCACATTACTTTTTCCTGCCTGCTGGCTCTTCAGAAATGTGTGCGCGTGTGTTTTGTATTCATGAATCTTCAAGACGAATATTTTCGCACTACAAGATGTGTGGTTAAGGTTATTTTTAATATGTATAACTTTCCCTGTTTTTATCTCCTTGAAGATGTGTATTGTTTAATTTCCTGTTGTGTATGTTTATCAGGAACTCAAGGGAGACTTCATTAGTTAGTCAGACCATAGAAAGAATGATGAACTCTTCTCAGACGAACTCTTAAGGTTTCACCTTACTTTTTCCTGCCTGCTGGCTCTTTAGAAGTGTGTGCGCACGCGTTTTGTATTCAGGAATCATTCAAGGCAAATATTTTCGCACTGCAAGTTATGTGGTTAAGCTTATTTTTAATATGTATAACTTTTTCTTTCTCAACGATGCATGTGTTTCTACATTCGTCCTTGTTTTTATCTCCTTGTAAGATGTGTATTATTTAATGCAACACCTTGTGTAAAAAAACTGGGTTATATGAAGGAGTTATATCATGTTCAAAATCATGCTTTCACGTCTCTGCACAATATTTAAAATAAAATTTTACCATTGGTCTTTAGAGCTATTGTTGGGAGTGAAGGAGAATTTCCTGTTGTGTATGTTTATCAGGAACTCAAGGGAGACTTCATTAGTTAGTCGGAACATAGAAAAAATGATGAACTCTTCTCAGAAGAACTCTTAAGGTTTCACTTTACTTTGTCCTGCCTGCTGGCTCTTCAGAAATGTGTGCGCGTGTGTTTTTATATTCAGGAATCATTCAAGAAGAACACTTTCGCACTGCAAGATGTGTGGTTAAGGTTATTTTTAATATGTATAACTTTTGTTTTCTCAACGATTCATTTGTTTCTATATTCGTCCCTGTTTTTATCTCCTTGTAAGATGTGTATTGTTTAATGTAACGCCTTGTGTAATATAAATGCCTACATCTTGCCTATTTCCCACATGTTGGCTGATGATGACGCAAACACAGCGTCGAAACTAGTTCCAAGTGCAAATACATGTTATAAATAAATATAACATTTTTGTATTGAAAAGGTGGACCGTTTTAAGTTTTCCTATCATCCTTTGGCTAAATTTGACGAGAAGAAGAGATAGAATGATAGGACACGTCTTAAGACACCCAGGACTTGTTCAGTTGGTTTTTGAAGGAAGTGTAGGTGGCAAGAACGGTAGGGGTAGACCAAGGTATGAATATGACAAACAGATTAGAGCAGATGTAGGATGCAATAGTTACGTAGAAATGAAAAGGTTAGCACAGGATAGGGTGGCATGGAGAGCTGCATCAAACCAGTCTATGGACTGATGACTCAAACAACAACATCATAAAGTCATAATCAACTAAACATGAAGAAATTCTGAGTTCAGTTAGTTTTCTTCAAAGTCCATTAATATTTTGATAATGGTCTCTAAACTATTCAATTAATTTTTTTACTGAATTTTTGGTGCTGTCTTAGGTTTGTGTATCTGACCGCTGTGAACTGATTCCCTTTCCCCATGCTTTATTTCATTATGCTATATGTTGTACTTTCTAAAACATTTACTGTATCACGTAAATTTCGACCATTAGGATTTACAACACCTTTTATTTTTTTTATTAGTTTCTTAAGATTATTCTACCAGATATTCTGTTGAAAACTTAAAGAAATTTAGAAATTCCATTTCTGTTCAGGTGTATTCTATTTTATCTGAATCACTGTCTCTAAGCCAACTATTAACATCGACAAAAAGGACATTCCGTTACAGCATAACCAGTCAAGATTGGAGTTTACAGCAACTATATAACAATAATCAATATCGTGCCTGTATAAAACGACAATGAGAAAAAGCTTTGGCACCGGAAACCTTTTTATCGCATTGATAGGTGCATCAGTTTTGACCTTGGCAAATTATGAATATGAAAAATCAAAGCATCAGGATTTCTTTAATATTGTCACTGTTGACGTGATGCCGGTTGACCCACTCGTATGCCTGGATAGCATTACACAGTACTCTCTTCAACTTTGTATCCAACATTCCTTGTTATACAATCCCCCACTGTTATTGTGTGGGCATCTTTTGGCTTTGGTCGCTGATGTCATTTTCTTTGTTTTATGACAATGTGGTTGTGTCACATTCTACGTACATCTTTTCTTCCTGTGAATCTAAAACCTAAAAAATGTTTTTTGTGTCACTAAATTATGCCTAAAGTTTCCTTAAATGTAAGGTTTGGCTTGGTATGCCTAAGATTCTTCAACTTAAACACCTCAAAATCACTTCCACATTCCCAGCATTTCAGCATTATTTAGTTTTAGTTTCCGATTTTCACACCAGGCAAATGCTGGAGCTATACCTTCTTCTTCTTTTCTTCATGGGGCCTCTAAATATTAGTTCCTAATTAGCGTCGACCTGTAAGATCTTTTGCTACCATGTTTTTCCTTCATTCCCACCTAGATATACCTGCTCCCTTCACAAAGCTGCAGGTTGTTCTTATTGGGTCTTCTTGGACTTTCTCTCTCTCTCTTCACCTGGTAGTCCTAGAGTGGAGAGTCTGATTCTACCCAGCGCCTCATGTTCGAAAAGTATGTGTTCAACTGATTCCTCTGCTTCATTGCATTTCCTACATATGTTGTCTCTTATTATTCCAATTCTATGTAGGTGTTTTTTCAGATTGCAGTGTCCTGTCAACTATCCTACTACCCTTCTTATATTTTCTCTGCTGAGTTTCAACAGTTCTTTAGTATGTTTCTTGTTTGGTCCTTTTATCAGTTCCTTTGCAAGCCTGCATCCAGGAGAATTTTACACTTTTCCATTTGTTTCTTTTGTACCCATTTTCCTATGTAGTGTCGGGCTTGTCCATAAGAAATCCCGCATACAGATTCTGGGCCTAAAAAATGTGTTTCTTGCCCCTTTCCTGGCCAGTTTATCTGTCTTTTCATTTCCTTCTATACCGGCATGCCCTGGTACCCATATTATTTTGACAATTTTGTACTTTGAGAGCTTCAGGAGAAGTGAGTGGCAATACCAGACAATTCTGCATATTATCCGGACTGCCTCTAGTGCCTTAATGGCCGCTTGGATGTCCATTAAAATGAAAATATTCTTATTCCTGTAGTTAATTTTCAGATTTTCTTCAAGACATGTTGTGGTAGCTATCATTTCAGCTTGAAAGACTGTAGTGTGTCTGCCCAGGCTCATGTGGATTGATCTCTCAGGTCTTCCCCCATTGATCCCTCCTCCTGTGCCATCTACAGTCTTTGAGCCCTCAGTCCACCACACTATATCTTCTTTTTCAGTATTCCATTTGTTGATATCCCAGTCTTTTTTTTTTTTTTTTTTTTTTTTTGGTCCGTAACGGTTTTTCAGAGTTGTACTTTGGTATCATATGATCAGAAGGCATGTGTATGACTTCCTCTGTTATTACTCTGTTAATTTTACAGTGTCCTAGATTGGGTCTTTGTGCATTCCGGCACTGTGATTGTGCCAGTCTATATGAACTCATTCTAGCCTGTCCTTTTATGAAATTGCGTAGTGATGGGAGGTCCAGTAAAGTATTCAAGGCTTCTGGCAGCGTAGTTCTCATAGCCCCAGTTATGGCTATGCATGCCATACTCTGTAGGCTATCCAGTCTACTGCTGACTTTTCCTTGACTTACTTTCTGCCACCAGATGATTGCAGCATAGGCCATCAACAGTCTGATGATCATTGTGTATATCCACACTACCGTTGATGGTCTTTGGCCTCATGTCTTCCCAATGGCTCTTTTACATGCATACAGCAAATTCTTGGCCCAGGTTATTTTCCTTTGTATATGTGGATTCCCGGTTAAATTTTTATCTAACACTACAGCTAGGTTCTTCCATATATATATCTTGCCCAGAGAGTTTCAGTGATCTCTTTCCCTCTAATTTTCTCCTTCTTGTAAAAGGGACCAGAGTTATCTTGTTCAGGTTGACTGATAGTTGTTCTTCCCGACACCAGATCTCCACAAGGTTGAGTGATCTTTGCATGAGGTCCTGGATAACACTCATCACCTTACCTCGTACTACAATCACTAGGTCATCTGCATATCCTTGTGTATAGAAACTCTGTTCATTGAGCATAGCTATGATTTGTTCACCACGAGGTTCCACAGCAGAGGTGAAAGCCTCAGGTGGCCCTAACTGTCAGTGTTTCTTCAAACAGGGTTGCTTTTATCTTCCTTCCATCTAACATGGATTTATTCTATCTGATGACTGTTTTACTCACCTTGCTCTTTTCCGATGCTTTGATCATAGAGTCATAGGTTGCATTGCTGATGGGTCAATCAGTCGATCAATCAATCAATAGAAGATAGAAAAACTTAAAAGGGTCTACCTTTTCAATACAAAAATGTTATAGATTTATTTATAACATGTATTTGCACTTGGAACCAGTTTCGACGCTGTTTGGCGTCATCATCAGCCAAAATATGGGAAATAGGCCAGCATGTAGGCATTTATATTACACAAGGCGTTACATTAAACAATACACATCTTACAAGGAGATAAAAACAGGGACGAATATAGAAACAAATGAATCGTTGAGAAAGCAAAAGTTACGCATATTAAAAATAACCTTAACGACACAACTTGCAGTGCGAAAATATTCTTCTTGAATGATTCTTGAATATAAAACACACGCGCACACATTTCTGAAGAGCCAGCAGCCAGGACAAAGTAAAGTGAAACCTTAAGAGTTCTTCTGAGAAGAGTTCATCATTTTTTCTATGTTCCGACTAACTAATGAAGTCTCACTTGAGTTCCTGATAAACATACATAACAGGAATTCTCCTTCACTCTCAACAATAGCTATAAAAACCAACGGTAAATTTCATTTTAAGTATTGTGCAGAGACGTGAAAGCATGATCTTGAACATGATATAACTCCTTCATTTAACCCAAATTTTTACACAAGGTGTTATATTAAATAATACACATCTTACGAGGAGATAAAAACAGGAAATTATTTAATTTATTTATTATTTAATGTAACACCTTGTGTAAAAAATTGGGTTAAATGAAGGAGCTATATCATGTTCAAGATCATGCTTTCACGTCTCTGCACAATACTTAAAATGAAATTTACCGTTGGTCTTTATAGCTATTGTTGAGAGTGAAGGAGAATTCCTGTTGTGTATGTTTATCAGGAACTCAAGTGAGACTTCATTAGTTAGTCGGAACATAGAAAAAATGATGAACTCTTCTCAGAAGAACTCTTAAGGTTTCACTTTACTTTGTCCTGCCTGCTGGCTCTTCAGAAATGTGTGCGCGTGTGTTTTATATTCAAGAATCATTCAAGAAGAATATTTTCGCACTGCAAGTTGTGTGGTTAAGGTTATTTTTAATATGCATAACTTTTGCTTTCTCAACGATTCATTTGTTTCTATATTCGTCCCTGTTTTTATCTCCTTGTAAGATGTGTATTGTTTAATGTAACGCCTTGTGTAATATAAATGCCTACATGCTGGCCTATTTCCCACATTTTGGCTGATGATGACGCCAAACAGCGTCGAAACTGGTTCCAAGTGCAAATACATGTTATAAATAAATCTATAACATTTTTGTATTGAAAAGGTTTTCCTATCTTCCATTCTCAGTTCAATACGGACAAAAATGAAATTCTTAGGTTTAAATCAATCAATACTGATCTGCATTTAGGGCAGTCGCCCAGGTGGCAGATTCCCTATCTGTTGCTTTCCTAGCCTTTTCCTAAATGATTTCAAAGAAATTGGAAATTTATTGAACGTCTCCCTTGGTAAGTTATCCCAATCCCTAACTCCCCTTCCTATAAATGAATATTTCCCCAGTTTGTCCTCTTGAATTCCAACTTTATCTTCATATTGTGATCTTTCCTACTTTTATAAACGCCATTCAAACTTATTTGTCTACTAATGTCATTCCACGCCAACTCTCCGCTGACAGCTCGGAACATACCACTTAGTCGAGCAGCTCTTCTTCTTTCTCTCAATTCTTCCCAACCCAAACATTGCAACATTTTTGTAACGCTACTCTTTTGTCGGAAATCACCCAGAACAAATCGAGCTGCTTTTCTTTGTATTTTTTCCAGTTCTTGAATCAGGTAATCCTGGTGAGGGTCCCATACACTGGAACCATACTCTAGTTGGGGTCTTACCAGAGACTTATATGCCCTCTCCTTTACATCCTTACTACAACCCCTAAACACCCTCATAACCATGTGCAGAGATCTGTACCCTTTATTTACAATCCCATTTATGTGATTACTCCAATGAAGATCTTTCCTTATATTAACACCTAGATACTTACAATGATCCCCAAAAGGAACTTTCACCCCATCACCGCAGTAATTAAAACTGAGAGGACTTTTCCTATTTGTGAAACTCACAACCTGACTTTTAACCCCGTTTATCATCATACCATTGCCTGCTGTCCATCTCACAACATTTTCGAGGTCACGCTGCAGTTGCTCACACTCTTGTAACTTATTTATCACTCTATAGAGAATAACATCATCCGCAAAAAGCCTTACCTCCGATTCCACTCCTTTACTCATATCATTTATATATATAGGAAAACATAAAGGTCCGATAATACTGCCTTGAGGAATTCCCCTCTTAATTATTACAGGGTCAGATAAAGCTTCACCTACCCTAATTCTCTGAGATCTATTTTCTAGAAATATAGCAACCCATTCAGTCACTCTTTTGTCTAGTCAATTGCACTCATTTTTGCCAGTAGTCTCCCATGATCCACCCTATCAAATGCTTTAGACAGGTCAATCGCGATACAGTCCATTTGACCTCCAGAATCCAAGATATCTGCTATATCTTGCTGGAATCCTACAAGTTGAGCTTCAGTGGAATAACCTTTCCTAAAACCGAATTGCCTTCTATCGAACCAGTTATTAATTTTGCAAACATGTCTAATATAATCAGAAAGAATGCCTTCCCAAAGCTTACATACAATGCATGTCAAACTTACTGGCCTGTAATTTTCAACTTTATGTCTATCACCCTTTCCTTTATACACAGGGGCTACTATAGCAACTCTCCATTCATCTGGTATAGCTTCTCCGACCAAACAATAATCAAATAAGTACTTCAGATATGGTACTATATCCCAACCCATTGTCTTTAGTACATCCCCAGAAATCTGATCAATTCCAGCCGCTTTTCTAGTTTTCAACTTTTGTATCTTATTGTAAATGTCATTGTTATCATATGTAAATTTTATTACTTCTTTGGCCTTAGTCTCCTCCTCTATCTCGACATTTTCCTTGTAACCAACAATCTTTCCATACTGCTGACTGAATACTTCTGCCTTTTGAAGATCCTCACATACACACTCCCCTTGTTCATTAATTATTCCTGGAATGTCCTTCTTGGAACCTGTTTCTGCCTTGAAATACCTATACATACCCTTCCATTTATCACTAAAATTTGTATGACTGCCAATTATGCTTGCCATCATGTTATCCTTAGCTGCCTTCTTTGCTAGATTCAATTTTCTAGTAAGTTCCTTCAATTTCTCCTTACTTCCACAGCCATTTCTAACTCTATTTCTTTCCAATCTGCACCTCCTTCTTAGTCTCTTTATTTCTCTATTATAATAAGGTGGGTCTTTACCATTCCTTACCACCCTTAATGGTACAAACCTGTTTTCGCATTCCTCAACAATTTCTTTAAACCCATCCCAGAGTCTGTTTACATTTTTATTTACCGTTTTCCACCGATCATAATTACTTTTTAGAAACTGCCTCATGCCTGCTTTATCAGCCATATGGTACTGCCTAACAGTCCTACTTTTAAGACCTTCCTTTCTATCACATTTATTTTTAACTACCACAAAAACAGCTTCATGATCACTAATACCATCTATTACTTCAGTTTCCCTATAGAGCTCATCTGGTTTTATCAGCACGACATCCAGGATATTTTTCCCTCAAGTTGGTTCCATCACTTTCTGAATCAGCTGTCCTTCCCATATTAACTTATTTGCCATTTGTTGGTCATGCTTCCTGTCGTTCGCATTTCCTTCCCAATTGACATCTGGCAAATTCAGATCTCCCGCTACAATCACATTTCTTTCCATGTCGTTTCCCACATAGCTGACTATCCTATCAAATAATTCCGAATCCGCGTCAGTGCTACCCTTTCCCTATCTGTACACTCCAAATATATCAAGTTGCCTATTATCTTTAGAAATGAGCCTTACACCTAGAATTTCATGTGTCTCATCTTTAACTTTTTCGTAGCTTACAAATTCTTCTTTCACCAGAATGAACACCCCCTCCCACCCTTCCTATCCTATCTCTACGATACACACTCCAGTGCCATGAGAAAATTTCCGCATCCATTATATCATTTCTCAGCCATGATTCAACTCCTGTTACAATATCTGGTAAATATATATCTATTAAATTACTTAATTCTATTCCTTTCCTTACAATACTTCTACAGTTCAACACTAACAATTTTATGTCATCCCTACTTGATTTCCAGTTCCCTGTTCCCTTATCAGCGCTCTCTGGGCCATCCCGTTTCCCTGAATGTACCTCCCTATTACCCTTCCAAACAAATTTCCTAACTTATACGTACCACTGCGGTTTAAATGAAGGCCATCTGAGCGCAGATCCCTATCTCCTACCCACCCATTAGGATCTAGAAATTTCACTCCCACTTTCCCACATACCCACTCCATAGTCTCATTTAAATCCCCAATCACCCTCCAGTCACTATCCCTACACAGTATTCCACTAATAACAATCTCCGCTTTCTTAAACTTCACCCGTGCTGCATTTACCAGATCCCACACATCTCCAACTATGTTGGTACTTATATCAGCTTGCCTGACGTTGTTGGTACCAACGTGAAACACTACCACCTTCTCCTTCCCCTCCTCCGTCTCTTCTACTTTCCTCAACATCTGCCTCAACCTAATTCCTGGATAACACTCTACCCTGGTACCCTTTCCTCCACACACTTTCCCCACGTGTCTAACGATGGAATCCCCCATGACCAGAGCCTCAACCCTACCCACCTCATTTGATAGCTGCAGAAGCTACTTCCTCCTCCCTTTTCTCCTTCCCATGACCCTGTTCCACTTGTCTTTTCCTATCCTCTACTCTACGTTTTCCTTTCCTACCTTTTCCCTTCCTCCTACCTCCACACATCTCACCAACAGTTCCCTGTCCCTCATCTTCCCTCTGTTGTTCTACCTGGAGTGACTCGTACCGATTTCGCACAGACACCTGTCCTGAATTCTGATCCTGAATAGAGCCCTTAGCCTGCAATTTCCTTCCCCTTAGAACATTAGACCACCTGTCTTCTACAACTCCTCCCTTTCCTTCCCCTCCCTCTTGTACACCTACTGTAACCAGTACATTGTTTGAGGGAGTCCTATCTTCCTTCCTGTCTTCTGTGAGAATCCTAATTATCTCCCTCAAACTTTCCAACTCCTCCCTCATACCCCTCAATGCCTCACCACACCCACAGGAAGTACACTCGCGCTCCTTAGCCATTCTTTACGGGGAAAAAATGAAATTAAAAATAAAATACCTTATTTGCAAAAAATAAATGAACGGAGGGATATATTGTCTGGGATAGTACACAACAATAAGGTAATTAATATACGACTACACTACAATATTACTTAGTCGTGCTCTATTTTTTTTTATCCTACAACCCCTGACAGGATAAAAACTGCTGTTAATTACTGAATATCGAAAGTAATAGCCTCCTTCTATATCTAGAATTGCTGCCAGTGCAATTTCTTTATATTCTAGGCTTTCCTCTAGTTTATAAACCAACTGGTGGAGTGCTACTTTAGTGGATCTGCCAGGTCTATATGCAAACTAATTTTCATGTAACATTGAGTTCAGTTGCACCGTTCTTTTGATATATTTATCCAGAATTTTCTGCATTGCCTTCAGCATGAAGGAGGTTAAACATAATGGTCTGTATGCTTTAACTTGGGCATAGTTTGCCCTTCCAGACTTACGTATGAATACTGCATTAGCTTCAGACAATGATTTTGGCACGTACCCTAAAGCTAGCCTAGCTCTGAAGAGGTCCGTCAGGGCATTGACGAGTATCTTCCGTCCTTCCTGTAGGAGTATCAGAAGTATATCATCTGGCCCCAGAGCCTTCATAGGGTGAAACGTGTTGATTGCCCATTTTACATGGTTGTGTTTTTTTTTCTCTTGGGACAGTTCCAGTCTGCTCTTCGAGCTCCGGTCTCTTTTCCAACCGTTTCTTCTTCTGCCATCTCCTCAGCCTCAGGAAAGTGACACGCCATTAGCATCTCCAGCGTGTCCTTCCCCGCCTGAGTGAAGGTCCCATCTGGTTTCTCCAGTTCCCCACTTGATTTATATGGGTTGGTTTAAGAACCTTCTGGAGCTTTGCTGTTTCAGTGTGTGATTCCACTTTCTCACAGAACAGTCTCCAGTATTTTCTTTTTGCTTTCCGTATCTCTAGGTTATACTCGAGTGACTTTCCTATGATATACATCCCACATACCATTTCTAGATTGATATTCTATACAACATCCTAACTTCGTTTTTCATTTTGGCTAGTTTGTTGTTCTACCACCTTTTTTGGTGTTTTTCTATTCTTTGAGAGGACAGTTGTTATGGAATGAGTCTATAATGGCCTCTTCTAATAGTTCCACTGCCTCATCAATTCTTTCTGTCCTCTCACGTTAGTTGGAATTTTTTTGTACAGCCTTCTCTAGAACTTCTCTGTATCTATCCCCGTTAGTTCTTTTTGGGTCTCTGTACATCTCAATCCCACATAGTCTCGCATCTGTTGCAAGTTGGATGTGCTGGTGGTCTGCCAATGATGGTTCCTCCAGCACCTTCCAGTCTTTAATAAAGTTTGCAATATGTGTAGTGCTTAGTGTAATGTCTATTACCTCCCTACAATTTTAATTTATAAATGTGGGTTTGTTTCCTAGGTTTAGCATCCTCAACTCAGTTCCAATAGTAAACTCTAGTAAAGACTCACCTCTTGCATTGCATTTCGTGCTACCCCATGCCGTGTGGTGTGAATTTGCATCTGCTCCAAGGACTAGGTGGTCACCTTTCCTCGTTGCGTTCCAAAGTAGGTCCTCACTTCTATTGATGGGGGCAGATTATTTGAGTCATATGGGAGGTATGCAGAGCCTATGGTTATTTCTCTGGGACCTTCCCAATTTCCAAGTTTCATCTTGGCTGCCACTAAGTCCTTTGAACAATGTTCCTTGAATAGCCCAAGGCATTCCTTACTTCGTTTGCCAAGTCATTTCCAATGAGTAGCCTGGAATCTTTCATTTGTTTCTGAGTAGACAACATTTTCTAAACCTAACCTGGAGGATTGGGGCAGGGACTCTTCTGCTGTAGTTACCATTCTTAATCAAGATAGCCTTGTTTTCAGATACTGTTCACTAGCACTCTCCCATCCCTATAAGGGGCAAGGTTTCCTGGTTCATCAAGCAAGCAATTACAATTTCAGATCCATTATTTTCAATTTCGCATTTGCTGTCAATGATATAAAAACATAACTTTGAGTAACTCTTGGAAGAAACGTTTAATAAATGAAGAGGTGGAACCAGGTATGGCTGGATTGGAAATGGAGGATTTTCACAACACACTCCATCAAGGTGGTGAAAATTCAGCAATAATGAAAGAGTTGTGGCTAGAAGCAAATGAAGATGATCCAGGTTATCACATTTTAACAGAGGAGGAGATCATTGAAGGTGTGATTGCTGCAGGCAGCTCTGAAATGGATGAATATAACCAGGATGAAGCAGCTGATATTAACTCTAAGCCAAAACTTATTGTAATTAATGACCATCTAAACATTTTCATAAAATACATTGAAGATAACAACAATGAAGACATATCTGCATATTGCATGTTATAAATCTCATTGCGCATTTATGGTTATAACTTTACAAATAAATATTTATATGGTTTTCCTTTTTAATACAAGACAACCATCTGTATTAGATGGGGCGATATCTATACTTTCCTGAATGTAATGGTTTCAATAAAGCCTTCGTGAACAACATTTTAAAATAAATTTAGAAGTAAACCCAAGACCACTCGCTGGCTGTGCGCGTAGAGACGCGCGGCTGTGAGCTTGCATCCGGGAGATAGTAGGTTCGAATCCCACTATTGCCAGCCCTGAAGATGGTTTTCCGTGGTTTTCCATTTTCACACCAGGCAAATGCTGGGGCTGTACCTTAATTAAGGCCACGGCAGCTTCCTTCCAACTCCTAGGCCTTTCCTATCCCATCGTCGCCATAAGACCTATTTGTGTCGGTGCGACGTAAAAATCCTAGCAAAAATTTTAAAAAGACCACTCGCACCAATGCTAAAATAGCTTTTAATTCCCATACCGTCAGTGGCAACAGCAAACGTATGAGCTCTGGGGTATACAAATTAAAGTGCCAGTTTTGTTTTTCAACGTACCTAGGACAAGGCCGTAGTTTCAATATAAGATACACCGAACATCTTAACACCTTGAAAGCTATTTTTAACTTATGCTTTTTAAAAATATTAGAAATTGGATATACGTTGTTGTTATTATTAAAGGTAAATGTGGTAAACTTCTCTTTAGGGGAAGGTTCTTTCTTTTTTTTTTTTTTTTTTCATTCATTCATTCATTCATTCATTCATTCATTCATTTATTTAGCTTCCATAGACTGTACAATTACATATTTTGAAATATGCCAACAGTATAGCAGTTGTCAAGTGCTTTCCTTATACTAACAATAATATATGCACAATAATGACCATTTTGAAAAAGAAGAAAAACAGAAACACCAAATACCTCAATATTAGGACAGCACATCTTAATTTTTTAATAAATAATATTAATAACCAATACTTACAAGACAAAATAAAAATCTATTGGTGTGGTGTTAATAACATGTACATAATCAATGTGACATTAACATATTTTTAAGTCTATATACTAGATATTAAGAATGTTTACAAGTTAAAAAGTAATTAGCATCATTATAGCACTTCATCATATATTCTTCTGTACTATAGAAGCAGCTACTCAGCAGGAGATTTCTCAAAGCTGTGGTAAATGAACCGATGGGACTAATATCTTTAATCTTATTTGGAAGCTTATTATACAATCTGATTTTGAACTTTTGCAAGCAGTTCCTCTACAATGTGTTCACAAAACCATTCTGAAATATTATCAGAACATAACAGTTTTGTCATAAAAAGTTTCATGAATTTCATCATTATCTTTAAAAATAATAAATGAACATGCAACTGAAGCATTTAGCTTAAGCGCAGAATGCGTAGGTAGCAAAGAAGTCTCTTTTTCTTCAAATATATTATAGCATGATATTAAAAACGAATTTGGTTCTAAAATATTAAAAGAATTTTTTATAATACCACTTATTATACGTGATGAAAAACATGTATTAATAGTTTCCCAATTAGATGCCATGACATTAAAAAATAATAATAGTAGTCTAATATTAAAATATAACATTTATTCTAGTATTAATCAGAGAGATCAGAGTTTGAATCCATGAATTTTTTTGTTCTGTTACGGTGACTGTTGTGTTTGCGTCATAAAGTTGATGTTATATTCGCGAAATAAGGAGAGAGAGACAGGTAGTTTCCCATTGAGTTTTATTCCATGCAGTCATCATCTGCATGCGTGTCAATTTCTATAGTTTTTATCAACAAGATACCGTGTCCTCCTCCTAACATATATTGATAATCAAGGTAACTTTTCTGTTCAGAACAAGATGGGAATGTATGCTGACTGCTAAAATCTTTACTGCAAGATAACAACAGACTATATATGTTCTAAACACAAAAAAATTGTTCCTATTGGTAGAGGGCACAGCACAATGCATTTTTCCGGTCCTCTGTAACAGGATTGATTGTCAGCATGTTTGGTGTTGTTCAGGAGGGGAGGTCACATGTCGGATGGAGACGTAAAGCCTAAGCGACGGTGTAGTTAGGTTTCCTCCAAAAGTAATAGTGGGAGGGCCATCTAGCGCAATATGTTAAGGAGGGCATCTGTTCATAAAACTGTGTCAGATAAGGAGAAAAGAGGGATAGCCATCTAACTGTAAACCTGTGAGGAGGAGGAGGAGGAGGAGGACGAGGTGAGATTGAGCTGACATTCGTAACGTCACACTGTCAGATACAGAGCGTTCCACGGTTTTCCTTTTTCATATCAGACAAATAAGGTGACGTTCGGAAGGGGCATCTCACAAGATGGCGTCGGGAAGGGCAACTTGTTATAAAACTATGCGCTGTAAGGTTAGACCCCTTCAAGATGGCATCGGAAAGGGGAAACTGACAAGATAGTAATGGAAACGGGGGCATCTAACCGCCCTGTGAGGTTAGGTCCCTCCAAGATTGTGTCAGGGAAAGGGTATCCGGCAAGATGGTGTGGAGAAGGGCAGGTAGCCTTTAAACTAGGGTCCTCTGAGGTTAGGCCCCTATAAGATGGTGGCGGGGAAGTGGCATGACGAGAAGGGCAGCTAGCCTTAAAACTAGAATCCTTAGACACCTCCAAGATGGTGTTGAGAAGGGGATCTGGCAAGTTAGCGTTGGAAAGGGCATCTTGCTGTAAAACTAGGTTAGGCCCCTAGTCGACACGTTGCTAAGTCCCGTCAAGATAACAGTTGTGAAATTAGGATCGTTCTCTTTTTCAAAATTCCACCTGTCAAAGAACACGTGGCTAAGTCATGTCATGATAACAGCAGTGAGGTTAGGGTCATTCAAAATTCCGCGCATAACATGAGCACGTGCTTAGGACCTGTCAAGATGACAGCAGTGGGTTAGGGTCATACAAAGTTCCGCGCCACGCAAAAGCATGTGGCTAAGTCCCGTCAAGATGACAGCAGTGAGATTATGGTTGTCCACTTATTCATATTCGGTGCCAAAAACGTACACAAGGTCAAGATGGCAGCAATGAGGTTAGCCCACCCACATGCCAAAAATGTGAGGTTAGGGTCTGTTAAGATGACAGCTGTCACATGCTTGTGATGTCACGGTCACGTGGCCATGACGTAATAGGGTCAGTGACCTTGCCAGGGGTCAGTGACCTCAGGTGCTGACTCAGCACAAAAAAATGCTGACAAGGTGTTTTAGAACCCGCCTAGCCCTACTACTGACAGCATTTTAACAAGTAAGTTGATTGAGTCTTTTCTTTTCACGTGATACTTTTGGTTTTTCTTTCATCCATTCATTCTCTTTTTTTTCCCATTACAGATGATGCGCACTTTTTATTCCCTTCATCGACTGTCTCACTACGCTGCTCAACACAGTGTTTCACTTTTTAAAAAGAAGCAGCAAGTTTTATGTCAATCAAGCGAGGTTTCAGACGAGAGGAGTTTTTATGTCAACATGTTTTTACTTTGTCAGTCATGATCATTGTATTTTAATTCCACACACTTCATCAGTATTTTAAATTTGTTTGTATTAATGTAATATTGAGCTTCTACTGAGGATGGCGTTTAGATTAGGCTGAAACATGTATAGAGACCATCCCATCTAATATAGATGGTTGTTTTGTATTGAAAAGGATAATCATATAAATACTTTTTATTTGTAAAATAATATCTGCATATTACGAACATTTGAGGCATCTGTGTGAGTTAATTATTAAAGATGTTAATGTCAAAGGAAGACAACAAAAGATCAGCAGTTTCTTCAAACCAGTGAGCGTATCAAGTGTGGTCAATGAAGGTGTGCCTTGATTGCCATGTTCTAATTCAGTACTGCACTAGCAATTCTGTATTTTGTACGGCCTAATACTCTATTGCGTTATATATTGTATACTAAATAAGCCTTCTCGAGAACAGACACTAAAGTGGGCTGTGCGTTCGTTGTCAACACTGATAGGTTTCTTTTTTCTCTTCCGGAAACCTGTAGTGTGTACACAGCAGAACTCTATGCTATCTGTGAAGATCTGCGGTACGCACTATCCGATGAGCGCCGACACTTTCTTGTGTGTACTGACTCTTTGAGTTCGCTACAGTCTATTGATACCAGTTTCCCTCGGCACCCTCTGGTGGAGCGGACCCAGTACCTGCTGGCCGGGTGTTCAGATGCCGGCACCAGAATCACGTTTATGTGGCTCTCAAGCCACATGGGTGTAGAGGGAAATGAGTTAGCAGATCAGGCTGCCAAGGAGACAGTAACACTGCTCCCGTTGCCGTACAAGGTTCCAGCAAGTGATATTCGCTCTCAGCTGAGACATCTGGTTATGTCCCACTGGGAGATGGTGTGGCAGGCCACTACTCTTCCAAATAAGCTGAGAGCGATAAAAGGTACAACGAAGGTATGGAAGGGAAGTCCCCTTCGGGCTTCTTGGAGGGAAGCAGTGGTATTATGTCGTCTTCGGATCGGCCACAGTATCCTGACGCTCTCCCATTTATTGAAAGGAGAACCCCCTCCGGTGTGTACTTGCGGTGATCATCTTACCGTGGTACACATCCTTACGGTGTGCGTGGACCTGATCGATCTGCGCCGTAGTCTAAAACTCCCGCGTACCATCTCCCTCATCCTGCGCGATGACAAGCAGTCCGCAGAGCTCGTCATCCGTTTTATGAGGGACAGTGGTCTTTTTTTCTCATATGTAGTATTGTTCTTGTCTTAGTGTATTTTTTGTTGACCGCTTTTATCCCATTGACTCTTATTTTAGTTCGTGTTTAGTATTTTAATGTGTTATTTTAACTCATCCCATGAATTATATGTATATAGTAGCAGTTACCCGTGGCTTCGCTCGTGTGGATTTCGTCATCTGATTAAAGTAATCGTTCCTTGGTACTGTACTAAGACATTATCTGAAAATCCCTAAAGTATAAAAACTCACCGAAGAATTGAGTTCCATTTACCCCAGAAAGTCTTTGTATACCGCGTTTGTTCTATTGCCTTTTGGAGCTAAGATGCGACTTAGAACCGTAGGTGTGTGAAATAGTCTCCTCTCAAGTCGAAAAACAATGTTTATTTTTAAAGGAGATTCCAAATACCTATTTCCACGTCTGTAACATCTTCTGTTTTTGAGATATAAGTATCCCCATAAGAATAAGTCAACCCCTTTATCAGTCCTACCCCCACCCCTAATCCACCTAAGTAGATTTTACGAAAATAAAAAAAATACATCTTTCTTTAATTGTTAAAGGAGATTCTAAATACAAATTTTCACGTTTATAACATCTTCAGTTTTTGAGATGCAAGTATCCTCGAAAAAAAATAATTCAACTAATGTCTCAGTTATTCCCCCTATGTGGATTTTCCGAAAACAAAAGAATTGTGTTTCTCTATTTTTAAAGGAGATTCCAAATACCAATTTTCACGTCTGCAACACCTTTAATTTTTGAAATATAAGCATCCTCATACAAAGAATTTCACTAATTTTTCAATTCCTGCACCCCCTTAAGTGGATTTCCGAAAACAAAAAAATACGTATTTCTTTAGTTTTTAGGAGGCTGCAAATACCAATTTTAACGTCTGTAAACTCTTCCATTTTTGAGATAACAGCATGCTAATAAAACGAATTCCACTCCCTTTTCAGTCCTTTTTACCCCCTCTCTTAAGTGTTTTTTCCGGAAACCAAAAATGTGTGGTTCTTTATAGTTAAAAGAGATTAAAAATACCAATTTTCACATCTGTAACATGTTAAGTTTTTGAGATGTGCTGTCGATACGCTCATTTTAGAAATTCATCCCCTTTTCCTGTTCCCCTTAAGCGGATTTTCCGAAAACAAATTACCTGTGTTTCTTTACTTTCACAGGACATTCCAAATACCAATATTCACGTGTGTAAAATGTTATCTTTCTGAGAAATACTGTAGATATAATTAGTCTTTTAAAAAACTCACCCCCTTTGTCAATGCCGTTCACTCCTATTAAACTGGATTTTCCAAAAATACAAAATGTGTTCATTTTTAAAGAAGATGCCAAATACCAATTTTCACATCTGTAACATCTTCAGTTTTTAAGATATAAGTATCCTCGTAAAAAGTATTCAAACTCTTTTTAACCTCTTTTCACCGCTCCCCACTTAAGAGGAATTTCCGGAAACAAAAATATACGTGTTTCCTTATTTTTAAATGAGATTCCAAATACTAATGTTCACGTCTTTAAACTGTTAAGTTTTTGAGATATACATACTCTTTCTAAAAATTCGCTCCCCTGTTCACCCCCTTAGCGGCGGAATATCCAAAAATCCTCCCGTAGTATGCACCTACATCGTTATATAAATTTAACATCCAAAATTTAATTTATGTCCAGTAGTTTTGGCAACATATTATAATCTTCACATACTGTTGGGTAGGCAACCTGCTGATCAGACTTTGCTTATCTTCCCCTATTTCACCTATTTCATTTTTCACCCCTAAGTGCCGAACTACCAATCAGATTTCGTTCAAACCACTTCATAATCCCTCTCAGATGTAATAAGAACAAAATGAGAAAATTTCAGCGAAATCGCTCCAGTAGTTTTTGAGTCTATTAACGTCAAATATACCAACATCCAATTTTATATATAAGATATCTGATTCCATTCTTATTCCATTATCACCTCTATTTTCTATCCTTTATTAGAAATAAGGCATTGCAAATTAGATCCACTGATTGTTTTAATCTCATAATAATTTTTTATCACCATTTCTTTTAAACTCTAGTCAGTGGATGCATTTTAATCTTTTAACTTTTAATTTTTTATTTATCATCTCATGTCGTCCATCTTGTACCATTAGGGGCCGATGACCTTCGATGTTAGGCCCCTTTAAACAACAAGCATCATCATCATCTAAATAGCCTTTGTATATCTTAAATTTAAAATACTGGGCTTTACACATTCTTTTTACTGAACAGAGAGTTTAAATATGTATCTTGGCTCATTTTATAAGTTATTTAGTTTAATCCGGACTTTCATTAATTTAGACAACCTGGAGCCTCAAATAGTCCAGAATAATGAGGTTCTACTGTATATTAGTATTGCTAATATGCAGAATACATTTCTGTGTCAGAAGTACATCCTAAATGTGAGTGTAATAAGAATCAGCTGATTCATCCTTATATTAGGAGAAGGAGGGAGAAGATTTATTGATGCTCAATTTTTAATAAAAAATTACAATGAGGTTGTTAGATTGCTTTACAGTTTTCTCTATCATACCTGCCAAGTATTCCGTTTCTTCCGTAAAATGTACGAATTTTGAGTGTGTTTTATGGTTCTACGGAAGAACAACATTATTGTACGGATTTTTAATATCCATGCTCGCTTTCTGCAGTCAAATCGGATTTGTTTGACTTTCGATAGTAGCTGGTAATATGAGATGCAGTGTTTGAAATTCGACCGGTAAATGTATCAATAATCACATTATCGGTTATCACCGTGCTTTTGTCACCTGTTTGACCTCAACTGCTACTTCATTCAATGAGATGTTCCCAAACAGGTAGCGGGCTGCGATTTTGAAGAAAAGAAATCCATGAAAAGTAGCAGGCTGTGAATTTATATTAAACAACTTTAGTAACTGTGCCGTGCTTCATAGCAGCTAAAAGGCTTTGTTTGTGTGCGTGTGTGACATTGGCGGTAGTTCTGAAACTCGTGGAATTGTGTGACGAATTTCTAAGCGATTTAGTATGTTTAGTGGTGTTCGTAATGAGTTCAACTAAGAAACGACATCCGTCTCTCCGGGAGGCATATTCTGCTTAATTTCCTTGTTTTATACGATCACGGAAAGTGGTCCCAGTGTTAAGTGAAAACAGATGAGCACTCATCAAGATGTAATGTTGTGTATTTAATTTCAGGGGTGATCATAACATATACAGTCAAACGTCGATGCATCGTTTTTCAGGGGGCAGGGGGAAAATTGCGATGGATGCGGGAAAACTGTAAATGCGGGCAACATAGAAAATAGGGGGAGAGCAAAATAATAAAATATGGATACTGTATTGGGACATTTTTCGTTATGTAAATATATTATTATAAAAACAACAATAATGGCGCGTGGCCTCCGGAGCCAGATGCAGGTCTTTTGAGTTGTCGCGTATAGACTATCTATGTGTATATGAAAATGCAGCCCTACCTAAGATGAATTCTAATGTTTAATTCGGCTAACAGATAGTCCCCGAACTGTTGGAATTAACCAAGGAAAGTTAAAATCCTCGACCCAATCCAGACCCCTTGAACCAAAGGCCAACACATTCCAACCAACGAGATGAAAGTAAAAAGCATGACTTTTACGCCATTTTGTTTTACTTTTCTTTACACATTTTGTAATAATTGAAAACCTTCACGTTCAGTTCTCTTTTTGCAAATTGAAGATATACATGGATATTACAGCGATAACCTGTATTTAGGAAAAGATTCCGTAAACCCTTTGTGAACATTAGGTTAGATACCCAACACGGCGCGGCTCCCGCAGCTCAGCTCAGATGATGTCACAGTGGTTAGAAATTCAACGCGGCGCGTCTCGAACGATGTTGCAGCAGCTTGTGCAAAACTGCCAACTTAGGAACTAGTTACAAGACTAGGCTATGAGAAAAGATTATTGGTCTGGCTTGGGTAGGTCCGGCTTGTAACAAGACTATTGGGCAGAGGGCAACAAAGCAGTCAACAGGCCTCTAGCATCCCACACACTCCACAAGGTACGGCGTGATTAATCATCCTGTGACTAATTAAAACGTATCTGTCGCGCTGCACGATTTTCACTTTTTTTAACGAAGTGGGCAGCCCTAGCCTGCCTATATCAACAGAGAAAATGATGGCAAATTTGAGTTTTACACTGTGTACGTTTTAATTCTTGTAAATAAGAATACTTCTAGGGGTCGGTTAGTGAGTTGAGAAGAAGCATTGGCACCAGGAGGCTCGTAGTGAGGTTGCGCGTGAATAACCAGCACACAGCACTCCAACCTACAATATCCTTGTTCAGGACTAGCAACTCCGAATTGCTCTTACATTCTCGCGTAACAGATTGCCGCTATTATATGCTAAGAGTATTGAGCAGTCCCTCTAAATTCAAAACAACTTTTGCTTATATTTTTCTTACATATAATCGATCAGTGCGGGAAAATAGTGACCGATGACAAATCATTTTTCGACGATCGATGTGATAAAACGATAGTTCAAGAAACGATAGATGTGGGGAAATTTAACATTGGTTTATATGGAACATTTGTGGAATTGAATAAATTTAATGATGAATACGGGAAAACGACAGTTCCAGGAACGATGCATCGAGGTTCTACTGTATTTGACTTGTATTCGTATTGTTTATAATCCCCCCTCCCCCCTGTCATCCTTTTTCATTATATCTCAAGACTGTTACGTATTCACGTGTTAAAAATTTTCCACTTAAGGATCTTCTGGATTTCTCTTTTCGAAAGTTGGCAGGTATACTCTATACTCTTTTCAGTGTTACCTTTCCACACTTATGTGGAATTAGCAGAGCACCCAGAATCAATTTATATCCTGTTTGAGGTTTTAAAGCAAGATACCCTTCCTGCTGATTTGCACTGGTCTGCTGGTGAAAATCTGACCTGACGTCACCAGCATTTGAATCTGGGTTTCTTCATTTGGGAGGTGAGAGACTAGACCATGCACTAATGTGCTCTTTGTTGTGTGTAATACACAGATTTTCCTGGCAAGAGATGATGATAAGAAAATTACTGTCTGTCCCTTTCTTTGTATCTATTGTGCTATTTGTGTAGGTGTTTTGTAAAATAGTGTTTTATATGATTTTAGGTTTGGAACAGACATCTTGTTTGGTCTTCCATAGTGGCACTGCTTTAGACGATAATAAGGAAAATATTGTGACAAACGGGGGACGTGTACTGATTGCAGTATCATTAGCTCCCAAACTGGATCTGGCAGCTGCTCGGGCAATACGAGCTTGTAGCAGAATTGTATTTGATGGTGCTCAGTATCGTCAGGACATTGCTCACAAAGGAATTGCACGGTAATTATGGAGATTTTGTTGAATTTTTTCTAGATTTGAGGAATGGACGTAAGGTAAATTTTCATCTTTACTTACATATGCTAGTTAGATAATATGTAGTAATGTCATTTATATAACATATTTGAATAGCTTAAGTAGTAGGAGAGGGCAGTATCAGTTGTGGTGTTTACTTAAGTAAATGGTGTGAACTGATGTAGTAGGATGTAGCAGTGGCATTTGTATTGTTTATCTAATTATTTGTTTTGTAGGATGTAGTAGTGTCTGTCAGATTGCATGTTTACTCATTTATGAATAGTGTCATACTGTTTATTTAGGTACTTTTGTAGGATCTGCTGTTGTCAGTAAAATTATTATAATTCAAATTTGTTAGGATGTACCATTATCAATTGAGTTATTTAGCTAAATACTTCTGTAGTAGGATATAGTTATATCAGTTTTTGAAAAACAGGGTGGTTGAATATACCATAGTGAGCTATATTGTGTGTTGTTACTCAATACTGGTGTGGTGGGAGTGAACATTGTTAGTTGTTAGGTACATTATTTATTTGAATATCAGTGTGTAGAATGTACTAGTGCGACTTGAGTTTACAAAAATACTAATATGGTAGGAGTTTACAAAAATACTAATATGGTAGGAGTCCAGTTACAGTATTTATTGAAATAGTTGTGTGGTGAGATGTACCATTGTCAGGAAACCACGGACGATAAAGCCGGCTCTGACTACACCTTCAAGTAGCCATTTAGATCTAACTTAGTTTTCTCTGAAAATGAAATGACCGGGCGAGTTGGCCATGCGGTTAGGGGCGTGGGGCTGTGAGCTGCCCAGTGTCGGCAGCCCTGGAAGTGGTTTTCTGTGGTTTCCCATTTTCACACAAGGCAAATGTTGGGGCTGTACTTTAATTAAAGCCATGGCCGCTTCCAATTCCTTGGCCCTTCCTCTCCCATCGTCACCATAAGACCTATCTGTGTCGGTCCGACGTAAAGCCTCTAGCAAAAAAAAAAAAAAATAATAAAATTGAAATTTGCTAAATAAAGGCTTCACACACAATTGTCGTGACTCCCACAAGGAACCGTTAATAACAAACATTGAGATTATGTGCAATAGATTACCCGAAACATGAAGAGACATCATCAGGTGTGTAACTGCATTGAGTCTGAAGAAATAATGAGAAGTGATGGGTGTGTTCCCATTCAAGTCGAGTGTTACTTTTGCTTATGAGGAAATTGTAAAGATAAAGTATACAATTTCAACACTCACATAATAGAACTGTGTAACATCGTTCACAGCAAGATTGGAATAATTCCTGTAGAAGAGCTCAAACATATTTTCTAGAAGCGTTTAAACATTGTAAGCTTTTTTCACAAGTATGTGCTGCTTGCAAGCTTACTAAAAGAATGTCTTATAGTACAGTAGATTCAATCAAGTACAAAATGTTTAACAGTATAAGACAGAAGGTTTAAAGTGGATTCATCACATACCTTGCTGATAATAAGAGCATGGATGTAACCTACTTCAGTGTGGAAAGGCATCAACCTAAAGGAGATGATACCTTCTGCCAAAGTTTCTAAGTTGCTTTACTGGCTGTCTTAAATGACATTTCTGCAGAATGTCTGTGACATGGTAGTCGAGACCATATGGGTTGTTTTTTTTTGCATGTGAATTGATCAACTTTTTTTGAAAACATTGGTGCTTTTCTAATACCATATTTTCCTACATAATTAATGCCCCTGCATAATTTATGCACCTCATTTCTTTGTTTAAAGTGAGGAAAAAAGAAATGTTTGCATTTTCTTTTATAATTTATCACACTGTTCCCTATGCATTTCATAATGAAGATGTCAAGTACCAACCTTCCTGTTGTGAAACCTGCCATTCCAAATATCGCTCAATTTCCTGTTATCACTTGTTAGCAGAATACCACTGGCCTCTGCTCCACTTCAGTTCAGTGAGTTAGTCATCACAGACCTGTCTATTGATGTTCTATTCCAGTTGCGGAGATATTCTGTGAATGTTTTGGGACCATGTGTGTTTTGTGATCTTAAAATTGTTGTTAATCCTTTAACCATACGAAAGTACGATCCCCAAATTTTAGGTTAGGAAATTTCGTAAAATAATTTGTAATATTAAAGTCATGAAAATCATGTAATTTTGTTTATTTAGAATGTAAAAACATAATATTATTCGAAGAATGTGTAGTTAGGGAATATTGCACATGTGCATCATTATATTTTGTATAAATTTCTGAGTTTGTAAATATGGCCTAGCCGTAAGGATTGTGCAACCGGGAAAACAGCGACTATATCAGGAAGGACGGTTGAGTCAGTTGAATGTGTTGCAATAAAGTGGCTTGGAAACACGGGGTAAGGCCAGGTAGTATAGGCTGAAGATTGGAGTGGATCAATGTGGATGTACGTGAATGGACGTTCGATGTCACATCAGACGCACGATAGCCAATACGAGGGCTTTGTTTTAAGCGAGGTTGTGTTGACTGAGTGACGCGTGAAGAAGTGCCTGTGAGAGCGTTGCTACCTGTAAACTTTTCAGGACGCTGTAACCACGTGTAGCAAGCCTATATAAGCATGTACGCGTGTGCGGCAAGGCATTCTGACGCTGATTCTGTTTCTGGTTGTGTTTGTGTTCTTGATTCTGTGCGTTTCTCACTCGGACCGGCGCGCGGGAGCTACTTTGCGCAGATTCCTAGGCGATGCTCTATTGTTCTTAAGTATATTTTACCTACGGAGTGAGCACGCTAAATGTCGCTGATGCTACGAGTTTCTGGTGGCTGTTATGTAAAAGGCGCTAATAAGTGTTTATTTGTAAACAACCCTGTATAATAATTAGACTATAATTCTTCTACGAGATAACGTACAGTGGATGTGGTGAGGCGTACCGAATCTACATTCGGTAGTGGATGTGTGGTTGTCCACAGAGCTAATTCTTGGTAAAGGAAATCGTCGGCCGAGTATGCACTTTCATTTGGAGAAACGTGAGGCGTTACACTAACCTGTGCGGCAGTCGGGAAGGACTCAAGACGTCGATGAAGTGTGTAAATAAGGTTAGGGATGCTCTTCGTAAAGAAGGTTGCATCAGTACTTAGAGAAAGTCGTCGTACTTTTCTTTACCAAAATACGATTTTTGTTCTGTAACAGTAGTGAGTGTAGTGGGACTCTTACCTGGAGGTAGGTTAAGAAATGTATATCTAGTGAAAGTAATAATTTTGTTGGTGGTAGTAGTGTGTATATTTGCCTTTGTAAACGACAAACGAGTAGGGCTCGTCAAGTAATGATTTTATTGTTGGTAGTAGTGTGTATATTTGCCTTTTTAAACGACAAACGAGTAGTTCTTGTCAAGTAATGATTTATGTCGGGGTTTTTTTTTTTTTTTTTTTTTTTTTTTTTTGTAAGTTGCCTTTGTGGATGGCAATCAGGAGTGGGTCTCATCAAGTGATGATTATTGTGGTATTTATTATATATTTTTATTATTTTGGGAGTAAAGTCATGGTATGAAACTTGCAGTAAATCTTTTTATCAGTGGAGTGAGGATGAACCTGGCATGCTACCCACATCTAATTTCAGGGGTAAACAGGTAAGGTTATAAAGTAAGTCTGGAGCTTCATCAGCCTGATGACCGTCGCCTTGAGAGAGGGAGTTGCTCATTGCTCTACATAGTTATATATTTCTGTAATTGTTTTACAGGTGGCGCCCAGTCTTGGTATTTATACTTATTTCACTCACCGTTTATTCATTTCATATTTTCAATAGCATGCAGAAGTTACAATCCACAGTGAGCAAGTATTCAAGTAGTACTGCATCATATAAACTTGAGGTGCGCCAAAACACAGAGGAATAGGGCAGCAGGCTGCAAGTATCACGGAAGATGCTAAGAAATTATTGGAAACCATTAAAACTGATTTGGCAGTGGTCCGAGTGCAACGTGCGCTACTGGCAGAAACAGAAAACTGCACTTCAACCGACCAACAAACCTTGCTAAGCATTTCTTGTCCCCAAAAGTGGCAAGGTTTTGCAAGTAGAGGAGGTTCTACAGATGTATGTGATTTCGTTTTGCAACAATGGATATGCTGTTTCCCACTAAATCCTGTGTTTTAAAGGACAAAACATAGCTGCAATACACGGGATCAGTGTTGCATATTTTAATGTTAGCCGAGGCTGGATGATAAGTTTTATGAAGTGAAATGGACTTTCTGTTCAACAAAGTACAACATTATGCCAAAGAATGCCGAATGATTTCAACCAAAAAGTCACTGATTTTTATCGCTTCGCTATTGGGAAGAGGAAAGTGAAAAAACCTGCTTTCTCAAATAAGAAACTCAGATCATACATATCAGCTTTGATATGATGCGAATTTGAACAGTCTGTAAGTGAGAAAAAATCATGTACTGCAATGCTTGCTGTAACAGCTGATGGCAGAAAGCTTGCACCTTATGTTGTTCTGGAATGGAAAACAATACCAAAAGTAAAATATCCATGAGGGATCCATATTCATATCCAAGAAAAGGTGATTGGACACATCACATATATAAGATGGGATAATGGGATATGATCGGTTTGGGGGTCTCTCCTTCGATGCCCAGCTCTCCTTATGTTGGACAGATTTCATGGCCATCTGACGGAAGATGCTAAGAAATTATTGGAAACCATTAAAACTGATTTGGCAGTGATTCCTGGAGGATTGACATAGGTACTTCAACCCATGTATGTTTCGATAAATAAACCATTCAAGCACAATGTGCGAAAACTTTATTAGTGCTGGATGGCGGAAAGCATGCATGAACTTAACTCCAACAAGCAAGATTTGGTAACCACCGGTGGAACTCCTTTGTGAGTGGATGTTACATCTTGGGACATGATTTCTTCGAAGATGCTTGAAAAGAACTTGAAAATGGAAATTGCAAATATATTGCACAGGACTGAAAATCACTACTTATGGAGAAATGTGAGCAGTGATAGTAGCAGCAATCCTTCCTGCAGTGCCAGGAGTGACGTTGAAGATGGTAGCCTCTAAAAGGTAAGACTAGTTTTTAATTTATTTTTCCTTTCTGCTGGTATGTCATTATTACTTCTGTGATTGGTACTTTAGTTAATTCGCATTTATTTTGCTTCAGGTCACATTATCAGCTCGTAACTGAAAGAACATATTCCAGTGTCTGTAATTCAAACCTACATGATCAAATTGCCTGATGTAGGGCCTACACTATCCGACTGTTCAGAAGAAATATTTTGCTTTAATTTAAGACCAAATGACGATAGCTGCTATTGGGATGAAGCAATTTTGTGTATAGTATATTTGATGTATCTTTAAAAATGGTATTAAATTGTAAGTGCATTTTTTCTTTTGTATATCTGTATTCTGTAAATAATTTATGCACCCACAATTTCTGCCTGTATTTCTCTTCAATAGGAACCCCCTGTGGGTGGGGGCGCAGGCAAAGAATACACCCACGGTATCCCCTGCCTGTCGTAAGAGGCGACCGAGGGATGATGACATTGACAGAGGTGCCAACTATTACGGATTTCACTTCACGATTACGGCATTACGGTCGAAGGGGAAATTATTACGGAAAAGCAACCTTGTCACGATAAAAATTAATTTCTGCGAAAAAAGGAAAGAAGTAAGAAATGTTCAATCTCTTAGAGCATTACTGGTCAACCCGCCTCGTTTCAATGCTTGTACGTTGGCTATCAAACATATTTGGCAGTTATTTGGTCATCACTTCCTTTAGTTTCCCCGCGAGCGTTGTGAAATCACGGCCAGCTACATAGATATACGCTGCTTTCTTAGCTAGAATGACGCGGGAATGACGTATCAAGACGGCCGTGAGGTAGGCTCTACTCCTTGCTACTCGCTACTCCTTGCCTTGTTGTTCTCCAGTGCGCACATTCGGCTCTCTGTTGTGTTCGTAGAAAGAATGGTATATATTTAGCGCATTTCAATTCTAATTATCCTAGACGTTGATTCGAAAAGTAGTGATTGGTTTTGTGAAATGAAGCGGAGCAATTGTCAAATTGCATCTTCTTCTAAGAAGACAGCAGTGTTACAGAAATATCGAGACGGTTACACAAAGGAATGGCCATGCTTGCTTGCCTCACGTTGTAGTGAAAACCACGTGTTCTGTAGTGTGTGTTCGTGTGATTTCTCTGTGGCTCACGGTGGACGAGATGATTGCAGAAGACACATAGAATCCAAGAAACATCACACATATGGTGAATCAAAATTACGAAACCAGTCTGTTGCATCATTCTTCGTAAAAAGTAATGAAACTGCGGTGACAAATGCCAAATTATTGTTCACATAATTTCTTTTGGAGCATAATATTCCGTTATCAGTTTCAGACCACGCTGGAAATTTATTTAGATCAATGTTCCCCGACTCAACAATATCTCAGAAATGTGGTTGTGCAAGAACTGAAACCTCTGCTTTAGTTCAATACACGGCATTTGAGGCAAAACAGTAATTGAGTGAACTTTTGCAAATAACGCCTTTTTCCTTGGCTTCTGATGGTAGTACGGATTCAAATGCAGTTAAACTTTATCCTATAGTTGTCTCTTTCTTTAATGCTCAGAGAGGTCAAATATCAACTCTTCTATTGTCATTGTTAGAGAGTAGCGACAATACTGGTGAGGGAATTTTCTCTGTAATTAATAGTGAATTGTCTTCTTTAGACATTCCATGGGAAAATTGCATTTTTTTTCATCTGACAATGTATACACAATGATAGGGGCAAATAAATGTGTTGCCAAATTTGTGAAGGACAGGCATTCTTCTGTTTATGTCCCGGGTTGTTCATGTCATCTCATACACATCTGTGCACAAAAAGCAGCAGCCCAATTGCCAGTCAATGTAGAGAACTTTTTGGTTCAGTTATATTACTATCTTGACAAGAGTTCTAAAAGACAAAACACGTAAGTTTATCAGGCTGTTTGTGGCACAGAGGGTCACAAAATTTTGAAATATGTTAGTACCCGTTGGCTCTCGCTTCTTCAGTCTATTGAGTTCTTGAGCAGTGGGAAGCTTTGACACTCATGTTTTGTAGTGAGACCCACCATAAAAGTGAGACCACCAAGCAGTTTGAAACTGTGAAATCTTTCATACAAGACCCACACACAAAACTGTTTTGCTACTTTCTTCAGAGTACACTTCCTGTTTTTAACTCTGTGAATACATTTCTGCAACAAGATGCTCCAGCCATACATCTTCTTAGGAGGAAACTTACTGGTCTTTTAACTGACCTATTGGTCAGATTTGTTCAGCCATGTTCTCTTCAGTCAGAATCTACCTCCCTTTTGAGTGTTGAATTCAAGAGGAGGAAACACCAGAAAGCCAATGAGGACTTGGTAATTGGAGCAAAAGCTAGGGCATACTTGAAAGATAATGACTGTGATGAAGAGATGTTTTATAATTCTGTAAGAGAGTTTTATATGGCAGCTTGTAGTTACATTACCAGGAAATTTCCCCTTGATGATGAATTTCTTCATCATGCCTAAGTTGTAGACATCTCTCTCAGAACGAAGGTTTCCTATTCATCTCTTGAATACACTGACTGACAGAGCAAATGCAACACCAAGAAGGAGTGGTTCGAAAGGGATGAAAGTTGGGGAAAAAACAGAGACGGCACGGACGAATAATTGATGTTTATTTCAAACCGATATGCAGGTTACACAATGCGCACGGCATAGACTCAGTAGGATGTAGGACCACCGCGAGCGGCGATGCACGCAGAAACACGTCGAGGTACAGAGTCAATAAGAGTGCGGATGGTGTCCTGAGGGATGGTTCTCCATTCTCTGTCAACCATTTGCCACAGTTGGTCGTCCGTACGAGGCTGGGGCAGAGTTTGCAAACGGCGTCCAATGAGATCCCACACGTGTTCGATTGGTGAGAGATCCGGAGAGTACGCTGGCCACGGAAGCATCTGTACACCTCGTAGAGCCTGTTGGGAGATGCGAGCAGTGTGTGGGCAGGCATTATCCTGCTGAAACAGAGCATTGGGCAGCCCCTGAAGGTACGGGAGTGCCACCGGCCGCAGCACATGCTGCACGTAGCGGTGGGCATTTAACGTGCCTTGAATACGCACTAGAGGTGACGTGGAATCATACGCAATAGCGCCCCAAACCATGATGCCGCGTTGTCTAGCGGTAGGGCGCTCCACAGTTACTGCCGGATTTGACCTTTCTCCACGCCGACGCCACTCTCGTCTGCGGTGACTATCACTGACAGAACAGAAGCGTGACTCATCGGAGAACACGACGTTCCGCCATTCCCTCATCCAAGTCGCTCTAGCCCGGCACCATGCCAGGCGTGCACGTCTATGCTGTGGAGTCAATGGTAGTCTTCTGAGCGGACGCCGGGAGTGCAGGCCTCCTTCAACCAATCGACGGGAAATTGTTCTGGTCGATATTGGAACAGCCAGGGTGTCTTGCACATGCTGAAGAATGGCGGTTGACGTGGCGTGCGGGGCTGACACCGCTTGGCGGCGGATGCGCCGATCCTCGCGTGCTGACGTCACTCGGGCTGCGCCTGGACCCCTCGCACGTGCCACATGTCCCTGCTCCAACCATCTTCGCCACAGGCGCTGCACCGTGGACACATCCCTATGGGTATCGGCTGCGATTTGACGAAGCGACCAACCTGCCCTTCTCAGCCCGATCACCATACCCCTCGTAAAGTCGTCTGTCTGCTGGAAATGCCTCCGTTGACAGCGCCCTGGCATTCTTAGCTATACACGTGTCCTGTGGCACACGACAACACGTTCTACAATGACTGTCGGCTGAGAAATCACGGTACGAAGTGGGCCATTCGCCAACGCCGTGTCCCATTTATTGTTCGCTACGTGCGCAGCACAGCGGCGCATTTCACATCATGAGCATACCTCAGTGACGTCAGTCTACCCTGCAATTGGCATAAAGTTCTGACCACTCCTTCTTGGTGTTGCATTTGCTCTGTCAGTCAGTGTACTTTGTTCGAAGATTCCCAAATTGGTCAAAGAAAGTGAACATGACAAACTTGAAGAGGAATTTGCAGTTTACCAGTGTGATAATTTCCCGGAATATATTGTACATGGACCTAACATTGATGTGAATTGGGGCAAGATTGCAGAGCTTAAAAATGAAAGTGGACAAATTAAGTATAAAACCTTAAGTAATGTATTTGCAGTACTAAGTGTACCTCATAGTAACTCTCCCACAGAAAGAGTTTTCAGTGTTGTTAGGAAAAATCAGACAGAATTCAGGCCTACACTAAGTACATCTACACTGGAATCGCTTATGGTTCTGAAGACGAAAATGTCATCTCAGGGGGAAGTATGTTACAAGAAAACCTACACCGAAAAGCAGCTGCTGAGTGCGAAACAAGCTACAAAGAATTTTTTATCACAGAACTAACAGGTAATGAGCAAATTTCATTGTGTTATATGATATACTTTAGAATAGATTGCTGTAGGAAAGGGCAAACGGGGTGCTTTGGATTTGACTCGTAAAAGTTTTTGGCGGCGGGGGGGGGTTAAAAATGGGATTACTGATAACCCACTTCAAAGGTTGGCACCTCTGCATTGAACCATGAGACTACTTGTGATTAGTACCATTGCGTGTGGAACACCATGGTTTGAAGTTACGACTAGTACCACCTTGCAAGGAAAAGCATGGGTCTACATTACATGGGAGTAGTACCATTATGCGAGAAACATTATGGGTCTGGGCATCACTTGTGATAACTGTCATCGTGTGTATTCCACTGGTCGGTTCCACTGTATTCAGAATGGGCCTACATTACCTCTGAGCAGTGCCTTTTTATGAAGAACACCATGGGTCTACGTTACCTGTAATTAGTCCCACTGTGTGAGAAACACTACGGGTTTGACTGGTGCCTGTGCTTGATACCACTATGTGAGTAAAATTGTGGGTCCGCGTTGCCTGAGAGTAGTACCGTTATGTGAGGAACACCATCGGTTTGTGATGCCTGTGGGCATTACAGTAATGTGTGATACACCGTGGGTCTGCACTGCCTATGATTAGTACGACTATGTGGGTAACACCATGAGCATATGTGGCCTATGATTAGTTGCTTGTGAGTAGTACCCTTATGTGTGAAACACCATGGGTTTGTGTTACCTGTGAGTGGTGCCATTGTGTGTGACATACCATGGGTCTACATTACCTGTGATTAGTACCAATATAGGAGGAACACCATGGTTCTGCTTACCAGTGATTAGTATAATTATGAGGGGCTGGTGACCTGGATTTTGGACCACTTTAAATAATAAGTATCATCCTAGTAATTAAGTCATTGTGAATTGGGTCCACTGATTTGTTTTGTTTCACAATCATTTTTCGTCCTCATTTCTTTTAGATTCTCGTCAGTGGATACATTTCGAAGTTTTAATTTTCATTTCGTTCACCTCGTACCTTTAGGGGCTAATGTTCTAACTGTTAGGCCCCTTTAAACAACAATCATCATCATCATCATGATCAAAAGAAGTGCCTTAAAATTATGTGAGAAAATATGGTATTTATAGATCTCTCTTTGGCATTCATTATTACTTAACGTAAATTAAGGATCCCATGTCATTAAATTGATTATTTTTGAAACGTTTTCTGATAGTTGAACCTACTTAGATTAAATAATATTGATTTATAAAGGCTTTTAGTTTTATGTGTTTATTTTCATGCTAGTTTTGTACCTGTTATCAACCTCTATTTTTTTTTTTTTTTTTTTTTTTTTTTTTTTTTTTTTTGTTTGTTTTGTGCGCAATAGCAGTAAACATATCTTTTATCTCCTTTCAGCAATAATGCTATTCAGTGCAGGTGACTTACAGCTGAAGGGACAGAGCACACTTCTATTAACCCATTGGCGCAGAGTCATGGAAACGTTCCGTGTTCCGCTACTATGGACATGAGGCAGAACCACAAAACCGTTCCGTGTTCACGCATTACGATGCAATTTAACCGATTCCACAATAGATGGAGATATTTGTGACTCCGTATATGTGTGTGAGTGACGTACCTTTTCTTATTCTTTGGATACATATATCAATAATTGACGATAGTTTGGTGTCAATTGATATTTTCAATTGGTTAGTCTTTGACTTTGACACAAGTAAACAAACATGGCAGCTGAAAGAAAAAGAAATCGAATCTTTGCTTGAAAGTGGTGATAGTTATAATTCTTTCGATGAAAGTAACAGTGAAGTGAGTAGTATCAGTTTTAGTTCTGATGATGACGAATTGGATAGTGCTGTAAATGAAGAGGAGGAGAAGCAATGATGCTTGTTGTTTTAAGGGCCCTAACATCGAAGGTCATCGGCCCGAGGAGAAGCAAACAAAACATAAATGTGACATACATATACCAATGGACTGGATATGGGTGCAGGACAGTAACAAAATAAAACGTATTCCATGTTCAGCAGTTCATGGAGTGAATGATAGTGTGTTACGGAGGCTAGGAAATAATCTTACTGTTATTGAGGTATCAGAATATCTAGGTGATGAGTTTTTTTACATGACCACTGTAGAAACCAATGGCAATGCGAAGAGTTTATAAGGTGATCATAACAGAAGTAGACTGAAATCTGACACATTATGGCGTGATTGTAATGAAATGAAAGCCTATATTGTGTTGTATAACCTTATGGGACAAGTAAAGAAACCAAATGTAAGGTCATACCGGAGTACAGTGAAAGTTATTGAAACCCCAATTTTCAGTACAGCAATGAGTTATGAACGATATTTGATAATCAGCAGATTTCTTCATTTCTCTGATGACAATTTCACTGGACAGACTGATAAACTCTGTAAAATACGACCAGTGGTTAGCTATTTAGAAACAAAGTTCCTGAGAATTTATAATATGGGACACGATGTGGCAGTAAATGAGAGCCTAATCAAGTTTCGTGGTCGACGTTCAACCCTTCTAAGTATGCCAGGTTTGGAATCAAAATGTACAAGCTTTGTGAGAGTGAGACTGGCTACTGTTATGCCTTCAGAATATACACAGGAAATGACAAGGTTCTAAATCCTGATCTCCCTGTCAGTGAATCAGTAGATTTAGTACAGCCTATAATGCACGCAGGTCATGTAGTCTGACATCATCACGTAGTTGCTCTAGGGAGCCGGTGTTACTTGCTCAGCTCGGGACGGCTGTTTGTCACGTAACAAGAGAGCAGCAGACAGGCGGGTTGCATACCGTGCCCGTACTATACCTTTGCGCCACTGGCTTGCAGTACGTACTACGTCATGCACTTCCCCTACTTCTTCCCCTGCTTGCTCGCTAAGCTGCTCTCATTCCTCGAGAGCGGGGAGCAAACTGGGTCCGAAGGCATTTCGCTCTCGATTGACGATGCCTGGTCTATATGAATAATTGGTATTCACTCCCACAACTGTACCATAAACTGTTGGAAGTAAGTTTACACACAGTGGGCACTGTCAGGGTCAATAGGAAGAACATGCCAGTAGATTTCAAATCACTGCGACTCCTGAAAAGGGGAAGCAGTTGCTCGAAGTTGCAAGAATATTCTGGCAGTGAAGTGGAGAGACCATAGGGATGTCTGCGTTCTTTCCACTGTACGTACTGACATATCTATGCAGCTTACTAGAAAGAGAAGAAAACTGAAAAATGGTGGTGCTGAGGAAGTCATTGAGAAACCACTTTCTATCATAGATAATAATAGTGGAATATTGGGAGTTGATAGGCATGATCAGGTCCTCGTTAGCTTCCCTGTGATGCATCGGTTAGTAGAAGGTTGCAGGTTATAAATTTCATTTTTTGTCGGTATTGAAGATCTACTTGTTATACAAATTGTTACAATTTTGTTAATTACCACCTATTCAATACAATAAAAACATAATAAAAACTTACATATTTATTAAGTTGTTGATATGGTACATGTTTCGCTCCTTTTTTGTAAATAATAATTGGCTGATGTTGCTCATGAAAAACGAGCGAAACATGTACCATATCAACAACTGAATAAATATGTAAGTTTTTATTACGTTTTTATTGTATTGAATAGGTGGTAATTAACAAAATGATAAGAATTTGTATCACAGTAGAAGGTTACCGCAAGATATTTTTTTATCTGTTTGACATGGCCCTGTTCAATTCCTATGTAGTTTACCAGTATGTTAGTGGTAAGAAGCTCCACTTCACTGAGTTCAGGATTGGTACTGCTGAGAGCAGGCTCAACAACATCATACTTCCGGTTCACAGAATTTCGGGGAGTCCATCCCTTGCTAATGATCCCATCAGGCTGCAGTCCAACAACTGGGCTCATTTCCCAATGCCCACTCCACCCACTGCAACTAAACAGTTCCCCTTCAGAGTCTGTAAAGTGTGTATAAAGCACAAGAAGAGGGCAGAAGTAAGATGGTTGTGCCAAAAGTGTACAGTTCCACTGCATTTGGAAACTGTTTTGAAGCATACCACGCATGCCTGAACTACTAAAGAGATTGGCAAATATGTTTTAACATACAATGTAAGTGAGATTGAATCAACGTGTAGTAAAGCTAATGCAGTGAGCTCGCAGTTGCGATCAGTAGTATTCTGTAAGAAGGAAGTCAGCTCCCAGACCAAACTATCTTTACATCGGTCTGTTTTCAGACCAACTTTGCTTTACGGGAGCGAAAGCTGGGTGGACTCAGGATATCTTATTCATAAGTTAGAAGTAACAGACATGAAAGTAGCAAGAATGATTGTTGGTACAAACAGGTGGGAACAATGGCAGGAGGGTACTCGGAATGAGGAGATAAAGGCTAATTTAGGAATGAACTCGATGGTTGAAGCTGTACGCATAAACCGGCTTCAGTGGTGGGGTCATGTGAGGTGAATGGAGGAAGATTACATAGGAGAATAATGGACTCTGCTATTGAGGGTAAGAGAAGTAGAGGTAGACCAAGACGACGATGGTTAGACTCGGTTTCTAACGATTTAAAGATAAGAGGTATAGAACTAAATGAGGCCACTACACTAGTTGCAAATCGAGGATTGTGGCGACATTTAGTAAATTCACAGAGGCTTGCAGACTGAATGCTGAAAGGCATAACAGTCTATAATGATAATGTATGTATATATGTACAATGTTCTGTATTTTATCATCTTTCATTTTCTGTTTATGTTTTGAAAGTTCCCTAATTATAATTTTTTTCGCAGAAAGTTGTAGATAGAAATTTCCTTTAGAATAATTCCTGTTCCAGGGCATATTCATTGTGCCAACAATGTCTGCCTCAATGGGTTAACAGCAGTGTAAAACTATTGTTAGTAATTTTTTTAGGTTAACTATGTGGTCTTCAGCTTGTTAGGGGCTAGATTTTTGGTAGGTGATGTGGAGTTTGAAACAAAGTACTATTCAAACATTTTTCTGGACTGTAGAGTACCTCAGTCTTCTTCTTCTTCTTCATCATCATTTCCCATTTTCAGTCTTCTGGGTAAGGTTGTGAATCAAGGACGTCCACAGTTTTCTGTGTGTCCACCATTCCCTTCCTTCCTCGAGTATTTCTTCTACTTTTATTCCTCTCTTCTCTATACTCTCCTTCACCGTATCCATACACCACTTCCTGGGCCGTCGCTGTTCACTTCCTCCTATCATTTTCTCCATAAATACCCTCTTTGGAACTGTTTACTTTCGTTCTCATCATTCATCCATGTCTTTTCAGCTTTCATTTTTTTTAAATGCTATTTGTTCAGGGTAGAGATCTTTTGCCCCTACTTGCACCGTGTGATATGAATCTGCGTGTAATTGGAATGGAGGAAGTGTAGTGTGTTGAATATGAGGAAAGGAACGTTAAGGACGACACAAACACCCAGTCCCCAGGACAGGGATATTAATCAATTACAATTAAAATCCCCTGACCCAGCCAGGAATCGAACCCGAGGCCGCCGGGTGACAGGCGGACGCGTTGCCCCCTACACCGCGGGGCCGGACATCATTTCAGCTTCCTCGTCTCTATCTTGTCTTGCAGTTTAGGGAATCCAATCCTCTCTCTGATTTCTATATTTCTGACTTTATCCCTTCAAGTCTTCCCAATTATTTCTCTAAGGAATTTCATCTCGGCTGCTTGGATTCTGTTTTCTTCATGTTTTATTGTTGTCCATGTGCTAGCTGCTATTCCAAAATTGGTGTGCAATACATTGAGTACAGAAGTTTCTTGCATTTCTCTGGGACATCCCGGTTCCAAACTATACCTCTCACACATTGGTAAAACCCATTTACTTATTGGATTCTCTTTCCAATTTATTTATTTTCCCATCTTCTGCAAGTATACTCCCCAAATATTTGAAGCTTTTCACAACTTCTAATTGTCTTCAGTTTACTTCATTTACTTCCTTCTCTATTACCTGTCATCACCACTACTGTCGTACTCTTCTCCACACGTATTTCCATTCCATATTGTACTTCCATTTCATCTTTTCCCCATATTACTATGTTGTCTGCAAAGAGTAAGGCCTTTATCTCTTTGCTTACCATTTTTTGTTGTACAGTCTTGTGGATTTCATCCATGGCTGTGATGAAGTGTAGTGGGTATAATGCACTTTCTTGTCAAGAACCTGTTTGTTTATCCTATCTTTATCTTCACACTACTTACACACTTTTTATACATTCCTTTCAAAATTTGTACTCCTGCACTGCCTATCTTCCTTTCTTATCATTGCATCCCAGACCAGTTGCTATGGTACACTGTCATATATATTCTAAATATCTATAAATGTCATCACTTATTCCTTCCTGAATCTTTTCTCCATATTGCTCCTCGTCCATTTCTTTTTCTACTTTCTTCCTCAGTTTCCCTCTAATATCCTCTCAAAGATCTTTGCTGTATATGAAATGAGGGTGATTCCCCTATAGTTGCTACATTCTATCTTATCACCCTTCTTGAATACCGGGATTATCAGACCCTTCCTCCAGTCTTCTGCTACGTCTTGTTTCTTCCATATCACTTGAAATAATCTACGTATATATCCAATGTAACCCTACTAGTCCTGCTGCCTTTATCATCTCTGTAGCCTCCTCATGATGCTTTGCCACTTTTTATCTTCTTTATAGCTCTGTCTGTTTTCAAGATTGTTTTATCTTCATTTTGGTTTTCTTCTACCATTTTTTCATGTACCTCCTCCAATTCATTGAATTTGGTTGTCATAAGTATGACATCGTATCCGGTCTAAAACTCTTCAATTATTATGTTTAATATATTTTAATTATTTTATTGAATTCTAAATTATCTTTTATTAAATGTTAAATATTACTAATACATGGTTTCCCTGTAAATATGTACTATAAATTTGTATAACCTCAAATATGTATTGTGTATAGGTTTAACCTCGTAATCTGTATAGTCGGAAGCGGTAGAAAACTCTATGATGTTCGTATATTAAATTTATTCTACTATAATTTTGTATATATGAAGGGATCTGGAAACTTACTGTAAGGTTTACTATCCATATACATGTAGAGACATTAGGAATGTTGCAGAGATTTCTGTGTGTCTTGGTAAACAGTAACAAAAGTTCAAGTACTCCTTTGGACTAGCTGGTCGATCGATGTTTTGAGTGTGTTCCATTGGAGTGTGGTAAGAACCTTTCCAGAAATCGATAATTCTAGACATCTGGTCAAACAGTATATATGAAATGAAATGGCTTATGGCTTTTAGTGCCGGGAGTGTCCGAGGACAAGTTCAGCTCGCCAAATGCAGGTCTTTTGATTTGACACCCGTAGGCCACCTGCGTGTCGTGATGAGGATGAAATGATGAAGACGTCGCATACACCCAGCCCCCATGCCAGCGAAATTAAACAATTATGGTTAAAATTCCCAACCCTGCCGGGAATCGAGCCTGGGACCCCTGTCACCAAAGGCCAGCACGCTAGCCATTTAGCAATGGAGCTGGACACAGTATATATATATATATATATCGAGCTGTCGGTCAGTGAGGCAGTCAAGTTGGACTCGAAGGCAAGTGATGGACTGCGAGTGACAGTTGGGCACCAAGGTGGAGTCGGTGAGTTCAAAAGAGCGTATATTATAGTGCGAGTGGCAATGTTGTTGATATCTGTACTTGTCAGAATCGACTTCAGGGTACTCCGCTATTAAGTGTTATAGTGTCACTTGCTAGTGTGTATAATTGTGTGTTGTGACTTACAGTGACAATAAAGTATTTTACACAAGGAAGTGAACGTGTTCTCGTGTGATATTTATTCTGTCAAATAAAATCGCATTCGAGAACGATAAATTGGCGACAGGACAGGACAGGACAGGACAGGACACTTTGAGACTCGGTAATGAAGATTGACCAAAAGACCGTGGCGATGTTACGAGGTTTACCGACGGCTGGAATCAAAGCGGACCTACAAGAGAGGCTGCGCCAGGATTTGATAGACAACAAAAAGGATCCAGGCAGTTTCGGCTTCGAAGTCACCTCGAAGGATGAAACCTATGACCGGGTAAGCATTATGTTCGCACAACTAACTGCTTTGATCCAGGCCCAGACTGAAAAAATCGAGGCCTAATATAAAACATCGAGGCCCAATCCGAAAACCTTGAGTGGAAAATCGAGGCCCAGTCTCAAGAAATAAAGGACTAAATCAATTCTTTGGGCAACGAAGTGTGCTTTCTCAGAACCGAGATGATCACTGACGTCGTGCAGGACAACAACGAACCGGATGGGAAGCGGTCTGAAGTGATGCTTGTGGTTGTGGAGTCCGTAGTTCAAGGCCCAGCGTAAAAAGCGAGTGCCCTATGTGAAAGTACGACAACTCGAGAGACACAGGTGAAGCCTGCAAGGAGTGATGGTGTCTCTGGCGTTGTGAAGATAGCAACTGCATGGAACGACGGGATCATTGTAGCGATGGTGGAGTCCATAGTTCAAGGCCCAGCGGAAAAAGCAAGTGCCCTGTGTGAAAGTATGACACCTCGGGAGACAGGGGTGAAGCCTGTAAGCAGTGATGGTAGCTCCGGCGTCGTGAAGATGGCAACTTCACGGGACGATGGGATCATTGTAGCGATGGCAACAACACGGCCACCGGGCGAGTTGGCCGTAGTGTGAATATGATTGAACTGAAAACATATTGTTTCAAACCAAACAAGAAATCCATACAAGTCAAACAGCAATAAGGAACTGCCTATCCATAAAATAAATTGTTCTGTTAGGCAGAAGGAATAGTATTTCATGGTGTACATGTGAACGTTGTATTCCTGGACTAACACCGACACTGAAAGCATGCCACGAACCTCCTACGCTGGCGTAGCAAAGGGAGAGGTGATACTCCCCCGTGGCGTGTCCCACGTGGCGGATAGGGGGGTCCTAACTGGCTTGCTCGAGACTGGAGGGAAATAAAATACCTCTTGCAGACAGAACACACAACCCCCTGTGGATGGGGGACACAGACAAAGAATACACCCGCGGTATCCCCTGCCTGTCGTACAAGGCGACTAAAAGGGGTGACCAAGGGATGATCAAATTAGAACCGTGATACTGCTTGTAATTAGTACCATCACACAGGGAACACCATGGGTCGCTTTTACTTGCGCGTAGTACCACTGTGTTGGGTACACAATAGGTTTGTGATTAGTAGCGACAGTGTGTGCTCAGGATGCATTGTACAGTACGTGTGATTCGTACCACTATATGAGCGACACCGTGGGTGAGCAACACCATGGTTCTACCTTGCCTATGATTAGTACCCACTATGCGCAGAACACTGCGGGATAGTGCGAGTCCCTTTGGTTAGTCCAATTATGTGACGAACACCATAGGTTTGCATTGCCTCTAAATAGCGACACAATGTGCGAAACACCATAGGTCTGTGTTATATATGCGCACTACATTATCTGTGAGTAGTACCATACTGTGTGGAATACCGCGAGTTTACGCTAATTTTGATTAGTACTGCAACATAACAAATACCATGGTTCTACTTTCCTAGCGATAAGTACCATTATGAGTGATGATGTGGATTTTGGACCAGTTTAAACTACAAGCGTCATCGATTCAGTATTATGCTTTAGAAGCAGTCCCTTGATCAGTAATACTATTGTTTAATCCTAGTTTCTGGGAATGTGCGGCATTGCGGGTCGGATCCATTGATTGTTTTAACTTCATATCCATCCATTCATTCTTCCTCACGTTTTGAATCCTGGTCAGTGGAGAATTATGGATTTTTAATTGTCCTTACATTTCGTCTCATTAGGGGCTGATGACCTAGATGTTAGGCCCCTTTAAACATCAAGCATCATCATCATCATCATTATCATCACTGAAAGCGTGTGGTGTTGTGAGTTCTGTTACTGTAAGCAGAAAATTAAAAGATATGAAATATAAGGAATAGACTCGGCTACCATTTATAACTCTTAGTTAATATATGAAGGGTACACGGGAAAAAGGGGGAATGTCACTGTAAAACAAAAAATGAATTAACACTACTCATATATACCTTATGGTCAGGAGAATAGTTTAAGACAATGTCCAATCAAGTAAAGGGAACAGTCACAGAAATATAACAAGTTTCAGAATACATGCACAATTGATGAAAGGGGAATGTCACCACAGAACAAGAAACAAAAAGGGAATGTCAGCTTGGTATGCGTCAGCACTATTTTACACGACGCCGAGTTGAGTTATGGAGAAGAATCCCAATAGTCCTCTGTCATATGAAACCTACCGGAAAATATTCTGTAACACCGTCTTAACAAAGATTGTGCAGAGCGTAAGGAAATTGAAGCTCAATTATATTGTTTAGGGATTCAAGACAAATTGCATCTTAAAGAAGCTGAACAGTTTTATACATTTAAACGACTTGCAAAGCTCACTTCCAAGGGAGATTTTGATAGGGAAACAGTAGCGATGGATTTCCAAAAGAATTTATGCATACCTAATTTATCCATTAATAACGCATATTGCTGTAAACAGCTCTTGCTGTTCTCCTTCAATATACATGCTTTGTCTAGTGGACACTCTGTATTCTATACATACCCAGAGACATTTGCACATAAAGCATCAGATGAAGTGTGTTCTATGTTACATCATTTTATATTTTGTGAACTTGGTGACAAGATAAAACACTTCATAATCTTCTGTGATTCTACATGTGGACAAAACAAGAACTGGACTGTTTTCAGATTTCTCTACTTTGTAGTACATCATGCCAAACGCCTCGATTCTGTGAAAATATTATTTCCAATTCGTGGGCACTTGTACTTAGAGTGAGATAGAAACATTAATCAGAAATTTGCAACTGAAACGCCAGAAGACTGGGTGGATCATTTTAGGAGTGCCAGAAACAAGTCCTTCCCTTTCCATGTAATCGAAGTTGATCAACCAGTGATTCATCAGTGGACTACGTTTTTGACTCCCTTGTACAGAAAAGTTTGCCCTTTTAAAATTAGACCTATAAGGGAACTTGTCATCTCCGTTGAGCATCCTCAATTCATGGAATACAGAGACAGTTACAATGGCCATTGGGAAAGACCTGTTGTAAATGCTCCAAGATCAACTCCACACTTCCCAGAAACACCATTTAGTGAGTTCCTTCTTCTGGAGTCATCTTTTTGAATGTAAGTACAAGCAGTAGTGTACATGATGTTGCTCTACATTCGTAAACATGCTGGGAATATTGAGATTTTCAATGTGTAATTTATTTCTATTTCAGGTTTACATTCCATCTCTGCAGCAACATTTTCTGATCTGCACATCCTTAGATCATTTTGTGGACCAGAAGGAAGATCCTTCTTTGATACATGTCCTCACTCTTAACTGACAGGGTAATAATGTTATTTGTTGGGTTTTGTTAAAAGTGACATTCCTCTTTATTTCCGTGATAATGTGTTCATAAGACTGACATTCCCCTTTATATTCGTGACAAATGTGTATTTACTTCATTTTCCATTTTTTTAAATTATAAAACTTAATTTTACATTTTCATTATTACATATGTACAGTACCAATACATTAGGCTAACCTTACATAATATTATACTTCATCTACATGTGTTATTGTAGACAGTATTAAAGGTTGAAACTTTCAAACTGAATTATCTCAGTTTGTAGAAAATACGACCTTCCCCCCTTTTTCCCGTGTACCCTTCATATGTAGAGATGTGGTAGCATTAAAATAGCAGTTTAGAAAATAAGAACCAATATTCCACTCAGTGGTGACGCCGGACGTTTTGAAAAGTGTTACCACACAACTTCTGAGTGTATATCTATCTAAATTGTCCACACTGTCTTTATTCCAAGCATTTTTTTCTGAGGAAAATAGATTGAATACATAGCCAACAGTACAGTTTATTCATTTTTGCACATCCACGTAACCAGTCCTTACATCACCGAATCCCAAAAATTTATTGAATTTCACCTTCGGGACTAACATATCTAAATACATTTAAAGATAAAAATTTCATTGTTCCGTATTGAAAGTATTAAGGTTAAAAATTAAATAATTGAAAAAGAGGTTCAACCTATTCAATACATAAAAGAAAGGAATGTAGTGATTACATTCTTATTTAATAGTGATTAGAAATGGGACCGGTTTCGACCCTAGTCCAGGTCATCGTCAGCCGTTCAAAACATAAAAAACAAGAAAAACAATGCATATGAAAAAGAATAATTGAACTCTGGATCGGTATAAGATGAAATATAAATTGATGATGGGGGTAGAAATTGTGAGTCACTTAAAATAAAACAGTACGAAATATTATGAAAGGTAGTACGGCACACGCAATGATGAGTAAAGTCTCTCAATGTTTACGAATAGTGGAGAACGGTCAAATGGGTCAGTTTTTACACTCTGTCAGGTAAAAAGTCACAACACTATCGAACAACATATGAAGGTCCATAAATATTTTGAAGTCGCAGACGAATAGATTTGTAGAAGCAAACTGCCAGCTCTCGGAGATCAGCGCGGCACATCCAAGGTCATGCGCTGTGGTCTCGAACGCCAAAGTAGAATGGAGAATATCATGAAGGTCCAGTATTTGCCTCAGTTGAAGTTAAGTACAGTCGAGAGATGTGCTCTGTTAGGAACGTCTGTACTTTCATCAAAATAACGGAAATAAAGTTTGCTTTCTTAACCTCGTCTTTAATTTCGCTGGTTATAAAAATAGCTATGCCGTCAATAATACCATTTTGAATGTCAGATGAAAGTCCTGAGAAAACTAGATGTTTCTAAGTGGTGCCGAAATGTCATCTTTCTTAGCAATTAACATTGGTAACTCCCTCTAATTACCTCTGTTATCAGATTCTTCAGTTTCTCGATGACCACTGAAAGGTAATCCTTGCTTTGGAAGAAAACACACAGTATCTGTTAAAGTGCTGATAATATCTTGTTATTTTTACTAGCTCATTATGCTCGTTAATTTTCTTTCTGTAAGCTGTACTCTCTTCTGGACCTTCTGAACTGAATCATATCAGCAACAGCGACGATGTGTGCTTGAGACACCTCATGGAGTCTCTTTAAAACTCAAACTATATAAATTGTCCACACCCTCTTTATTCCAAGCATCATTTCCTGAGGAAAAAGGAACACATGGCCAACAATACAGTTTATTAATCTTTGCACAACCACGTAACCAATCCAGATCTTTGTACCATGAGTCATGAAAATATCGTACTGTTCTTTTCAATTCCTTGACTAAATTTTAAAGAGAAGGCGTGGGTCTACCTTTTTCAATTATGTTTTTTGTAACCGCTGGTTCGAGCGTGTACATAAATAAAAATAATAATAGAAATAGTAAATAACATAATAATAATAATAATAAGGTGATACCAGTAGTAAATAATATAATACATAATAATATGACTAAGGAAATAGTGGCGGTGTATTGACATCAGAACATAGAAGCGTGACGAGTATCTTTTAAATACGCAATATTAAATCAAATATAGGAAAAACTTCCAGGCCGAAAATGACAACTAAGACAGGATGTGGAAGGTGCAGGAAGCCCTAATGAGGCCCATAGGAACGTATGACGTTATGGGGGAGAAAAGACTTACAATAATACACTCAACAGACAAATAATTATTAAGGAAATGAACATACAATTATAAATGAACAAATAAATGAACTGCGGATTAACTGATACTTGAGATACAAACAAAAGGTGTGTAAGGGAAACAAACTTTTCGGTAATGAACAAACTTTGACATGACGATTCAGAATTTACAGAATGAAAGGAGGCAACCTTAAACGAAACAAAATTAATTACGTAATTCAAGAAGGTGTTACAGTTACTTACAATTACAATTAAAGTTAGAAAAGAAGGTCTGCCTCTGAAAACAACACATTGCGGACTAGCCTAATCGCTAAGTCATATAAATGCTCTATTTTGGAAAATGTGGAAAACTAGAGGAAACTCCGGCACACGAGATGAACTTCTACATAATTACTGAATTTACATTAAGTGGGAATAAGAATGCATTTAAATAGCATAAGGAAAAAACGAAGCGCTTACATTTGGCGGCTAACGACCCATTGCGGGACGGATGTAAAACACGTCCGCCCGCTGTAGTGATCCAAATTCAAAGACGCGGACAAAGTGACTCGCATACGCGAGGAGCCACGAACAGGAAACAGAGTGATAACAAATGACCAATAGCAACACTCCAGTTTGCCACTTTCACCTATTAAAAATCCTAATATACTGACCAATAAAAACACTTGTACTTTTGACCAATGACAATATTCTTCAGGAATCGCACATTGCATATTAGCGGATATTACAAAACGACAGGAAGGGCCACTTACACGTGGCACACCCTGCCTCACAAGTCATGTATAAAATTTCCACATCCCTTTCTATAATTTACAGAAAAATACAATTTAAATCAGGAAATGTAAATACCATAAATCTTCTTCATAGTCCATTTCTTCATATGCCTAAATATGTAATAACTTTTAAATAAGAAAGCTTCATACAACAATTTACTTTACATAAACACTTCAGTTCTTTAAATGATTTTGTTTACCTAAAATGATGACAAGATAAAATTTACATGACATTACATACATAATAAGGACTTCTGTTGCTTCACTGATTTCTGCTCACCAATGGCCACATCCTCCCCCCTCTTAAACTCGAGCAACGCTCGAAACAATCACCTTTTAACTTTCACTGAAGGGGTTGTGACCACACATCCTATCCGACACTTGACACTAGAACACTTCGTTCACTTCAGGAACGTCCATCCAGGTCGATGATACACCAGGCGACCACCGGTATTGCTGACTAATGAAGGCGCAGACCGTGGCCGCTGCCCACGACCTCCACACACGTTCAGTCCCACTGAGGTCACCAGTAAAGCTTCTTTTCAGCTCACTCGAGCCGTGAACTTACTTGTAACAGGCAGGGAATGTGGTGCTAGATTGCTAACTGACACTCGTAAAAACAGCAGTCCACTCCATCGTCGGATCTTAGTGGTCAATAGGCACATAACAGCCTCCAAACAAACCACCACTGCAACAGAGACAAATCAGCAGCAGAAAACAGAAGACATCGGAAACGCCATCGTCTGACCATCCCGAAGAGCTTTTAAAAAAATTATGAAGGTCTGAAGGGTGGATTTTGTATTTTTCTTCTTAACCTAACTAAATCATGAGCACCAAACCGGTGACTCCATGAGACTCCTTATGCAAGTTTCCTCCCAGAGTAACACAGGGATTCCCCAGCCCCCTAGGCAAGCACTATTTAAAATTTCAAAAGGAAAATTAAAAGACTAAAAGAAAATTTGCCAGAGTTTACTCTAGTACCCAAAAATTTTACAGATAATCCCAAGTTATACACCTAAATGAAGATCAAAATCTTACCCCAAAATACATAACATTAAAATCTACCTAATATTGTCACAAACAACCCTCCTAATTACAACTAATGTTCTTAATTATACTATAAGATCCAGGAAATTGCCAGCCAGCCATTTTTCAAAAGAAAATTTGCTTATAACTAAATAAATTCCTAAATAACTACTAAATTAAGTTACCGTGTGCATTCTTAATTACCCCACCCAAAGAAAACAACCAAATAAAAGGAAGAATTTAAAATGTTCCAGGGGAAAACAAAACAAAGGAATAAATACTAAATTACGTTAGCTTGCAACCACCTTCAGTGAATTGAGGTTAGTACGTCACTATTTATTTACCATGTCATATACTCGTAAGCTTTTTTGCATAGATACTCAAATTACGTATTACGTGTCACACCAATCAACTTAAGGCGCAATTAGGCCAGGAATACCAAATCGAAATCACATTACATTTACCAACAGGAACTAAAAGATGAAAACAAAATTAATGCAAGAGTGCACATGCAGACAACCAACTCGCTGATATAAGAAATAAAAAGATACAAGTACAACCTTCATACCAGAGATTACCAGATAACCGCACTACACACATGACTACCAAGCTTAACTGTCCTCCGACATACACACAGACAACATCAAACTATCAAAACAAGTGCGACGATCGCTGAATCAGCATAACCAATGAACGGTAAAAGGCACGTACAACCTCAATACTGACTTCATCTCACATCACAAGCACAGCACACACACACACACACACACACACACACACACAAACACCCGTGCAATGACACATCAAGAAGTACCCACAAAATAAAAGGACAGAACATCAGAACATGACCTCAAGTACCCTTGAACTTATCACATGACAACGAGACTCTTAGGGCCAATATCGTACTCCTAGAAGAGGAACGGCCTATCAGCACCTTAAGCTCTAAGTCTCAGTACACACACATATGCCTACCCAAGGCACAATTATATTCAAAAATCGTAGGACAGATACAGCACAGCTACAAATTTAGAACCGTACTCAGTCTAGAGAATCCCATACTTCTACAAACTGAGTACATAAATTTAGAAGACACGAACCCGTAATGCAAGAAATTTTAACATTGATAAAATCGAACAAGACAAAACAAGCAGGAAAATTAACTAAAAGGCTTAGCTAAATCGCGATACCTTCAAAATTTCGCTAGTGACAAATTTAAAATAACAGAAAGGAAAATCTTGACAACGTGCAGACCTACTATGAATTTAACTACAATTTATAGCTCAGAGTAAGAACACCAAAATGAACATTTGCAGAAAATCTTCCTAGTATTCATTCTACAATAACAAGGGACATCATCTTCCATCTAGGCACCTAATACCAAGAAAAAGATTGCAAGGAATCTCATACCAGATACAGTAGATTTCCAACATGTCACGAGCACAAGTGCAGGACCGTAACCCGTTAAATTTGCCCATAATGAGCCTCAGCCTAGCTGGTCTAATAATATGGAGAGCACAGTTCTCCCTACAAGACTATCACAGTCAAATGTAGTACCATTCCTAGAAGTATAAGAACACACAGGTAAATAAATATACGTGACAAGGAAACAGACACTTATACAATAAAAAACCACAAAACAAACTAGGAAACTTTTGAATTTAGCAGCTAGTTGGGAAACAGTCACCAAAATTGACCCATACCTACTTGGAAACGAACCCAGATCCGGCAAAAGACCAAAAACAACACAAAATGATCGGAAATTTAAGTTTATACTGAGCTACAACATGACGTAAACATTACTTTAGAAGATCACACACGTGGAATAGTACTAAATATAACACACCAGGCGACAAGAAACAAAATTTACAAAATAATTTGCCGAAACACGAGATTTACGAACAGAAAAACACTCGAAGAAATAGAAGAAAATTCACAACATAACCTTAAAATTGTTGCCGAAAATTTACCAAAACAGAAATTACAGAAAACTAAGGATACTCCGTGCTAAATTTTAAACAGGACACAATGATCACTCTGACAATTCACGCTACAATTTACGTGGTCTAGAAGGAAAACGAGCAGAACGCGACGCTCAATAACTTAGGATGTAGGGTGTGCACTTCACAGTGGGTCAAACGCTCAGCTGTTTTCAAGATACTTCAGCTGTTCAAGAGATAAAAATGAATTAAACCACGGGAGTACAGTATCGAGACAATACACAGCACGATATCACGACGTAGTTTAAAACAACCGGAAATTACACAAATGTTACAATCGGAACACAAATGGAAAAAAACTAGACATAATCAAACATATTGAAATTTATCAAAGAAGACTTTCGGAACGCGAACACAGCACACGAAATGTGAAGATATCACTTTACTACAAAACACGTGGTCAAGCGAAACCTTGCCACACAAGAACATTTATTAAAATTAACGAAACCAAAAACTTGTTACAAATAGTGACGCACCACCTCCTCCAATCATTAATTACAAGTGAAACACAGCAACACAAGATTGCACATCGTGGAAGGAAAAACACGTGGTGAGATGAACTCGCACAAGAATCATGAAAAACAAAAACCGGGAATTACGAATACACACGGAACACTTACAAACTATATTCAAACCTAAAAAATTAAAATTAATTTTAGAAAAGTTAGCTGAGAATGATCATTGTAAGCCTTAGCTCCTTGCATAACACACGCTCTGATATCAAATGTAACCTCTGGTTTCGGGACAAGTATGGTTACCATAATAATAATAATAATAGTAAAATAACCAAATGTAACCGCTGGTTCGAGCGTGTACATAAATAAAAATAATAATAGAAATAGTAAATAACATAATAATAATAATAAGGTAATACCAGTAGTAAATAATATAATACATAATAATATGACTAAGGAAATAGTGGCGGTGTATTGACATCAGAACATAGAAGCGTGACGAGTATCTTTTAAATACGCAATATTAAATCAAATATAGGAAAAACTTCCAGGCCTAAAATGACAACTAAGACAGGATGTGGAAGGTGCAGGAAGCCCTAATGAGGCCCATAGGAACGTATGACGTTATGGGGGAGAAAAGACTTACAATAATACACTCAACAGACAAATAATTATTAAGGAAATGAACATACAATTATAAATGAACAAATAAATGAACTGCGGATTAACTGATACTTGAGATACAAACAAAAGATGTAAGGGAAACAAACTTTTCGGTAACGAACAAACTTTGACATGACGATTCAGAATTTACAGAATGAAAGGAGGCAACCTTAAACGAAACAAAATTAATTACGTAATTCAAGAAGGTGTTACAGTTACTTACAATTACAATTAAAGTTAGAAAAGAAGGTCTGCCTCTGAAAACAACACATTGCGGACAAGCCTAATCGCTAAGTCATATAAATGCTCTATTTTGGAAAATGTGGAAAACTAGAGGAAACTCCGGCACACGAGATGAACTTCTACATAATTACTGAATTTACATTAAGTGGGAATAAGAATGCATTTAAATAGCATAAGGCAAAAACGAAGCGCTTACGTTTGGCGGCTAACGACCCATTGCGGGACGGACGCAATTTGCCACATTCACCTATTAAAAATCCTAATATACTGACCAATAAAAACACTTGTACTTTTGACCAGTGACAATATTCTTCAGGAATCGCATATTGCATATCAGCGGATATTACAAAACGACAGGAAGGGCCACTTACATGTGGCACACCCTGCCTCACAAGTCATGTGTAAAATTTCAACACCCCTTTCTATAATTTACAGAAAAATACAATTTAAATCAGGAAATGTAAATACCCAGGTCTCTTTGAACATAAATCTTCTTCATAGTCCATTTCTTCATATGCCTATGTAATAACTTTTAAATAAGAAAACTTCATACAACAATTTACTTTACATAAACACTTCAGTTCTTTAAATGATTTTGTTTACCTAAAATGATGACAAGATAAAATTTACATAACATTACATGCATAATAAGGACTTCTGTTGCTTCACTGATTTCTGCTCACCAACGGCCACATTTTTCTTTTTTTATGCTTCAAAAGTTCTTAACAAAAATGGCGTGTTCTTTAAGCTTTCTATTATACATGAGTATTCTGGGCCCGCCAAATCACTTATTTTCGAGGTGGAAGTCACAGCACTACTTTTAATGTTTAATGCGTTGTGCAGTTCTATAGGCTATCCTTGTCTAACATAAATTCACACATTAATAAGAAAGGTCACATCGTATTATAATAGAAAACAATAACAATAATATAGTAATGCATTGTTGAGCGCGGCAGAAAGAACGGACAGTACAGCTCGGCACCGACCTTACAACCTTTTGTTTCCACTTTCCATCATTGTGGTAACACGACCAGAGAACGTAGCAGGATATTTGATCTCTGTGTCGAGGGGAGAGGTTCCTTGCTCAGCGCAGGCGCAGTAATACTTGCCTAGCTGTTAGAAGAGATTCAAAGCGTAACCTTTGCATGGAGTGGTAACAGTATCTCGCTCAGCTTTGACGGTGACGATCTACTGCAATAGAGTTCTCACGGCACGTCCAGGCGAAGAAACAAGAATATTAAATTTTTGTATTAAAAGAATATTTGATTTTTATATTTTCAAACTGTTGCCAGTGGTAACAGTGGATACTAGCATGCTTCGCCACTGACTTCACTGGTAATTTGGAGATGCTGTGTTTCTGGTACATAGAAAGGAAGGTTAGGAGAATCCATGAAAGCTGAAAAAAGAAAGAGGTAAATTCTTTGAAGAGTGCATTTAATATTTTAGAAGAACCAAATATAAATCAGATCACTTTTCATTAGACAATAAATGATCAAATATGCTTTTCCCTATTTTTTTTTTTTTTTTTTCCTCATAATAACTAATCCATCTCAGATAGGAACTGCAAACAAATGTACAGATAAAATGAATCAGCTATTAATGTATTCATTTATGGGTGACAAAAGGTCCCATGAGCCTCTGGCTCATGATAGGGACAATGGGACAATACAGTACATAATTTTCTTAAGGCGACACAATAATTACATTTCATATACAATAGTTTATTCCGTAAAATGAAAAGTACATTTTTGGATGACTAAGACATTGCTCCTTTTTTTTTTTTTTACGTGTTAGCATCATAGTTTTTCAGAAGTATATTGAGATATTACATGGCTGTAATATATAAATGTGGACAATAAATATATTATTGTATTAATTAAAGCAAGTTATAAAGAGATTATACTAAGATATCTGTAGAAGAGTAATATTTCTTCAGTTTTTTCTTGAAACATATAACCGATTTGGAGTTCTTTATAACAGGAGGCAACGTATTATATTCCCTAAACATTGATGATTCTATGGCTTTCACTCCATACTTTACTGAATTAGAGTGAGAGGGATATATCCTTAATGATCCTCTAATTTCATATCCATGAATTTCACTAAAATGGGAGAAGTTAACAGTAGAATGGGTTAATTTCCTGTCTAGCTTATACATGAAGACTGCTGATGAAAATGCAATTTGTTTATGGAATGGCAGAATATTTGACTCTGAAAAAACTTCATGTGACGATTTGAGGAAGGGGAATCCATACATGATTTTGATGGATTGTAGGATTTGTAGGATTTCCAAATTATTGATATAATCTTTCCTACATCTTCCCCAAATAAAGCTTGTGTATGTTAGATGTGGGTGGATCATTGCATAATATATACACTTCAATTGTTGATGAGAAAAATTACTGTATCTTAATCTGTGCATTATTCCTATCAAAGGGGTAATTTTGCTGATTACATAATCAATATGGCTTTTCAAGGAAAGTGTTGAGTCTAATATTATACCAAGATACTTAGGTGAATTGACTCGCTCTATTACTTGGTCCTTTAAGGTAACAGTGTTAGCCGCTGTGATCTTATGGGCTGTTTTATGAAAGATTAAGTATTTTGTTTTAGTGACATTTAAGATCTTTTTTTTTTTTGGATAAAGCCCAGTCTGATAACTTGTTCAGGTCACAATTTATATCTTCCATATTTTTTGTTTCACTTAGTCCTTTATAAGTTATAGTGTTTGGTTTGATAAATAATTTTGGAACCATTCGTGTGCTAAACACCTAATTCCTCCTAATTTTAACTAGTTCAGAAGTATTTTGTGGTCAACCAGGTCAAATGCTTTTTTAAGATCTATGAGTAGCCCTGCTGCTAATTTATTTTCATCTAAGGTCTTTTGAACACCTATTACTGTATCAAATACAGCATTACCAGTTCCTCTATTTGGGAAAAACCCATATTGATTATTGGAAAAGTAATTCAGTTTTACACAGAAAATTTACCAATCTAATTTTTACTACCATTTCTGTGAGTTTTCCAATTGCAGATAATATACTAATTGGCCTGTAATTGGATGGATCTGTATTATCTCCTGATTTAAAGATAGGTACAATTCTGGCACATTTGAGTGATTGGGTTATTTTTCCACTGAGAATTGAACGGTTAATTATTTCCACAATATATGGCACTAAACTTTCAACACAGGTTTTCAAAATGACATTGGTTATTTTATCTTCTGTTAAATTATTTTTATTTTTCAGAGAAGTGATAATTTTGAGCACTTCACATTCATCAGTTGGAGACATGAAAATACTATTCTTTCAGCTGTTGTGCTGCCATGAACTTGCTCATATTCAGGAAGACCTTTTCTTATATTTTTAGCTACGTTATCGTATAGTTCATTTAGATTATTGCATATGTCCTCTGTGTTTGTAATGCTGACATCATTTACCACCAGATGGCTGATTTCATGTTTATGTCCAAGCTTCCTATTTAACACTTCATTGACTACATACCATGTTTCTTTTCGGTTTTTGCAATTCTGTAATCTGTGTTCATAATACCTTTTTTTGTAACTCTTTTTTTAATTTCATTACTGATTTTACTTTAGTTTTTGAAAACAGTGAGTCTTTGATGTGAACAAGTGTTAGTAATTCTTGGGTAACCAAAGGTTTTAGGGGAATGTCTTTGGGGTTCTTTCTTTTTATTGAAATTGAGCTGGTTTCAATATCTGTGCTAATATACTCAATAAATTTATTATAATGTAATGGTCATAGCGTCTGCCGTGTCAACTGGCAGTGGGCCCGGCCCGGCACCGTATAGACCCACCCCTTATGCTTCAACTGCGCCAATCACTACCAGCGCTTAAGGCTAGGCAAGCCCCACTCGCTTCCGCTTGCGGTCCTGTAGCAGAGGAGTATGGAAATGACTCCACGATTAATCTGGAGTGTTCCATCTCACGATGTTCCTGGATCCATCCAGCATCCGGACGATTCTAGAAGAGCCAGCACAGGTATATAAGAGAGGAACAACCTCCCTGGAGTTAGTGAGAGTTAGACTGAGTTAGAAGCTGGTGTGGTTCATTTGTGAGCGACTGCCATTGTAATGAAGTATGTGAACTGCCGTGATTATCGGACTAGTGTGCTACAGTGCGGACTTTCGGCGAAGGAGAGAACGTGTAGCCGTGCGACGCGGGACCTTGTGTGTGAGTGTAAAACTGTGTAGTGTGAGAACAAGTGAGAAAAGAAAGGAGAGAGAGCGCGCAAACTGCATAAGTCTGTGTTATGAACAAAAGTTGTGTGTAGTCTTGTGTAGTTTAGTGCATAGCTAATAAATCTTAGTATTGAAGCTACCAGTCTAGTGTTAATTGATCATACTACCCCGCCAACTCGTTACAACTGGTGTCAGAATGGGGATCGACTGGTAGCAGTAATTTCGTAACTAGGAATTTCTAGTGAATCGTAAAATGGATAGCGAACAGTTTCAGGCTCTCCTCAGTAAGTTCACCGAACTCTCATCCAAACAGGACGAAATCAAAAGCGAACTGAAACTGGAATTAAATGAACTTAAGGGTGGACAAGGTAAATTAGAACATGAAATGCGCTCTCTCGTAAGAAAATTAAGGAGTGACATTATGCAGGACATACAGGAACTAGTTGGAAAACAGATCAAAGAAATACTGCAGGTTAGAAATACTGCAGGTTGTGGAGTCAGGGGTTCGAGACCTGAAAGAAGTAAGTGCCCTGCGTTCGAGAGTGACAGCCATGGAGACTTGTGCTAGGGCCACCTGCAGCGGCTCCAGCGCCGGGAAGGTAAACCCCCGCGCTTCGACGGGACAACATCTTGGCGGAACTTCCGTTCCCAATTCGAGACCATGTGCGGGCACAACGGTTGGACATTGGAGGAAAGGGCCGTGTACCTAATCGCCGGACTGCAAGGACCAGGAGCGGAAGTACTACACAGCCTTCAGCTGGGTGCCACTTATGACGAAATCATTAGAGCGCTTGACAGCCGATACGATGACCACCAGCTGGCAGCCGCCTACCGAGTCCAGCTAAGGAAGAGGACCCAGCGCGCTAATGAGACGCTGCAAGAATTTGCGCAAGATGTGGAGCAGCTAGCCCACAAGGCTCTGGATGGGCTGCCTCTGGACCACATTCAGCGGGAGGCAGCCTATACATTCATTGATGGGCTCCGCGACGCTGAGATCTGTCAAACACTGATGCGCAGCGGGGAGCATGACCTCAGAAAGGCCCTGACGTTAGCCCTGAGGGTGGTGTACTGGGCCCAGTGGTCGTCTCTCATGGTTAGTTTCATGAAGGGAACAGCGGCACCGTCACCAAGAATACGAGCTGTGAGAAGCGGGGACGCGCCGGAGACACGCACCAGTGAGATCACCTGTTGGAATTGCGGCGAGTGTGGCCACCTGCAGAGGAACTGCCGTTTGGAGGCGGCCCCTGATCAGGGAAACGAGTAAGGGCCGACAAGTAGAGGGGCTCGTCGGCACCATCACTACCGTCCCTTCGTTTCACGCTAAATGTGGTCACCGAGCTGAGCGACGACAGCTTGATCGCCGACGGGTGGCACGGAGACAGGCTGTGCCGAGTCACGATAGACACGGGGGTGACATTGACCATCGCCAGGCCGGACATCGCTGAGGGACAGCCAGAGAGGGAACCCCACCGCCCTTATCTGCTGCGAACGGTCTCAGGAGACACCATCCCTGTCTTGAAGGGGGCGCTACTTCAGCTGACGCTGGGACGGCACCTACGAGTCTGGGCCTTCGTTGCCGCCATCACGGATGAGGTCATCCTGGGCCTAGACGCGCTACGGAAATACGAGGCGACTGTCGACGTGGGACGACGTGTATTGTGGCTCGACAAACAAGAGGTAATGCTGCGACGCCCAGGGACGCAACGTCGAGTAGTGCGGTTAACGTTGGCCAGTGACGAAGTGATACCAGCCAACAGCAAGGTGATGGTTAGGGCACGGTTTGAGGAACCCATACAAGGGGACAGTGTGCTCGTGGAACCCAGTTCGCCGACCACCGATCAAGGACTCTACCTGGCCAGGATGCTAATTCCGGCACGAAGCTGCGTGCCGGTACGAATATTGAATTCGACGTCACGGGAGGAGGGGGTACCCAGCTGGACCGAGCTTGGGACTTGTGAACCAGTCACGTGCGTCGTGCCAGTGGACAATGAAGGCGCACAGACCCTGGAAGGAGGCGAAGGACTGGATAAGCTCCGGAAGATTATATCCGACGCCCGGAAACATTTAGAGGCGAGACAGCTCAGGGAGGTTATGGAACTAATCCACAAGTTTCAGGACATTTTCACTGCTACCGGAAGTGACTACGGAAAGACGGACAGAGTGTACCATCGCATTAACACCGGCGACGCCGCTCCAATCTGACAGCCTCCTCGTAGAGTACCCCTGGTGAAGAAGGTGGAAATCGATCAGATGCTAGATGACATGAAGCAGCTGGGGTTTATCGAGGAGTCGAACAGCCCGTGGTCATCACCAGTCGTCCTGCTGAAGAAAAAGAATGGTGAACTCCATTTCTGCGTCGATTACCGGAAGTTGAACCACGTCACGAAGAAGGACTGTTTCCCGTTACTGCGGATAGATGACACTGGACACATTATCCGGAGCCCAGTGGTTTTCGACTTTGGACCTGAAGTCTGGATACTGGCAAGTAGCGCTTCATACGGAAGACAAGGAGAAGACGGCATTCTCAAACGGCCAAGGGCTCTACCAGTTCACCATGATGCCCTTCGGCCTCGGCAACGCGCCAGCAACTTTCGAGCGACTGATGGAGGCCGTGCTGAGAGGGCTGACTCACGGCGCTTGCCTCGTGTACCTGGAGGACATAATTATTGTGGGACACACGTTCGAAGAGCACGTGGAGAACCTGCGGAAAGTGTTCGAGAGGCTACGTGGAGCTCACCTAAAGTTATATCCTGGAAAATGCCAGCTGTTCCAGAAGGAGGTCCCCTACCTGGGCCACATCGTGTCATCAGAGAGAGTAGCCACGGATCCGGAGAAGTTAGAAGCTGTCAGGGACTAGCCGGTGCCGAAGGACAAGCGAGAAATAAGGAGTTTTCTCAGCCTTTGCACATATTACTGCAGATTTATAGCTGGCTACACAGACATCTCAAAGCCTCTTACACGGCTCACCGAGGAGATGAGGTCTCTCCAATGGTCAAGCGAGGTGGAAGCTGCGTTCCTGAAGCTGAAGGAGTCGTCGTGTACTGCACCCATCCTCGGATATCCCAAGCCTGGGGAGAAGTTCATTGTCGATACCGACACCAGCGACGTGGGAATTAGTGGGGTACTGTCACAAGCGCAAGACGGCCAGGAGAAGGTGATCGCCTATTTCAGCAAGACGTTGTCAAAAGCTGAGAGAAATTACTGCGTGACGCGTCGGGAATTGCTGGCCATCGTGAAGACCTTGGAGCACTTCCACAAGTATCTGTATGGGCAGCCTTTCCACCTGCGCACCGACCACTCCGTATTGACCTGGCTCCTAAGCTTCAGAAACCTGGAAGGTCAGACAGCTCGCTGGGTGCAACACCTTCAGGAGTACGACTTCACCACCGAGCATCGACAAGGAAAGAAGCACTGCAACGCCGACGCTCTATTGAGAAGACTGTGCGTTCCGAACTGTACACACTGCCAGAAAGTGGAGAGACAGGCAGGCATCGTGGACGTCCGGGCCTTGAGGGCCACCGCCGTTGAAGGATGGGATCGAGGCGCCCTCAGGAGGGAACAGCTGAAGGACGATGACATCGGGCTGATCTTACGAGAAGTAGACTCGGGGCAGAGGCCGGAATGGAAAGACATCGCCGAACGCAGTTCAACCTATAAGGCGTACTGGGCCCAGTGGTCATCTCTCATGGTTAGTGACGGGGTACTTACCCACATGTGGGAATAAACTGACGGAAAGAAGCACACTGCACAGCTGATAATCCCCAGGAACATGAGAAAAGAGGTGCTGACCGAGTTGCATGCGGGTGCTACTGCCGGCCACTTGGGAGTGAATAAGACACTAGATCATGCCCGACAACGTTACTACTGGGTGCACTTGAGGAACGATGTTGAGAGGATGTGCCAGCTGTGTGACACCTGCACGGCGAGCCGGGGCCCACGTACCAGGAGTAGGGGCCAAATGATGCAGTAAAACGTTGGAGCACCATTTGAGAGGATCGCCATGTATGTCACTGGACCATTCCCCGAATCTGACACCGGGAACCGTTACCTACCCCTGGCTATGGACTACTTCACAAAGTGGTCGGAGGTCTACGCCATCCCGAACCAAGAGACATCGACAGTGGCCGACGTCTTGGTCAAGAAATTCTTCTGTCGATTCGGTGTCCCGTGGGAAATTCATAGCGACCAAGGCAGGAACTTTGAGTCCAGGTTGATGCAAGAGGTTCTGCAACGCTTAGGAGTGCGGAAGACATGTACGACGCCTCTCAACCCTCAGTCAGATGGTATGGTGGAGTGTTTTGTGAAAACGTTGAAGAGCACCTCAGGAAGGTGGTTTCGGCGCACCAGAACGACTGGGACAAGAGGGTCCCCTTCTTCTTGATGGTCTATCGAGCGTCCACCCATGAGACGACGGGCATGACACCTGCCAACATGGTCTTCGGAACGGAGCTCCACCTGCCATGCGATCTAATGTTCGGGTCTGCACCAGACCAGCAGCAACCAGCGACAGACTATGCATGGGAGTTGGTGGATCGGCTCAACGACGTCCACGATTATGCCCGACATCATCTAAGGGTAGCCAGCGACAGGATAAAAGCCCGCTACGACATGCTTGCGAACTCTGCGGGTTTCCAAGAAGGTGACAGATTGTGGCTGTATCATCCGGTGTGGACGAAAAGGAAGTCACCGAAACTGCAGCCACAATGGGAAGGCCCACATACAATCGTCACCATGATCAACGATGTCGTATACCGAATTCGGCGGCCTCCCCGAGGGAAGATGATGGTTGTTCACCTGGATTGCTTGGCACCGTATCGTGGAGCAGCTCGGGACAAGCAGCCTTGAGAAGGGGGTAGTGTAATGGTCATAGCGTCTGCCATGTCAACTGGCAGTGGGCCCGGCCCAGCGCCGTATACACCCATCCCTTATGCTTCAACTGCGCAAATCACTACCAGCGCTTAAGGCTAGGCAAGCCCCACTCGCTTCCGCTCACGGTCCTGTGTATAGGTTTATGGAATTGACTCCACGATTAATCTGGAGTGTTCCATCTCACGATGTTCCTGGATCTATCCAGCATCCGGACGATTCTAGAAGAGCCAGCGCAGGTATATAAGAGAGGAACGACCTGCCTGGAGTTAGTGAGAGTTAGACTGAGTTAGAAGTTGGTGTGGTTCATTCGTGAGCAACTGCCAGTGTAGTGAAGTATGTGAACTGCCATGATTATCGAACTAGTGTGCTACAGTGCGGGCTGTCGGCGAAGGAGAGAACGTGTAGCCGTGCGACGCGGGACCTTGTGTGTGAGTGTAAAACTGTGTAGTGTGAGAACAAGTGAGAAACAAAGGGAGAGAGAGCGCGCGCGCAGACTGCTTAAGTCTGTGTTATGAGCAAAAGTTGTGTGCAGTCTTGTATAGTTTAGTGCGTAGCTAATAAATATTAGTATTGAAGCTACCAGTCTAGTGTTAATTGATCATACTACCCCGCCAACTCGTTACAATAATTAGTGTTTATGTTCATTTCCTCACAGTTAAATTTATTTTGTAGGATATACTGATTTAATTTGTTGTAATTTACAAATAGCTTACCACTATCTTTGATTATTGGTACTATTGGAACTGATTTATCACTAGAAATTTCACATACCAGTGGGTAATGGTCACTTAAGTTATTTTTTATATTGAATACATGACATTTTTTACTACTATTTGTGACAAGTATGTTATCAATTAATGTGGAGGTTGTTTTTGTTACTCTAGTTGGGTATTTGTTATTACATGTTATATAGCCGTAAGTTGTTATTAAATTGTCATACAAAGTTCTGTTTCTGGAGGTTGAAAGCAAGTCTATATTTGTATCTCCAAGTATTATTGAAGTATGCCCTAAACTACTACATAGGATATTTTCTAGATCGAGCATAAAACTTGGCGAGTTACTTTCCTGTTACTTCTTCTGTCGATTCGGTGTCCCGTGGGAAATTCATAGCGACCAAGGCAGAAACTTTGAGTCCAGGTTGATACAAGAGGTTCTGCAACGCTTAGGAGTGCGGAAGACATGTACGACGCCCCTCAACCCTCAGTCAGATGGTATGGTGGAGTGTTTTGTGAAAACGTTGGAGAGCAATGGTAATGATTTCATATCTTCGATTTCGTTTTGTAATCATGACTTGCAGTATGCTATGAGATTTATTTATTTCCTTTATGACATTGCTTTTCCATTTGTTTGAAACATAAAGCAAAACACCCCCACCTATCTGCTCCCTTACCACATGATGAGAAATGTAGTTTTTTAATTTAAAAGCGTGGGTTAGTTTGTTGGTCAGCCAATTTTTGGAGATTGCAAGAATATCTACTTCTTTAATCTGATCTAAGATAATTTGTATATCATCAAATTTATTTTTCATGCTTTGAGCATTTATGTGTAGGCCTTTCAATCTACTTTCTAAAACTCTATCTTTAACCCTCTCCCGCCCATAGCGTAGTAATGCATAGCGCGAAAGCTTATGGCCTCCCGCCCATAGCGTAGTAAAGCGTACTTGTACTTCTAGTCGCATGTATGAGCCATCTATCGGCCGATAGACAAATATAACTTACTGTTACTAGCATGTACACTTCCTCGAGACCAAAGATATTAGTTTTCTTCTTTTAAAACCTTAGCAGGCATATTAGAACACGAAATACGGAAGGCAGTGACATATTGTAAACAAATACGTCAACGTTTAATTCGCATGAAAATATTTTATGCGATAACGACATTGAACGTTTGGTGAACGATAATCCTGACTGTGGAACTGTTAGTAGTGGCTCAAGTGAACTCAGTGAACTGGAAAGTGAAAATAAAAATTACGATATTTCAGGAAATGACGACGTACACATGCGTGATGACATAGATTGTAGGCCTATCGTTCAGTGGACAAATACATTGTCTTACGTCGAACCGGCGGACTTTACTAAAGAGGCAGGACCTTGCCATTCTCTTCCTGTAGCTAGTACAGCATTAGAGTATTTCTACCTTATATTTGATGAAAACATTTTCGATTTAATTGTTCATTAGTTGTTGTAAAATATACATTTTTATAAATATCTGCATTATCATAATGATGGCTGAAAATAATTGCTTTAATTCTGGGGAAAACATGCATTTTAATATGGGCGGGAAAGGGTTAATATAATTATTTAGGGTTTCACACTTAAATTCCTTTAGTTTAAGAAATTTGTTTTCAGGATCCACGTTTGGTTATGTAATGACAAAAAATTAAAATTAAGAAAAGAAAACTTGGAATTGAAGTGGGTACAACACAAGGAAAGGTTACCTCGTTGTTTCCAGATCAGCTGAAGTGAGCAAGTTCATGAAGAACTTCGGAGTTTGCCACTAACCTCGAAGGACCATCCTGGAACTTACGAATATACACTTTACAGTCCCTGACCCATGTGCCAAATATTTTCCCCTGTTGCCGTAGCTCGCGGCATTTTTTTGCGAGGGTCTCATTGCTAGGCGTTAAGTGCTCATTGAGATAGATGTTATTTACCGTACTATATCCAATTTTGTTTGTTTATAGTGTCTTTTTTTGTCATCTGCTACTGAGGATTTCTTCTTTTTTCCATCGATTAACAAACTTAACGATGATCGGTTATGGTCCAGGTTTCATGGATGGAAGTCTGTGTGCAGCGTCAATATCTTCGGCCTTTATATTGACTCACAGCACCTTGCCAACTTCAGTTACTTTCTGGAACACTTTTTCATCCTTTTCAGCAGGAACTCCATACACTAGTAAATTGTTTTTGCGTTGATACTGCTTCAAGTCTTCTAGCTCATTCACGGCTGCCGTTGTCGCAATTTCTGCATTTTTCTTATCTTTCCTCAAAGTGTCTAGTTCGTTCGTTCCCTAATAAATATATTGACTATAGAAGCAATGTTCCTAGACCACCAGGACAGTAATATACAAACTGGAGTTTAATAATCAATTCAATAAACACCTTAACAAGGTGGGAAAATACAACAATGTTGATTAATTAAAGACTAGATACACACAATAATCAAAAGTGATCATTTTGGGAAAATTGGAAAGGAAGGGAGGAGGAAACAACAGGAGCTCAAGAGAAGGGATCATCCTGCGAAACAAGTATTACTGCAGTATAACGCTGACTGATACATAAAGTTGGCAACAGTTTGCCCGAATAGGTGAATAAAATATGAACACAAGTTAAATAATTCTTTGATTCTCTAAGTCCAGTCAGAAAATATTTCTTCACAGAAATTCCACCAACCAAGAGTGTCCAGCACTCGTAAAAGAAAATTAACCTCTACCTTATATATTCCAATTAAAGTTCAAAGTGAAGTAAGCTTCACACTGATGGAAAACAATGTTCTGCGGACATGTTATAAATAAGTGTCTCTTTTGCTCACCATTCAGAAGTCCATAGTTTAGTTCCAAGATGTTCAGGGAAAAGTGGAGGCAAGAAACACTGCACTAGGTCCTCCAGTCACACCGAAGCCAAAGGTTGTTTATTGTTGTTTTGTTTATTGTCTTGTTTTATATAACGGGACTCAGGCTATGAAGCCTGCTATTCTGTCTGACCATACATACACCTACATAAAGAGTTAAATATACACTAAATTATCTACAATTAAGGTATCAATTAAATGTTTTAATTAACCTAATAACTTAGCTATGATCTAATCCTACTATGTTATAAGAAATTATTATTATTTATTAACCAGGTTTGACAGATTTTCTTAATGCGCAGGTGGTGTGACACGCTCCTAATTTCAGCAGGTGGGGAATTCCAAATTCGGCTGGCGGCGACTACAAATGATGTACTGTAGCCAGTTGAGCGGTGAATGGGAATGCTTAGTACTGAGGTGGATAATGATCTGGTAGGAATACAAGAAGGTGATGCTAGGTAATGGAATTGTGTGGCAAGGTATTCAGGTGTGTTAAGGTTCAGTATACGATGTAACAGGCAGAGAGTGTAAATTTCGTCGCTCTCTTAAGCGTAGCCATGAAAGCCTACCAAATGCGGGGGAAATATGGCTAAACCTTGGTATATCTGAAATAAATCGAACACGTGCGTTATGTGCCTTTAGGAGCTTGATGAAAAGTGAGGCGTTCAGGTTACTGTATACTGCGTTACAGTAGTCGAATATTGGCATTACCATACTTTGGATAAGCAGTTTTCTTACATTTTTTGGGAGTAAATCTGAGTTTTTTAAGGGAATGTAAGGAATAAAACACTCGCTGACATATACCTGTACATGATCATTCCAACTAAGGTTTTGATCCATTATCATCCCTAAGTTTTTAACTGTGTCTTTGAATTGTAACTGAGTGCCTCTTAATGTTACTGAGTGGGTATGGTGTGGCTACTCCTACCACTACTCTTATACCTTCATCTCCTTCACACAATATACATAACATTTGTTTGAGCGCCAGTTGCTTTTTAAGAAAAAAACAACAAAATTTGGTAGAGCATACCTCTATATCAGTTATCTCAAGGCGTGAGGTGATAAACTCACACATCTGGCAATATACAGGGATATGGATCAGGACAATATTAGATTACGATTGCACTTCCACAATTGAGGATTGTATATGGAACTAGAATCACTTATTATAATTAAAATAAAACTGAGTTTATGACTATAATTTACGTCACAATGAACAAGCATTGACGTATTTTAATTTAACGAAAAATATATATTGTGAGATTTGCGGTAACATTTAAAAATAAAATTTAATCTAAACAAAGAAAGCTATTGGCATGAACTTGAAGTGAAATGTGATATCGCCGCTGATTACATTCTTCTTCATGTTATGAATGCATAACATGTCTGATGCTTTAATTACCTGATGTCTGCATATACCGCTGATGAATTTGAAATTCCTGGAAAAACCTATGAGCTGAAGTCGAGAGCTGTCTGCTGTTATCTTCTTATGTAACAAGGAGTTGACCTACATACCATGTACGCGTGTAGGAAGCTCCAGTGTAGTTACGTCCACTCAATAGATCGTAAGAAATTGGAAAATATTATTGAAACACCTTGTGAAGTCCATCCTCACAAGTAAATGATGTTTCACTATCAGCATAGTACCAGTCTCTACTCGGATCCAACTACCACTTGTAGACCTCCTCAATGATTCCAAAACCTCTTCAAACACAACTCTTACCTCTGACCACTACTCTAAAACCACTGACCATCACTCTTCCTTCACTTCTTCCATTTGATTCATATGATATGATGCATGTGATCTGATACCTCTCACCACCGTTGCATCGACTTTTATAACCTCGCGATGACGACTCGTCTCCCTACTCTTGGGTCATCCCTTCCACCACAACATGCAGTAGCTGGCGAATACAGACACTTGGTCGCAATCATGTGCCCACGCACTGATGTCATCAGACATGTGTCGTCTAAGCGTGCCCAAGCGGACAGATGACTATGCTGCATGCGTCACCGGGAAACCTACTTGCACATAACATTCTCAGTTAAACTTAGCCTCTATTGCAAAATACTCTGCCAGCTCATCTGGCCAGAGATACAAGCCACAGCATGACTACATCAAACCAACAAATCTCACTTACTAATATACAGCATAATTACAAACAAATTCCCTTAACCTATGATTAAATACAATAATATGCGTGATACCTAATTATTACAGTCTAAATGATGAGAAACAGAACATAAAACCTCATGAATTGGGTTAATAATAATAATAATAATAATAATAATAATAATAATAATAAATACTGAATGGAATCTGTAACCCTGTTGTACGGTTACAATGGACGTCTGTAAGTCGTGCGTGGGTTTTTTGGGTAGCTAAAAGAATACCCTGCGATTTTTGGGCATTGATTTTTAGTGCATAGTCATCGGTCCACCTACATATTCTTCCTAGGTCGTCATTCATATTATTTATTGCAGTCGGTAAGTCACGAGGATGTGCATGTGTATATATTTGTATATTGTCTGCGTACAGATAATATTGACAATGTTTAATTACTTGTGTTAGTCCTGAAATGAAGATCGAAAATAGGAGTGGCGCTAGCATTTACCCCTGTTGTATTTCAGTCTCTACAGATTGCCATGAACAGAAATTTTCTCCTGTAGATACACACTGCCGGTGATCAGAGAGAGAGGAATACATCCAGGACAGTGTGCTTTCTGAGAAATTAAGAGCACGTAATTTTGCTATTAGTATGTCCGTGTCAACACAGTCGAAGACCTTAAGGTCTAGAAGAGTTAAAACAATAACTTCTCCCTTATCCATAGCTACTCCCATGTCGTTTGTGACTTTAAGCAGTGGAGTAGTTGTGCTATGATTGCTTCTAAAACCAGACTGGTATTTGTCAAGAAGCATATTGTTATTTGAATATGCGGTTATTTGTCTCTGAACTATTTTCTCCAAAATTTTGGACAGAAATGGTAAAATGCAAATGGATCGAAAGTCTTTGGGTTCCACAGGATTGTTGGTCTTGGGGAGTGGGCTAACAATTGCATATTTCCAAAGGGAAGGGAATATGCTGGTTATCAGTGAGGTATTAATGATGTGGGTTAAAGTTCGTAGGATTACATCTAGAGTTTTTAACAGTAATTGTGGAACAATCTCGTCACATCCTGTCGCAGTTGTCTGTATTGGTCGTGCAATTTGTCTCACTTCTGCAGGAGTTACGAGGGGAAAATATAACTGTTCTTCTCCATTGTTAGTATTGCCATTGTGTAGAATTTTGTTAATCGTCTGTTCTTTTGTTGTCTCATCAATGTTAACGGGTCTTGTAGTAAAGTATTGGTTTAAATCATCCAGTGATATTTTATTTCCACCTGTGCCCATTTTGTTAATGGTTTTCCAGATCGTTGTCGTGTTCCGGGTTAGCAAAATGTTCTGCAAGTGTCTTATTTTAGCATTTCTTACAGCCTGTGTGGTCCTGTTACGAAGTACAGGTCAAAATCGTTCGGTATTTGGCTAGTTTTAAATTTTCCGAAAGCTTTGTCTCTCTCTGTCATTAAGTCTCATATTTCCTAATAGGGCTTCATTATTTATACCTTTTAGGTCTCGGAATGTAATTAATTTAGGTCTGTACTTGGGGCATTTAAGTGAATAAGCTAAATAAATTAAGTCATGATTGGATAGTCCGCAAGCAGACATTTGCCCGTGGGTCAGTACCCTGTCAGGGTTATTCTTCACAATTAAGTCCAGTAATGTATGTGACGTGGCTGTGTGATGTGTTACGTTAAGTGGCAAAATCGTCATGTTACAAGATTTAAATATGTTGATTAGTTGTTTAGTCTCAGTCATTTTGTCGTTAAGGATGTCAGTATTGAGGTCTCCTAGTAATAAAACATGTTCATACCTGGGTAAGAGGTCAAGTAAGATGTCTTCAAGGTCGGTGATGTATCCAATCTTTGGTGGGCGATACACAACACTCAGTAAGCACTTTTCACTTAAAGCCTCAATTTCTATGAACATGAACTCAGGCCTTGCGCAGTATTCACTAATTGTTTTGTAGATTATTTTATATTTTAGGTCGTTCCTAATATACATAGTTATTCCACCACAGGCTTTACCTGTGCGATCATTTCAGATCAAGGTATAATTTTCGAGTTGGACAAGAGAATCTGACAACCAAGGTTTCATCCAGGTTTCCCCGTTCATGACGATGTGAGGGTTGACATTAGCAATTATGTTACGGAGTTCATGGAAGTGAGGAATTGGACTTTGAACTTTAGCATGTACTACCTGTAAGGAATTTGGAAAGTTGTTAAAAGCATTTGTAAGGGGATTAGTATTAGGGGGATGGGTAGGAATGGGAGCGGAGATTCCGCTCAGCTGACCACCAGTAACCTTGCCGAAAATAGAAGCATATTTCAGCACTCTCACTTTGAGTTGCCAACCTGTATGCTATCTTGCCTAGTTATTACATGTAAATCTAATGAAGATGTAATCTAAAAGTAATAGTTGGAATAGTAATTATAGTCTAGTAATTAAAGTCTAGTGTCTTAGTTAAAACTGTAAAATGTGTAATGCTATGTTAGTTTCGGTCTGTCGATTTACTTAATCCTGTCCAATTCCGTTCTGCTCGACACACGATATTTCACACCATTGTGTTTCACAGTAATTGTACCATCTATTGTCCAACAATTGGACACAGAAAATCTAGTGATCGCTTCTTGCAACAGTTTCATTCCGACTGACGTGAGGTCTTCTCTAATTGTTTTGCCCGTTCCTTTCAGTTTCTTTTTAGATTTGAATAGTTCGTTCCATTCGCGGTACGACACGAACTTCGCTATTATTGGACGCGGCTTATCTGTACTCGTCTTGCCTACCCTGTGACTTCTGTCTATGTCCTCGTGCATTAAATGTACTCCAATACTGTCAGCTAGCTCGATAACAATTTTGTCTGTGTCCTCACCACTCGATTCCTGCACCCCGAACACACGCAGTGATTGCCGCCGCTGATATTGTTTTAGAGCATCGGTCTTAGTTTCGAGCTGTTCCCTGAGGTCTGATATTGTCTTGTCTCTGGCCTCGAGCGCTTCCCTCATCTCCTCGATTACTTTCGTATTAAAATCTATCGTAGCTTTAAGTTGGTCTGTAACGGCCCTGGCTACCTGGTCTTGTATGATGTTTGCTAGCGTGGCGAGTGTTTCCTTGTCTCTCAGAGCTTCCTGTAGGGTGCGCTTCACTGGGCTGTCTGTTGTTGCTACCTTTCCTTACCCTGGCATGGCTGTTTACAAGAAGGATTATGTTCTTAAATACTTGTGACACACTTTGAACTGGCCATTCGTAGCACAGTAGTTTTACTTATCACTTAGTTGAAATTTCCACATGTAAATGCCGATCTTACACCTTCAAATCACTGATAAACCTGGAGACTGAAACACACGCTACTAAGCACTGGTCACCATTTTACTTGTGTGGACTGATTTTGCCTATGGTTGGTTGGGCTTATATACTAATGTTCATGGAATTTACTGGAACATAGGTGAATCTACTCAATGAAGCAAGTGATAAAGCCAAAAGGCAAGCAGCTGGACAGCCAATTCAGTATGTGCTTGAACTTGGTGAATGCTGGTTGAACCAGGGAGCCATTCTCCCGAGCTGGCAAAAATCTGAGAAGCTGAAGAAAACTGAAGAGGCAGCATGCAGATGATGAATGGTGAGGATGATGTAGTCAGCAACCGATGAAAGGTGCCTTCTCGAAGGGGATGATCATCCAACAAATGGTTCCAGAAGTAGTCATAGTAGACTAGAACAAAAATTAACTAGCCAAGAAACTGTTTCTAAGGAAATAGATATGTAATACTAAATAGGATTGAATGGGAGGGGTTGGGGGAGGGGAGAAATGGACCAATCCGATATAGTGAAGAGGTAAATTACAATATAGTAGTTTACAATAAAATTTTACGATTCATTTGTAGAATAAAGGTTACAATTTAAAGGTAATTATTGCTATGTGCTCAAGGAAGAAAGAGAAAAACATAGGAATATAACCCATGAGTATGAGAGATTGCTTAGGATGCCCACCTCAGCTTTGTGTGGGTGGAGGGTAAGTTATGAAATGAGCTTAAAGAGACACTAATGTAAAGATTATTCATCCAAAGAAGCAACAACTTTTTTTATTTTTGACACATGGCCTTTTTTTAATTTCTGAAGGATTAGAAATTTCTTGGAGTATAACAGTAACTGGAGATGGGAATGCGAGTATTTGAAAAGGACCTATAATGAGAACAAAGTTTTGTGAAAATCTGATTTTCAGCAGAACCTCGTGGATGGTTATTCAATAATACCGAATCAGAAATTCTGAATTTGGAAGGACAATGCCTATGATTGTGAACACGTCGATGAATCCCTTCATACAACTTCTGTAAACCCAATTTCTAATAAGAATTAGAGACTTGATTGTGTAGACACTGTAACAAAGAAGATAAATCTCAATTCAAAGCAAGGGGAGTATGACAATCTCTTCCTAAAAATAATTTTTCTGAAGAAAAAGTGGTAGAATTGTTGACAGCAGAATTAAGCACTAGTGAAAAGGATGGAAGTTCAACATCCCAGTTCTTTTGATCATCAGAACGAAAAATAGAAAGAAGGACTTTTAAATTTCAGTGATAACTTTCAACCATGTTAGCCTGAGTGTGGTAAAGCGATGTAAAGATTTTCTTAATCCCATTTGCAAAACAAAAGTCATGTAAGGATTTTGGTGTAGAGATAGTGACATTGTCAGAAACCAAATACTTGGGTAAACTAGTAATAGAAAAAATTTGGTCATTCAGTAAATTTATAATATTAGAAGAAATTCTGCATAAAGGATATAGAATTATAAACTTTCAAAAGCCATCCAAAAGTGTGAAAATATAAGAATTTGATTTTGAGGATTTGGTGATTGGGCCGACAAAGTAAATACAAAATTTTTCAGCTGGGTATGTAGGGGAGGAAGCACCATAAAATCCAAAAGGTAAAATATTTGGAGGTTTATTTTTCTGGCATAGTATTGCAAGATTTTACCCAATTATATAGGTCTTTGTGCATATTGGACCAGAAAATGGAGAAGCTAGACAAGATTAGGTCTCGGTATTTCCCAGATTTCCACCTGTGGGAGAATCCTGTTAATACTGAAAAACCATGGGTCGTAAGACTGCAGGAAGGATGACTAGACATAGGCTTGAATACCAACAACTTATTTAAGTAACAAAATGGGCCATTATAATCAAAAGACAAAGAAGTGCAAATTTCATTACAATATGGATCATTAGACTGATGTTGATCTGCATTTATTTATTTATTTATTTATTTATTTATTTATTTATTTATGACATATGTCTGTAACAGAGTTGCACTCCAATTACAACAGACACTACAAAATATAGTACAATAATACACATTGCAAAACAGAAAAAATATCACGAAAAATTAACAACAAATTTTGAAAAATTATAATAAACAAAATTAGAGGGAAAAATGACAAAAACAACAATAGGTTATATACAGATCAGGATTAGATAGTGCTGCAATTGCTGACTCCTGATTACATACGTAGGAAGAGCTAAAACTTTATGTACAAGCACACACATATGTGAACAGGTCAGGTGCATGATTAAGAGTGTAAAAATATCTCGGAGTTTATAGACAATTAAATTATATTTGGGTTACTGACAAAGAGACAGTGTAACGAATTCTATTTTCTTTTTATAAGATACTGTTTAAGATTGTTTAAGTATATTCACTAAAGAAAATCAGTAAACATTTTTTGAACTCTGTTAGGGACATTGAGAGATCTATGTCGTGGTTTCTGAATAAGTCATTAAACATATTACACATCCTTACTAATGGCGAATGTTTATGAATTAATATGTTGGATAAGGGATAGTAAAAGTACGTCCAGTTACGCAAGTTAGATTTGCTTACATAAAATTTATTCTGGCTAGTAGATCACCACTATCTATAAGGCCATTTATAATTTTGTGGAGAAACAGTTCTTGGTATAATTCTCGGCGAGCGCTTAATGAATTGTATCTAAATTCTTCTAATAAGTGACGATATGATATTCTCAACTTATATGCTGACTGATTATGCTTCTTGTAATAAATAAACCGTAAGAATCTCTTTTGAACCTTTTCAATTTTATTTATGTAAGATTTGTAATTTGGCATCCATATAACGGATGCATATTCTAATTTTGACCTCACGAATGAGTTATAGAGAACACATAAAGTATTAATGTTATTTAAGTCCTTCCCGTTTCGTACGATAAAACCTAGTTGTTTCAGTGCTGCATTTACTATTATTTCAATATGTGCACTGAATGATAAGTTACTACTCATTGTAACTCCTAAGTCAGTTACGGACTCAACTCGTTTTAGATTCTGTCCGTTCATGAAGTATTCGCACTGAAAAGGATCATTCGCCGTAGAATAAGTCATCACGAAGCATTTGCTGATATTAAATGTGATTTTATTCTTGACGCTCCACATGTAGATATTCTCAATGTCCCGGCTTAGAGAAATGCAGTCACTAACATGTGATACCTCGTTGTACAACTTAAGATCGTCAGCAAACATGAGGCATTTGGAATTTACAACAACATCTGGCAAATCACTTATAAATAACATAAACAGCAGTGGTCCTAAATTTGAACCTTGAGGTACACCTGAATTAACATTGAACACAAAAGATTTGGTCTGATGATAGGTGACAAACTGGTATCTGTTATGTAAATAGGAGGAGATAAGTTTTAGCATAGGATTGTTAAATCCAAATTCAGATAGTTTTCTAAGAAGCACACTGTGATCAATCCTGTCAAACGCTTTCTCGAAGTCCGTATAAATCACATCAACGGATTTATGACTGTTTAAAGCATTAGCCACATCTTGAACTAGATTTGATAGGTTTGTGATAGTTGACCTACCAGGATAGAATCCGTGCTGATAAGGTGAAATGTAGCTTTTAACATGATTAAAAATCCGAAAATAAATAATTGTATCGAAAACTTTTATGAAGGCACATCTTATGGAAATGGGTCTGTAATTTTGTACATCTGAATGATCTCCGGCTTTATATATCGGGCATACTCTTGACGTTTTCCACATTTCTGGGATCACACCTGTATCTATTATAAGATGACAAGACTGGAACGATAATGGAACTCAATAAGAGAGAAAATTGAATTGACACTATCTAAAGGAATGGTTTAATGCAAAAATATCATTTTCTTGGAGAGATTGATCAGAGAGAAAAGATAAGGCATCAGCCACAGAGTTTTGATATCCAGAATCAAATTTAAAGTTAAACTTAAATCATGAAAGTCTAAGTGATCAGTGACCAGTTCTACCTACAGTATCTTGGAGGCATTATTTAATAACCAAGAAAGAGCTCAGTTATCAGTTTGTACCAAAAATTGTTAATAGTCCAAATATATTATATCGTAGTACCTTTGCTAATGCTTCCCTTCATAGATAATTTGCATTGGGTAGGTGAAAGCAAATGACTGAAATAAGCAGTTGGAAAAATCTACCCATCCTTATTCTGGTTTAAAACTCCACCATTTGCAATGTCAGAGGCTTCAGTAGAAATTTCAAAGGGCAAATCAAAATCAGGAATTTGTAGGATAGGAGCTTGAGTCAAAGTGGACTTTAAAAAATTAAATACTTTGGTGATGTTCTTCCCAGTGAAATTTTATCTGTTTACGTTTGAGTACGTTAAGTGGCTCTGAAATCTGGAAAAAGTGACTGATAAATTTGCCATAACATCCGACCATTCCCAAGAATGTCCAAAAAGTGACGGAAAAATTTGCTATAACATCCGACCATTCCCAAGAATGTCCTTAATTATTTTAAATTGTTCCGTGGTAGAAGACAGTGTATAGTCAAGACAAAATGAGGCTCAACTGCAATACCATCAGCGGAAAGAATATGTCCCAAAAATTTTATAGAAGTTTAGGCAATGAAGATGAGGGATTTACAGTCATATTGACAGAATGTAAACGAGAAAGAACTTCATGCAAATGCTGAATATGAGTATTAAAATCAGGACTATATATAAGAATACCATCCACATGAAAATAAGTGTTGGTATTTTATATCAGCAAAGAGAGAATCAACAAAATACTGCATGATTTGCAATCCCAAATTTAATCGAAAGGGAACTTCGGTAAACTGGAACAAACGAGTAGGAGTAAATAAAAGCTGTATATTTAGAATTTGTATCATCCAGAGGAATTTCGTGATGCGCTGAATTGAAGTCTAAGATTGAAAAGTACTTCGCACTAGTAAAATATTGAAATGCAGTTTGTAATTTTGGCATTGGATATGCATTACAAAGTATTTTAGAATTAAGCTTTTTATAATTGACAACAAAACGAGAAGGCCCATCTGGTTCATCAACAATAAACTTGGGTGAGGCGTAACTAGAATTAGAAGGAACAATTGTTTTATCAGCCAACATTTTCTCAATTAATTGATTTAAAATCTTCATCCTAGGAGGGCTCAAATGATATGGTGGGGAACGACCTGGAGTAGCATTGTTAAGATCAATATGAGCTTTAAAATTGTTGACCTTTCCGAGAGCAGAAGTGATAAAATCGGAGAATTCCTTCATTAATTTAGCAATTTGATCAGTTTGGATTCTGGTACAGTAAACCTGATCGTCTGAAAATTAGGAAAAATGCTGAGAAGGAAAATCTTGGTAGTTTACTAATGGGATACGTATATCATAAAAATGAAAATGAACTGAAGAATTAAGAATTAAGCGAATCAAGTTTAGACCAGTGTGGAAAAAGAAATCATAACCAAGAATTACTGGGCATGACAAATTTTCCACCGCATGAAAAGAGTATTGTCAGGAAAAATGTTGAATTCTGACATTAAGTGTAAGTTGACCAAGTTCATTGAGTAAGTTTTTAGATGCAGAAGTACAATTAACCACAGATTGAGAAACCTTAATGTCTGGAAAAATGTTCTGAAGTGATTGAAAAAAGGATAAATTAATTAAGAAAATGGTAGCTCGTGATAATGATATGTGTTTTTGATAGTAAAGAGAAAAATGTGAGGTTCATATCTAAAGTTATTAACCATAATATCCCATGAAAGAGGAAATTTATGGGCATTAGACACAAAAGAGGACATAGGTTGGAAAACATCATCATCATCATCATCATCATCATCATCATCATCATCATCATCAGATTGTGAAGGCAGATTTACACCCTGAGTTTGTCTACTACCTAATCGAGAGGGGTGATAAGCGTTTCCCTGATTGGGAGTTGTGCAATGTTTAGCAATATGACCAATTCCCTTATATCAGAAACATGTAATTGAAGGTCTATTAACAATGGGGTGGAATAGCCCTAGAAATGAAATAAGTATTTAGAAGGGAAATTTAATGAAGGCTGTATAGGTGGAAGTACATGTGCATAATAAGAATGTAAACTGTGAGCCAGGCCTATAGAGATGAATTATAGAAGTAGGTGGAGCATTTGTGTTGATCAATTGCTGAAAAGATGGAGCAGCTTAAAACATTACAATAGATATGAGCTTTTGTGGACTATGGGCAATATTCAACACGTCACTGAATGTGGGAATGGAGTCAAAGTAATCTTGAGCAGGTTCATCAGGACGTTGATGTCGTCGAACAAACTCTTATGCTTAATTTATGTCGTACATCATATGGTAAGAAATAATTATGAATAGCTGTACGAAACTGCATCCAGTCTAGAAAATAAACCATGTTTTCAAGCCAAAAATTAGTTAAATGGTCCACAGTCTTAGAATATAATATAATAAAATAAACCAATCAAATGAGGAAAGGGAGCCTTTTAAGCTTTTAAAAAATGTACATACAGAAAATAACCAAATGGTTACATTTCAAGGAGCAATATTTACTGATTGTGGAACTTGTGTTAAAGACTGCTCAATAATTTGAACGTTAAGTGGGCTATGTAGTGGGTTGGATTGGGGAATGGGTGATGAACTAAAGGGGTGAAAATGATGTGGATTAGGTTGAAAGGCATAAGAACTTATTGGAATTTTAGGTGGCTGGGAATGTTCCATGGGTGTTAAAGTATCAGGACAAAGGAGCGAGTGAAGTGTAGGTAGGCAGATTCGAAGATGAGATATTCGCAGTGAATGAAATCAAATCAGTACAAGGCAGGTTTGGTAATGACAGATGTTGAGGGGCTACCTGAAAAAATTCATTACTAGATTTAAGTAAAGAAACATGATCAGAAAAATAAGCCATTTTAACAGGGCAAAAAGATAAACAAAACTTGAAGATAATTTGACAGTAATAATGAATGACCTAATACCAATAGTTAGGTTGCAGGAGCATATTTTCCTTGCATGCATTATGATAACGCAAAGAACTGTCTGAAGTACGATTTTAGGTTGTTGCAAGTCAAGTATTAACGATTTCATCTTTCAGAAGTTCAAAATTTTCGCGCAACTGTACTAGTTCCGTTGTTTGACTAGGTGTGGTGCTGGTGTAGTCTCGCCATCTATTCCACTCTAGAAATAAAGACAGCAAATGGAGAAGTTAAGGATGTAAAGCATTCAATCCTAAAATTGTATTTGGTGACGGACATAGATCTGAAACCCTCCGCATGATGTCGCTGCAATTGAAACTTGGTCAGACTTTGTCACCCCATACACGTGCTACCCTCTGCCATCAGTTAGCAACTTGGAGAAAGTCGCCATGTCCAAATTTACAGCGAATGGGACCCACGGATTAACCCCTAGCGAGAACCCAACATGACAAAAGCAAATACTGTAAGTATTTGACGAAAGTGACCAATGCCACTGGGGTGACTTACTTCCAGTGCTTGAGTTGTGGCTGACTAGTGAGTTTATTCACTGTGTGTTTTGCTGATCAGTGAGTTCATTCTTTGTGTGCTGTTCCTGTGCTATTCATCGTTTTTGGTGTTTTATTATATTTTGTGCATATGTGGTGTAATGATGGATGAGTCCAAAATGGATATAATTATAAATCTGTTTGAAGAGCCATTTACTACGCGTTTGTTTGATGAAAAGATTCAAATAATTAAAGCCAGGAGACCTCTCCCTTCCCTCGCAAATTTAAAAACAGAAAACAAGAATTGTGTTCGCACGTTCAATCCAGAAACTTACAGTAAAACTGTTTGGCACTGCAGCTCTGAGTCACTAAACAAATTATTCTCTTGGTCTTGCTTATTGTTTGTTGCTGGAAATTCCCCTTGGAACAGCAGGAAACGTGGATATGCAGATCTAAACAATCTGCACACTGCTATTGCGAGGCACGAGAAATCAGATTGTCATATCCACGTATTGATATTCTTAGGTATCTTTGCTAAAACTAGGATAGATTTGCAGTTGGATAAGCAGAAGCAGGAAATTGTTCTAAGGCACAACGAAGCTGTTAAGAAAAATAGGGAAATTCTGAAATGGCTGACTGCGGTGAAATGCTTTTTGGGAAAGCAAGAGTTACCATTCCGTGGGCACAGTGAGGCTAGTGAATCTAACAACAGAGGAAATTACATAGAATTAATTAAATTATTAGCCGAGTTTGATGAAAAATTAGACAGTCACTTCACAACAGCGAGTGTATTTACAGGACTCTCCCCACTTATTCTGAATGATTTAATTCAAAGCATCTGCACCGTAATGACTGCTGAAATAAAGATTCAGGTTGGGGAAGCTAAATTCGTAGGAATTATGATCGATGAGATTTCTGATGTTTCGAAATTTTCACAGTTACTTTTGGCCTCAGATATGTTCATAATGGTGATCTTATTGGAAGGTTTGTTGGTTTCTATAATGTGAGTTCTGATAGGATAGTGAATGCATTAATGAGAGTTGCGATTGAGTGTCTAGATAACTTTGACTGCCGCGAAAAATTATTTGTGCAAACTATCGATGGAGCGGTGGTGCTTGCAGGTCAGCTGAGTGGTGTGCAAGCTAAATTAAAAGAAGTAGTTCCTGAGGCTGTATTCACCCACTTCTACGCTCACAAGCTTAATTTAGTCCTCTCTCAAGCTGTGTCATGCACAAAAGAATGTCATATATTCTTTGCAACGGTGAGTGGCTTTGCGACATTTTTTAGCAATTCTCCTAAGAGAACTAACCTGCTGGACAGTATCCTCAAGAAAAGGTTTCCTGAACTAGCTCCAACAATGGAAGATAGGAAACTTAAAAGGGTCCACCTTTTCAATACAAATAAATGTTATAGTTTATTTACAACATATATTTACACTTGGAACCCAGATGTTAGCAGATGTTAGCAAATCCACTCTTTTGCATTATAGATACTTCAGTTTCTAAAGAATTCACTTCTCTGGTGCAATATGCAATGTCTAGAGTCTTAGATTGAAGGATGTTATATTTAACATCAGTCAATGAAAATATTTCATTAAAAACATTCAGAAGAAAATTGAACTAAAATTCCAAGTGTAAATATATGTTGTAAATAAACTATAACATTTATTTGTATTGAAAAGGTGGACCCTTTTAAGTCTCCTATCTTCCATTCTCAGTTCAATGTGGACAAAAATGAAATTCTTAGATTTAAATAGCTCCAACAAGGTGGAACTATTCTAGCCGTTTATTACAGACCATCGCGGAATATCATGCTCCTCTCCAAGAGCTTTATAAAAGTATTTTGGAGGAACATGGGAACTGGTATAACAATACAATTAATGAGGCAAACAGGTTTCTCGCAAAGTTAAGGAATTTTAGTTCAATTTTCTTCTGAATGTTTTTAATGAAATATTTTCATTGACTGATGTTAAATATAACATCCTTCAATCTAAGACTCTAGACATTGCATATTGCACCAGAGAAGTGAATTCTTTAGAAACTGAAGTATCTATAATGCAAAAGAGTGGATTTGCTAACATCTGGGTAGAACAGAAGAGAACTTTGATCCACCAAGGAAGAGAAGAAAGGAAGAAACTTCATTTTCGGTTAAAGATGAGTATAGGAGGGTTTACCTGGAAGTAAATTATATTATTCTAGCACAGTTAAAATATCGCTTCTGTTCATTAGGATACCTGACCTTCATTGAAATGCTTGATTGTAAGAAATTTTAATTTTTTTTTCTGGTGATTTTTCTGAAGAGCAATTCAGTAAATTGATTGAAGTGTATGGAAAATATTTTGATGTACGACTTAAATCCGAATCGAGGGCAATGTTCACTTATGAAAACTTCAAAGATAAGATTGTGGCTCAAATCCAGAAATTCCTATTGACCATTGGTCTCCACAGCGGTCTTCTCGAGCTTTATAAGTTGTGCACATTGATTACTACTATTCCCGCTACATTATCATCTGTAGAACGCTCTTTCTTGGACCTAAAGTGAATAAAATCTTTCGTCCGCAAATCACAGTCAGTCCTCTCTCTGCATTAGGAATGATGTCTATAAAAAGGATCTTCTTGTTGAGATGAAAACACATGAGGACTTCTACAGTGACATCACCAAGGAATTTTGCAAAAAGAATCACAGGGTCGAGTTAACCTACATGTAATTAGGGTGAGTAGAATTGGAATTTACTTAGTACATTGTGCTACTGCATGGTTACTAGTTGCCTGCCTCGGTGGAGATTCCAGGATATGCCACTGTTAGTTTGGTAGCAACAAGAACAATTTGAAATGTAGTAGTGCTGAGGACTGTAGTACCTATGCAAGGTGTCTTACAATGTAGTATGTTAGGTGACAGTAGAACACTTAGAAACTTCTGTTATAATTTGTAACTGTTCAGAAAATAATTAAGAAATATAAAGATAAGGAAGAGGCTCAGCTTCCATTTATAACTCTCAGCTAACCTATATGTTGATGTGGTAGCTATAAAATAGTACGAGGATAATCCCAAAAATAAGGTCTCCTATTTTTTTAAAAAATACGGAACTCTGTTCGTGTGGCTGTTGGTTACAATATTGTGAAGAGTGTTTCCCACGCTTGCATATAAACATGCGCACGCCACGCTGAAGCACTCGGTCTTGGCTTAACAGCCATTGAGATTGGAGCTCCCGTTGGATGTTACCACCAAGTGCGAAGTGCGTGCAGTTATTTGGATTTTGAACATAAAAGGTACTGAACCGATTGAAATCCATCGCCAATTGACAGAAGTGTATGTTGAGTCGTGCATGGATGTCAAAAATGTTCGTAAGTGGTGTAGAGAGTTTGCAGCTGGTCGGACTGAAATTCACGACGAACGAACAAAGGAGCAGGAGACGGTCAATTTCCATCGAGACAGTCCTGAAGGTTGAGCAAATCATGCGTGAAGATCAGCGGATCACCCTGGATGATCTCTGCACTCTGGTTCCTGATATTTCCCAAAGCGCCGCTCACAACTTCCTGAACAGCATGGCGGCGAGCTGCCATGACATGGGCATACAAAAACTGTCACAGCGTCTACAAAAATGCATCAACCGAAATGGTGATTATGCAGAAAAATAGCTAAATGTTCAAGCTGTAAAATGATGTAAACCATTGTAGAAATAAATAGGTCTTTGCATTTATAAAAAAAAATAGGAGACCTTATTTTTGGGATTACCTTTGTAGTTTGAAAAATAAGAATCAATACTCCACTAGTAATTTGGAGATGCTGGGTTCTAGAGGATTCCGTGGATGAAACATAGGAAGGAAGGTTATAAGAATCCATGAAAGTTGAAGAAAAAAAAGAAAATGAGTAAATTCTTTGAACAGCGCATATAATATCTTTGAAGTACCAACAATAAAGCACATCACTCTTCATAAGGCAATAAATTATTATAATTACGGTATATGCTTTTCCTTCTCCCCCCCCCCCCCCCCCCGCACTAAACGAGTAATCTATCTCAGAAACTGTAAACAAATGTACAGATGAAATGAATCAACCTATCTATATATATAAAGTAGCTTGTCCTGACTGACTGACTGACTGACTGACTGACTGATTCATCATCGCAGAGCCAAAACTACTGGACGTAACGAAATGAAATTTTGGGGATATATTCATATTAAGATGTAGGTGCTCGCTAAGAGAGGATTTTTGGATATTCCTTCGCTAAGGGGGTGAAAAGAGGGGTGAAATTTTAAAATGAGTGTGTCTATATCTCGAAAGTTTAAAAGTTTACAGATGTAAAAATTGGTATTTAGAATCTTCTTTAAAAATAAGGAAACACGTATTTTTTTGTTTTCAGAAAATCCCAATAGGAGGGGTGAAAAGGGGTGAAAATGGGGAAAATGGGTTGAATGCCCTTAATCAGTATACCAGTACTTATATCTCAGAAACTGAAGATATTACAGACCTGAAAATTGGTACTTTTGATCTCTTTTAAAAATAAAGAAACACGTATTTTTTTGTTTTTGAAAAATCCAATTAATGGGAGGGTGAAAATGGGGTGAATTTTTAAAATGAGTGAATCTATATCTCCAAACTTTTAAAGTTTGCAGATGTAAAAATTGGTATTTAGAATCTTCATTAAACATAAAGAAACACGTATTTTTTTGTTTTCGGAAAATCGCAATAGGAGGGGTGAAAAGGGGTGAAAAAGGGGTCGAAAGCCTTTGATGAGGCTACATATATTTCAGAAACTGAAGATATTACAGACCTGAAAATTGGTGTTTGGGATCTCCTTTAAAATAAAGAAACACGTATTTTTTGTTTTTGGAAAATCCAATTAATGGGGGGTGAAAAGGGGGTGATTTTTTAAAATGAGTGTATCTATATCTCAAAACTGTTACAGTTTATAGATGTAAAAATTGGTATTTAGAATCTCCTTTAAAAATAAAGAAACACGTATTCTTTTGTTTTCGGAAAATCCCAATAGGAAGGGTGTAAAAGGGTGAATAATGGGTTGAATGCCTTTAATGAGGCTACTTATACTTCAGAACCCGAAGATATTACAGACCTGAAAATTGGTATTTGGGATCTACTTTAAATGTAAAGAAACACGTATTTTTTCGTTTTTGGAAAATCCAAATATTGAGGGGTGAAAAGGGGGGTGAATTTTTTAAAATGAATGTGTCTACATCTTAAAACTTTAAAATTTACAGATGTAAAAATTGGTAGTTAGAATCTCCTCTAAAAATAAAGGAACACGTATTTTTTTGTTTCCTGTAAATCCCAATAGGAGGGGTGTAAAAGGGTAAAAAATGGGTTGAATTCCTTTAATGAGGATACATATATCTCAGAAACGGAAGATATTACAGAACTGAAAATTTGTATATGGGATCTCCTTTAAAAATAAAGAAACACGCATTTTTTTTAGTTTTTGGAAAATCCTATTAATGGCGGTTAAACAGAAGTGACAAATTGGGGTGAACTTTTTGAAAGATTATCTTGGGAACGTAAAATGTTACAGACGTAAAAAGTGGGTGTTTGGAATCTCCTGTAAATGTAAAGAAACATAGGTGATTTGTTTTTGGAAACTCCACTTAAGGGGAACCCAAAAGGGGTGAAATTTTAAAATGAGAATTTTTACAGTATATCTAAAAAACTGAACATGTTACAGAAGTGAAAAATGGTATTTTTATCTCTATTAAACATAAAGAAACGTGTATTTTTAATTTTCGGAAATACCACTTGGGTGGAGGGGGGGGTGAAAGTGACTGAAAATGGTGTTGAATTCTTTTAATTAGGCTACTGATATCTTAAAAATGAAGATGTTACAGACGTGAAATTTGATATTTGCAATCTGCTTTAAAAGTAAAGAAACACGTATTCTCGGAAAATCCAATGAAGCGGGGGGAGGGGGGGGTGAAAGAATTGAAAAATTAATTGACTTTAATTGTATGAGAATATATACATCTAATAAAAACTAAAGTTGTTACAGACGTGAAAATTCGTATTTGGATCTCCTTTAAAAACAAAGAAAAACGCGTTTTGGGGCGGAAGGCATCTTGGGGGGGCGGGAGTGTAAAGGAGTTGAATACCTTTCATGAGGACACATAAATCAAAAACTGAAGAAGTTAGAGTCGTGATAATTGGTATTTAGAAGATCCTTCACTATTAAAGAAACAAGTATTTTTTGCGGGAAAATTCACTTAGGGGGGGTGTGGGAGTAGTTTGAAATGAAGTGACAAAAGTAAATTATATTTATGGGGATACTTATATCTCAAAACTGAAGGTAATAGACGTGAACATTGGTGTTTGTAATCTCCCTTAAACATAAAGAAACACGCCTTCTTTTAATTATTTTTTTTTGGGGGGGGGGGGGTGGCAGTAAAAACTAACGGCGGTGGGGTGTAAAAGGAGGTGAGGCCAATTGATTTTACTGTTCTTAATGTACTTATAAGGATCCTCCGTTGCTCAGGCGGCAGCGCGCCGGCCTCTCACAGCTGGGTTCCGTGGTTCAAATCCCGGTCACTCCATGTGACATTCGTGCTGGACAAAACGTAGGCGGAACAGGTTTTTCTCCGGATACTCCGGTTTTCCCTGTCATCATTCATCCCAGCAACACATAATAGTAGTAATAATAATAATTATAATAATAATAATAATAAGAATAACATTAATAATAATAATAATAATAATAATAATAATAATAATAATAATAATAATAATGTTCCGGACCGTCGTCAAATGTGCGGACCGCGCTGGAAACGGCTCCTGGACGGGTAATGACTAAGAATGCAGCCGGCCGCGGGTTCAGTGCAGCCAAGGCTCCCAATAAGACACCACGCCGGATCTCCTGAAGGATTTTATCCAGATTAAAAATGATTATAGGAATATACGGTATGTCAAAGACTTACGGACCCAACTGACCGGGAAGAACACCTGAGCCTACCTCGGGAAGTACGAAATCGATTGCTGGAAAGGAAGATTGAAAAATGGGAGGAAACGTGCCGTAATCTAATAGAAAACGAGTCAGATCGGGAATTTTGGTGGATTCTCGCTGAAAACATGTCAGATCGCGAATTTCGGCGGATTATATATCTAAAACAATAAGCATTCAAGTATAAATTTCAGTATAATACCGTAGCGAAGCACGGGTACCATGCTAGTCCCTAATAAAGATTTTGGCAATAGAAGCAATGTTCTTAGACCACCAGAACAGTAAAATAAAAACTGGAATTTAATAATCAATTCAACCAAACCCCTTAACAAGGTGCACAAATACAACAACGTTGATTAATTAAAAGCTAGATATACACAGTAATCAAAAATGATCATTTTGGTGCAATTGGGAAGGAAGGAAGGAAGGGAGGAGGAAATGAAGGGAGCACAAGAGGGGATCATCCGTAGAAACAAGTATTACTGCAATACAACGCCGACTGATACATAAAGCTGGCAACATTTTACCCGAATAGGTGAATAAAATATGAACACAAGTCCCGCATTCTCAAAGTCCAGTCAAAAAATATTATTTCACAGAAATTTCACCAACCAAGTATGTCCATCACTCATAAAGGAAAATGAACATGACACGACACAACATATTATTGTTTATAAATTTCATTTCCCGTATTGATAGATTAAATGTATAGACAAGAAATGTGTTTTTTCCACCAATCAATACACGATTTACTGTAAATAGATTACACTAGTACCGGTTTCGGCCCTTAACGGCCATCATCAGCTAGTACACGATTAGTTTCTAGCCATTAGACAAAATCACAAGTTGTTATCGTGTTAGACATCCGGATGTCTAATGGGGGATGGAAATGCAGTATACAGTAGCATGAAGTTAAAATATCTGTGGTCAAAGGTAAAAAGTTACAATAAGTTAGAACATGAGTATACAGAACACATTAAAACATATGGGCCACAGTATAAAACACTTAAAAAGTTTTAACACATTAAAATGCTTATTAAAAGTTCATGTTGCTTAGATTCCATTCTTCTATCTTCTGTGTGGTTCCTTTGCTTCTATGTCATGTTGGTTTAGCTGTGTGAGGTAATCTTCAAGAATGTACTGAGGCTGATATGTGTCATGTTGGTAAGAACCTTCGTCATGAAAAAATTTTGTGTTATATAATCCAACTGTGATGTACTCCAGTAAATTTTAATATAATAAACTGCAGGTCTTGAGTTTGAATTTAGAAGCTGTTGGTGGCAACACCTCTCTCGTCTATGTTCGTTTGTGGTGTAGTCTGTAAAGATAAGCTAATATAAGTATAGTGTATGTATGAAGAAATGCCTGGTGTGTATATGGAAAGAGTACTTACTATTGTTGTTGTGGAGGTCTTGTACCAATATGTCTGAAGGCTTGCTGTGTTCTAGTACGAGTGCGTCCGGGGCTTATCTTAGCTGTCGAGGGGGATGTAGGTGGAGGGGAAGAAGGAGTGACTATTGGCAAAGTAAGGGCGGGGTCAGGCTTGTGATTCGTTGGTTTGTTAGAACGTGTGTTTACTATTTTGAGGTAATCATTCTTTAATGCCGGAATGGCTTTATCAAAAATGATGCTGGTTTTCTCTGTAATATCGTTAATGTTATGATTAGGATTAGCGTATTGGTCCAGAGAAATATAGAAATCTTCATTTATGTTGAGCAGGCAGCCCTTAGAGTTTATGTTTAGTATCGTCATATCGTTATTGATGTCTGTGAAGCTATGCTTAGATTCTTCTACATGTTGGCCTATTGATGAAAAATGGTTATGTTTTACTGCATTTATATGTTCATTATAGCGGATGGTGAAGTTTCTGCCTGTACGTCCAATATAACTTGTGTCACAGTTGTTACATTTGATACGGTAGACACCTGCTTGGTTGTGTTTGTTATTATTATTGACTGTTTTAGTGTTATGTATAATGTTGGTGCTGTTGTGTGTGGTTTTGAATGCTATTTTCATGTTATGCTTCTTGAAAATATTAGTTATGGTATATATATATATATATGGGTGTTGTTAAAGGTAAATAGGGCATAATCTTTTTTGGGTTTGGCTGTTTTAATTAATTTAGTTTTAGGTTGGGATATTATTTTGTGAATGATTTTGTTGACCATTTCTTTATGTTTAGCTATGTCATGGATTAATTTCAATTCATTATTTTGGTCTTCTACTGTCATTGGGATGTTAAAAGCTCTACATATCATACTATAATAGGCTGCTCTTTTGTGTGTATTGGGATGAATGGAGTCAGTTTTTATGGTATTTAAGGTGTGTGTGTTAACCTGTTCACATCGAGCTAGAAAATGCCTATTCAGAATTACTAGCGAAATCTGCCGGTAATATAATGCAATAGTAGCTCCTGGGAGGCTGTGGCTAACCGTAATAGGGGAGGTGGCGGACTCTTGTGGTCAACTGTAATACTGCCACTGGTTTGAGGGTGGCTCTAGACGGCAAGGCACGTACTTTACCATGCTCCTCGCTAATGGGAATATCCGTGCATAAACCATGACGTCATCTGCTTTGCGCATGCGTATAGTCCTCAGCACAATAATGCATTATCCAGTGTGCTAGCTTCACTGTCAGTCAAAAAGAACAACTGTCGGTGTAACAGAGCTTCTTTATAAGTTGAATGCTTTCGATCGATTGTCGAAATCAGGTCGAAGGAAAGGAAAGTTTTAAATTATCCATAAATGCGTAAAGATGTATTAAAACTGGGCGTTCACATGCTCATGCGCTCCAGAGACCCCACCGGCACTGCTATTGTCTATTTGATCTTCCATTGTTGTTGGGGGTCTGATGTTTGTGTATCTTACAGGTCTTTGAAAATAATATCTTAATGTGAAATAACAAATGTCACACTAAAACTGCAGAAAATGAAATGACGACAACACTTAAAAATTGTCTTTAAAACATGATGTCCTTGAAGCTAGTTAAAATACATATATTGCCTAACACAGGACATTTTGTAAATACATAGTGGTCAGAAGCAACTTGAACCGGGTATATGTGCGTTAGAGGGTTGGTAATATTAACCTAATTGCTTCAGATTTGATGGTCTCTCATGCTTGTTTAGAAATCAGATTTAAATCTCTCTCAACACGAGTAAGCCACCTGGTTAGAACTACCTTGCAATGCTCTGAAATAAATGCCATAAATGGAACAGTTGTCAGAATTTTCATGCACAGTTTTCAGTGAAGCATTCAAAATAATAGTACTCGGCAACAATGACATCAGAATGAAGATTTTGTGTAATAAATCTCTAAACATTTGGGTATATGTAAAGGCTCTTCACGCTTTTTTTTGTCTCAGTACATTTATCTTTACTCCAATATAATCGGATGCGAGGCTTACAAACTTGGAATGGACCCCGTCAGAATGCAGAGGGCAAAGTAGGCCTTAATTTCATCCTCATTAGTGTTAAACCACTTGTCATAATCTCTCCCTTTTTCCTTGCCTGGGTCCAATAATTGTTCCGTAGCACAAATATTTGTTTCCTGCGCAATCGGGAAAACAACAGGTCCATAAACTCCAAAACCACAGACAAATCCAACACAGAACTGTCTAAATATTTGTCTCTCAGTTCTCCTGACACTCCTGGTGAGCCTGAAAAGTGATGAATAATTGGATGGTTATCACTGTCACTAACACACACACACCCAGTCACAATGTTTTGCTCTCGTATGCGGGATTTAGGTATGATTTCACAGTCATGCGCATCAGATGAACGGTCACTTGCACTTAAAATCTGTTCTTCAATATTATCATAATCGACATAATTGTCCTCTGAATTACTGTCAATCACTTTCAATTAATTCAGCAATGGCATTGCTGTCATTGGCATTTACTCTGTGCAGAGCCAAAGCTAGGAGACTGACTGACAACTGACGAAATGTTTGTGCTTTCAAAGGCTACTGTTGGGTAATAAATAATGGTACAAGTTCTTAGAAGGACAGCTGTAAACAAGCCACATTCCTGTTCTATTCATAGTAGTTCGCAGTTTGAGAGTACCAATCGGAGAAAAAACTTTGCCAAGGGGGTATTTGAACACGGACCTCTGAGTTGATAGGATTATGCTATAGCAAGTACGCTACAATGACACCAGCTGAAACCCACAGTGTGTTTGTGTTTGTGTTCGATGCTGGTTTTTTGGCAAGGCTTTCAGGCCGATCTTAAGTCACATGCAAATTTAGCAACACAGCCTGGCAAAGCCCATTTGAATTCACTCGCTGACTTCAGCAGCTGATAAAATGCCAACGGCGCAAGATATTGAATAATTTTAAAAAATTATTTATCACTATGACCAACCCTCTAAGGCTCATATACCCTGTTCACGTTGTTGCCAAGCACCCTATATAGCTGATTGTTTTTTTTCTTGTTGCAAGGGGAACTTCTATCATTGATAAATATGCAAAAAATCATGAAAGCATGTATGAATTTGAAGATTTTAATCTGTAGAAGTGATGGTTCAAGAAGAGGGAGTCTAGAAAGAAAAGAAAGTTGTATTAGAATTTAAAAACAGCAGTTGTGTTCGGAAGGGAGAAGTGGGGTTTGGGTAAGATAGGGAGGGTAAGGCGGAAGAGGAATGTGCGACGTCTGAAGTAGACTTTTGATTTCTATTAGTCGAAGGGAATACTTAAAATATTTCTTCCAAAAAGGATCATTAATAGTTTTGGTTATGTCATTTAGGATTACATCTTTGGTCAATATTGATATATATCTTATTTTCATAAATGTTCATTAAGGTACCTACCATTATTAACTGTTATGTAAAATGACTAAATCCTTGTTTATAATTGAGAAGGAATGGTTGAAATCTGCCATATGAATACTCATTGCTGAATATTTAGTATGTTTATCAGCAAAACTATGTCCTTTGAAAATAAAATGGACAACACACTGATACATCACTAAAACAGAACACAACGGTATTCATATACCATTAAGAACTGTATTAGAAAATGTAAAGCAGCAATGCAAGAGTTTAACAGATAGGAACCAGCATCTTAAGGCATGCAAGAGATGGATAAAAACACAGGAAATTTGGAAAAGATGACATCACGAAAAAACAAAACAAGTATTTTAAAGATCCTGTAATTATTAGGCTAGAAGAAGAGGAAGGAGAGCGAAGTAGCTTATCGGAGGTGGGCATCACTTGACAGCAAACGGGGGTAAGGGTGAAGTGTGCGATTTAGAATTTTGCTAACCAAGGTCGGGTGGTATCATACAAATAGAAAAATCTTCATCAGGACAGACACAAATGTAGGTATTCGGATATCGCCAAGGATTATATTAGTAAACATACAGCAGTAAACCAAGAGGTAAATAATTTGGAACCAGTGACTTAGGGAATAAAAGAAAAGGATCAAACATGTAAAAACACAATATCAAAAGAATACAAGTATAGTATTTTACAAATCTTGTCTTCTTTAGGCTACTAGAAAAGGAGAGAAGAGTATCTTAACTGAATTTTTTACAAATTAATTATATTGAGAGAGAGAGAGAGAGAGAGAGAGAGTAACACGTACGTGCTCCTAGTAGCCTTGCACCTCCTCTTCCTATAAACAAATATTTGTGCGAGTTTGTTCCGTTGAATTCGGACTTTATCTTCATATTGTGATCTTGCACCCCTCTGCTTCCCAAAAGACAATGCCTAGAACTTTCCCAGCAGACTATACTGTTTTTACTTTCTTTTTTGCTGGAAAAGTCCACTGGTGTCATTCTATGTAGTATTATTTTGTTTGCGCTTCATAATAATAGACCAGCTCTCAAAATAATCAATAAGAAATCATCTCCAATCCAATACCTTAAGCTTTCCTGGTGCAATATGCAGTTGTAGACTATCTTTGTCTTCACGCCAGCGTAGAATATTGGCTTCACTTATGCCATATTTTCTTGTGGCTGCACAATTATCCTTTATTTCTGTGTGTCTAATAACCATTAACTTAAAATTGACATCATAATATCGATGAGACACCTGCTGAAAATCTGCCAGCAATACCTGTTCCACGTGTCTCTACAATACAACAATCCATCGCAAAAATATTCCTGCTGTATATAAAACTTTTAACTTTATTAAGCGTCAGGTACAGTAAACACGTTATAACTCTGGCACCGAGTAACTGTGGCCTTTCTAAAAATTCTAAGGGTCACATCCTTGCTATTCCAATTCGAATGACCGGGCTGAGTGGCTCAGATGGTTGCGGCACTGGCCTTCTGATCCCAAATTGGCAGGTTCAATCCTGGCTCAGTCCGGCGGTATTTGAAGGTGCTCAAATACGTCAGCCTCGTGTTGATGGATTTACTGGCATGTAAAAGAACTCCTGCAGGACTAAATTCCAGCACCTCGGCGTCTCCGAAAACTGTAAAAAGTCGTTAGTGGGATGTAAAGCCAATAACATTATTATTACTAATTCGAATGACATTACCTGCCCAGCTGGGGCTCAGAAGTACGTTATGATCGACCCTTCAGTCAGCTCAAGAGAGTAATGTTTTGATGCCATTCTGCGGATTTGAGAAATATTTTTATAGAGGCTAGTAGAATGGCATTCACTCTTCACTATTTCCCGAGAACCAGTGACATTACACATAGGCACTGTACAACCGGCTGCCAATGGCACGGCTAGTGATGAATAACAAAGTCACGGACATTGATAGTCAATGAGTTTTGTGCGCGCGTGGGGTGAAAGGAAGCAGCGTGTTTACCAAGGTTACTGTCAGTGGTGTTTATTACTGTTAGGTCACGATTGCAAGAAAACCCTTGATTTTTCACATGAAATAGGGTATTTATTTGCATTAACATGTTCTTGACAATGTATTACAAATTTCTTACCAATCTGGTCTCTTTCAGAAGCTTTACATTGTGTAAAATTCAATTTGTATACACTGTATGTATATGTTGCTACCACGGACAATACTTCAGGAACTATAAAATAAATGACTAATGGTGTTACTTGTTCTAAAACCTATATTAAAGTTGTGTGTTTTGAAAAGATTAGTGATCTGATAAATTTTGATGTTGTTAAACGTAATGGTAGCAAACTTTATTTTGTAGAATCTCTAGCGAGATTGGTATTTGGTTGATCTTTAATTTTGTTGCCATTATTATCTGCTATTTTATAGATAATATTAATTTCCATTGGAGCCTCCATGGCTCAGGTGGCAGCACATCAGCCTCTCACTGCTGGGTTCTGTGGTTCAAATCCTGGTCACTTCATGTGAGATTGTGCTGGACAAAGCAGAGGCAGGACAGGTTTTTCTTCAGGTACTCCGGTTTTCTCTGTCATCTTTCATTCCAGCAATACTCACTAATATAATTTCATTTCATTAATCATTCATTAATCATTGCCCCAGAGGAGTGCACAGGCTTCGGCAGCTGGCACAATTCCCATCTTCGCCACTGGAAGGGGGCTTCATTCATTCCATTCCTGACCCGGTCAAATGGCTGGAAACTTGCTGTGGATTTTCATTTTCATTAATTTCCGTTCTGAAGTCCTTTTTGGAAGAGAGAAATGCTAAAGGCTCTATTAATTAAACTGGAGAAAGAAGCTTTCTTATGGGTTCTGGGGTGAAGTGAATCCTGTTTTATAGAGTTGACTGTCTGAGCCAGTTCTCTGTATATTGTATGATCGAGAAAATCATTGTAAAATAGAAGAGTAGCACTGAGCCCATCGTGTGTAAAATTTGCAAAGGTCAATTAACTCACTGAGAATTCAAACTAATTATAAACAGAGTCTTTTTTAAGGATGCGATCTCCACATGGTCCAGGTGCTTTGCAGGAAACAGACTTGGCAACACTTGGCTAGACTTGGCTTGGTATTTTGTCATGTGAACGCTTGATTTGATATTTCTACATAGTTAGTGCTTGGCTTCACTGGATTTGGTATTTTTGCATTGCAGACTTGACTTCATATTTTCATTGCTTCACTTCACTTGATATTTTTTACATCGTGAGGGGTTGACTTACGATTTTCAAATAGAATTGTGATGTGACTTAATACTATTCCCTCGCACAATGCTGGTACTTATTATTCTCATCTTTTATGGTGATGGTAGTTCTTATTGAATGTATATATGTGGTTAAAATGGGATGGTGATTTCATAACTGCTAAATTGTCAGTCGGAGGTTTGACCGCCTGAAGTCTGTATATACGTCAGTGAAATTGGGACAATGATTCCTAGCTGGTGATGTCTTGGAGTTGTATGTGTGTCTGGAAGGGGGGGATGACAAACTAACTTCTACAGAGGATTGTGGCAGTAGGGAGGTCCAGGACTCAGGGTTGAAGAAGAGTGTGTTATGTTAGGGATGCACGTAGTAAATAAGCGGCTTCCAATCTTAAGGTTGATTACAGTACCTTGTCCTTACTAGTTAGAATGTTGAGTGAATCTGAGTGATCTGTTATAATGAAATGAAATGAAATGAAATGGCGTATGGCTTTTAGTGCCGGGAGTGTCCAAGGACAAGTTCGGCTCGCCAGATGCAGGTCTTTTGATTTGACTCCCTGTTATAAGTAATATTACCATATGAGGTATGTACAGTGTAAATCTTTAAAGTGAAGGGTACAGATCTATTGTGTTGCTTGTCAAATGAGGGAGGAGGAAATGTAATCGTGTATTGTGAGTGCTGTTAGAATATTAGAATATTTAATAGTTAAACTTATGTTATATGGTGGAGTGGAAACCTGGCATGCTACCCAGATTCATTTTCAGAATTTAAATAGTGTCAGTTAAGGTTATGAGTAGAATTGGAGACTCGCCAGCACATGATCGTTGCCCTGGAACAAGAGGAGTACTCATGCTAGGCAAAACTCAATTATTCATATTTCTTTGATTACATATTAGAGTGGTGCCCAATTTTATTTCAAGTTTTCGTGATATGTTTGTTGAATTTAATTGTAAGAGTGGGGGAGGGGATTATTTTTCATTGTGCCCCAGTAAATAGTTGTTTCATTTTCTTCTAGTTAATGCCCTTTAGGTAGACAGATATTAATAGTTAAGTATGTTACAAAGAGCTAATAAATTTTAATATCCTATTGGGAATAGTTACACTGTAAGTAAAACTAGCTCCTTGCTTGCAGATTTTTTTGGTTCACTCTCATAGTCCTACTTCTGTTTGACAGGGTGTGGACTCCTTGGAAACAACTTCGTAAAACAAACTGGAATTTGATGATTGCTATCAATATTAATGGGGCTTTTGAAAGAAAGGAAATTGTACTGGCTGAGTCAGCAAAGTGGATTAATTTTGATCTGTTAGGAATTAATGATATTTGGGAATGAGAAATAATGAAGAGATAGATTATAAGGTGTTAAAAAAGGTAAGGGCAGCATGTGGAACGAGATTATTCGTTAGGAATACTGAAACACACAACGTAGCTTCCATTATACTGGGCGAGTTGGCCGTGTGGTTAGGGGCACGCAGCTGTGAGCTTGTACCCAGGAGATAGTGGGTTCGAACCCCACTGTTGGCAGCCCTGAAGATGGTTTTTCAGATGAAAAATACACCCACGGTGTCCCCTGCCTGTCATAAGAGGTAACTAAAAGGTAACGCCTCCCGCGGGTGGGGGGCGTAGACGTAGAATACACCCTCGGAATCCCCTGCCTGTCATAAGAGGCGACTGAAAGGGGCCACCATGGCGTGGACATGGATTGCGGTTTGGTATCATGTGTTGGACCCCCTGTGGTTGGGAGGAGCTGAATACATTCACAGGTAATCGCTACCTGTCGTAGAAGGCAACTAAAAGGATCATGTGGACATCGGTCCCCTCTTTATTTTTTATTATTATTATTATTTTTTTTTTTTTGTAGACCGATTCAAAGTTCTTGATCTGCGTGCTGCTTGGAGATGGACATCTTACGTATGCTTTTACGCTGGAATGCCCGCTGGTGACCCCGGGAAGCCTTCGGGTGGGAGCACCATGTACCCGTGCAGTAGTATCCGCCTGACAACACAGATGAATGCCGGAAGGACATATTATTATTAATTGTTTTTTCATTCTTTCTCTATGGGGTGCATGCTATTGTGGGTGATTGGAGGAAGGGAGTCCTAGTGCTCATTGCCTCAGTCATCGCGTATTAGGCATCGTCCAACATCGAACCCCGAGCAATACCTCCTATGACAAGGTGGGTATTGCCTTGGCTGCTTGGTTCAGCTACAGTGGCCCCTGATCAGAGTGGGTGGCATTCAGGGAAGATTATTTCAGGCATGGCTTCGAAACGTCTTCAGCCTGGCCAGCCCCCCACCGAAGTCTTTAACATTTTATTCTTTGAGGGGTTACACCCCGTGGGAACAAGCATGGTGTGAAATAATGGGATCCAGCTTCCCTAGGTTTCTGGTTGTTACCAGAAATGATGGGAGTGACTTCAAGCTGGCAAAGTCTATTTTGTTTAGTAGACACATAGAAGGTGTCTACGGTGAACTGGAAGATCTGAAAAAAATGCACAACGGTAGTTTGGTGCTAAAGACGCGTACTGCCATGCAAACTGATCGGTTGCTCAAGTGCGACCACTTTGGCGATATTCCCGTCAAAGTGGAAGAGCACAACACCTTGAATCTGGTTCGTGGAGTTATTCTCCACCGCGATCTCGTCTTGAACACTGATGATGAGTTGATGGAAGACATAAAGCATTGTGGCGTGACGCACTTCCGGCACATTACGCGCCAAGTCAATGGCGAAGATGTTGTGTTGTCCGTGTGACCAGAAAAAGTCAAGGTAACAACCTATTGCAGCGATGTGAGGCCATTGGCCCCGCCTCCCATCCGCTACTGACAACACCAGAGGTTCAGGCATATGGTATTTCGTTGCTCGAATCCGTCTATATGTGGTACATGTGGACTCACGGCGCGAAAGGGTGCACAACTCCTTACAGCTGCACTAACTGCCCTGGTCTTCATTCACCCCGAGATTAGAACTGTCTGGTATATCTCGGTGAGAAGAAGATCCAGGAGATGAAGACCCTGGATGGTCCTTCATAGCAGGAAGCATTCTATGAATGCACCCACCAAGACACTAGACTACACAAAGACAGCACAGAGTCTCCCAGGTTCGTCGTTTACATCTTTTAAATCTGTTACGATCGCTGCACCCAAAGTATAGATAAGAAAAGTGTTTTTCCACCAATCAATACACAATTTATTTTAAATAGATTAAACTAGTACCGGTTTCGGCTCTTTAACGGCCATCATCAGTTAGTACATGATTTGTTTCCAGCCATGAGACAATTCACAAGTTGTTATTGTATTAGACATCCGGATGTCTAATGGGGGATGGAAATGTATACAGTAGCATGTAATTAAAATATCAGTAGTCAAGGTAAAAAGTTACAATAAGTTAGAACATGAGTATGTAGGACCTATTAAAACATATGGGTCATAATATAAAACACTTAAAAAGTTTTAACACATTAAAATTTGGTAAGTATAGGTAGACACTTGTTAAAAAATTTTAGTTCATGTTACATAGGTTCCATTCTTCTATCTTCTGTGTAGTTCCTTTACTTTTATGTTATGTTGATTTTAGCTGTGTAGGGTAATCTTCGAGAAAGTTCTGAAGCTGGTATGCATCAATTGATATGGACCTTTGTCATGAAGAATTGTTTTTAATTTTTTTTTTTAATTCCAACTTGTGATGTACTCTGGTAAGTTTTAATATAGTAAACAGCAGGTCTTGAGTTTGAATTAGAAGTAATTGGTGGCAACACCTCTCTCGTCTACGTTTGTGGTTGTAGTCTGTAAAGATAAGGTAATATAAGTATACCGGTGGTGTGTGTATGAAGGAATGCCTGGTGTGTGTATGGAAAGAGTACTTACTTTAGTCGTTGTGGAAGTCTTGTGCCGATGTGTTTGAAGGCTTGTTGTGTTCTACTGCGAGTGCGTCTGGGGCTCATATTAGCTGTGGAGGGTAAGAAGGAGTGGCCGTTGGGGAAGTAGGGGCGGGGTCGGGCTTGTGATTCGTTGGTTTGTTGAAGCGTGTGTTTACTAGTTTGAGGTAATCATTCTTTAATGCCGGAATGGCTTTGTCAAAAATGATGCTGGGTTTTTCAGTAATATCAATAATGTTATGATTGGGGTTAGCGTATTGGTCTAAAGAAATGTAGAAATCTTCGGTTATGTTGAGCAGTGGGCCCTTGGAGTTTATGTTTAGTATCGTCATGTCGTTATTGATGTTTGTGAAACTATGCTTGGATTCTTCTACATGTTGGCCTATTGATGAGAAATGGTTATGTTTTACTGCATTTGTATGTTCATTGTAGCGGATGGTGAAGTTTCTGCCTGTACGTCCTATGTAACTTGTGTCACAGTTGTTACATTTGATACGGTAGACACCTGATTGGTTGTATTTATTGTTATTATTGACTGTTTTAGTGTTATGTATAATGTTGGTACTATTGTGTGTGGTTTTGAATGCTATTTTCATGTTGTGCTTCTTGAAAATATTAGTTATAGTATATATATATGGGTGTTGTTAAAGGTAAATAGGGCATAGTCTTTTTTGGGTTTGGTTGTTTTTGCTAATTTTGCTAGGTTGTGATTTTATTTTGTGAATGATTTTGTTGACCATTTCTTTGCTGTATCCGTTATGTTTAGCTATGTCGTGGATTAACTTCAATTCATTGTTTTGGTCTTCTGTTGTCATTGGGATGTTAAAAGCTCTATAAATCATACTATAATAGGCTGCTCTTTTTGTGTATTAGGATGAATGGAGTCATTTTTTATGGTATTTGAGGTGTGTGTGGGTTTCCTGTAGATCTTGTAACATAAGTGGTTGTCGTGTCTGGTTATTGTTAAGTCTAGGTAATTTAGTGTACGGTTATTTTCAGTTTCTTTGGTGAATTTAATTTGGGGATCTAGAGTGTTAAGTTTGTCTAGTATAGCTTGTGCGTCAGTGGATCTATTATCTAAAATTACGAAGATAATGTCAACAAATCTGCACCAAAAATGTATATTATCTATTTCTTTGATTGACATGTGTTCTAAGTAATCTATATATATTTCTGCTAATATTCTGGAGTCAGGAGACCCCATAGGTAGGCCTTGTTGCTGATAAATGGTATTGTGAAATCTGAAATAGTTATTGTTTACGGCGAATTCAAGTAAGTTTATGAATTCGTTTATTTCTAAGGTGCTCAAGTTGCTATTTTTTTTAGGTTAGATTCTATTATTTTTATTGTTTGTTTAACAGGAATGTTAGGGTACATATTTATTATGTCAAATGAAGCAAGGGTGTGGTGTTGTTCGATCTTTAGCTCTTTGGTTCTGTTGCAGAAATATATTGAATTTAGTATTGTTTTGTTTGCTAAAAATGTATAGTGCTTTTTAAAAATTTTTTGGATGAATTGCGATAATTTGTAGGTTGGACTGGCTCTATAGTTTATAATTGATCTCATAGGTACGTCTTCTTTATGTATTTTTGGGTAGGCTTTCGCGGACGGTAATTGAATCTGTTAATACGGAAAATGAAATTTATAAATAATAATACGGAAGCCAACCAGGCAAAACGTAAGGCATTTAAATATCAGAATTTGAAAATTAAACTAATGAACGCAACCAAAAGCATTGCCTTTTGAAGGAATGCCTTTCAAACAACTTAACACCAAAGTTTCTCCAGAAATACAATAATAATCACAGACTAACTGCTCAGACACGCAAAACACAAAACAGGACTAATGAAATTTGGTTAAAAGAAGAAATAAACTTCCTATATCGTAAGAAACAACACCTTAATAAGGAACTTTACTCAACACACCTGGAAGCATCCCATGAACTCCCACACAGCTATTGGAATTACTTTCAATGAATTTCCAGAGAAAAAATAGAAGACTTAGCCATAAAGAAACAAAACACACTAAACAAAAAACTGAAAACACTGAAACAACAACAAAGTAAACCAAAGCCACTAACCATAATCCAAAACAAAGATCCCTCTCTTTCTAACAAGAATTCCCAACATAAATTCCATCCGCCTATAAAAAATCTTACGCAAACCGTATTTGACGACGTAGAAACGGATATGTTGAGCAGGGGACCCAAACACAACTGGGGTAATGCATCATCCTACCAGAATATTATAACTACCATTACCGAAACAGAACTTGCTTTACAAAGGATCCGATATGACGTACGAGACGAAGTTAGACACGAAATCAGCAGAAAGATCGCGCAATACATCAATAACATTCACAATAATAACCTAAACATGAATACCACAAATAGATCGAACTTAAACAAACTTAAAAATAAAATAAAGCAGAACAATTTACTAGTAACGAAGGTCGACAAAGGCAACACTACGGTTATAATGGATAAAAATTAATACATAACAAAGACTAAAAAAATGTTTCCAAGACAATTCTTTTTCTATTAAACGCAGAGATCCAACCAATAACATACAAAGGAATTTAAAAATTTTACTTAAAAACACACACTTTCTTCTCACCGAAACTGAATCTGCTAAACTCATAACAATGAACCCCCAATTACCATCCGCGAAAGCCTACCCAAAAATACATAAAGAAGATGTACCTATAAGACCAATTATAAACTATAGAGCCAGTCCAACCTACAAATTATCACAATTCATCCAAAAAATTTTACAAATGCACTATACATTTTTAGCAAACAAAACAATACTAAACTCAATAGATTTCTGCAACAGAACCAAAGAGCTAAAGATCGAACAACACCACACCCTTGCTTCATTTGACATAATAAATATGTACCCTAACATTCCTGTTAAACAAACAATCAAAATAATAGAATCTAACCTAAAAAATACTAGCAAGTTGAGCACCTTAGAAATAAACGAATTCATGAACTTACTTGAATTCGCTGTAAACAATAACTATTTCAGATTTCCAATACCATTTATCAGCAACAAGGCCTACCTATGGGGTCCCCTGCCTCCGGAATATTAGCAGAAATATATATAGATTACTTAGACCGGGCGAGTTGGCCGTGCGCGTAGAGGCGCGCGGCTGTGAGCTTGCATCCGGGAGATAGTAGGTTCGAATCCCACTATCGGCAGCCCTGAAAATGGTTTTCCGTGGTTTCCCATTTTCACACCAGGCAAATGCTGGGGCTGTACCTTAATTAAGGCCACGGCCGCTTCCTTCCAACTCCTAGGCCTTTCCTATCCCATCGTCGCCATAAGACCTATCTGTATCGGTGCGATGTAAAGCCCCTAGCAAAAAAAAAAAAAAAGATTACTTAGAACACATGTCAATCAAAGAAATAGATAATATACATTTTTGGTGCAGATTTGTTGACGATATCTTCGTAATTTTAGATAATAGATCCACTGACGCACAAGCTATACTAGACAAACTTAACACTCTAGATCCCCAAATTAAATTTACCAAAGAAACTGAAAATAACCGTACACTAAATTACCTAGACTTAACAATAACCAGACACGACAACCACTTATGTTACAAGATCTACAGGAAACCCACACACACCTCAAATACCATAAAAAATGACTCCATTCATCCTAATACACAAAAAAGAGCAGCCTATTATAGTATGATTTATAGAGCTTTTAACATCCCAATGACAACAGAAGACCAAAACAATGAATTGAAGTTAATCCACGACATAGCTAAACATAACGGATACAGCAAAGAAATGGTCAACAAAATCATTCACAAAATAAAATCACAACCTAGCAAAATTAGCAAAAGCAACCAAACCCAAAAAAGACTATGCCCTATTTACCTTTAACAACACCCATATATATATACTATAACTAATATTTTCAAGAAGCACAACGTGAAAATAGCATTCAAAACCACACACAATAGTACCAACATTATACATAACACTAAAACAGTCAATAATAACAATAAATACAACCAATCAGGTGTCTACCGTATCAAATGTAACAACTGTGACACAAGTTACATAGGACGTACAGGCAGAAACTTCACCATCCGCTACAATGAACATATAAATGCAGTAAAACATAACCATTTCTCATCAATAGGCCAACATGTAGATGAATCCAAGCATAGTTTCACAAACATCAATAACGACATGACAATACTAAACATAAACTCCAAGGGCCCACTGCTCAACATAACCGAAGATTTCTACATTTCTTTAGACCAATACGCTAACCCCAATCATAACATTAATGATATTACTGAAAAAAACCAGCATAATTTTTGACAAAGCCATTCTGGCATTAAAGAATGATTATCTCAAAATAGTAAACACACGCTCCAACAAACCAACGAATCACAAGCCCGACCCCGCCCCTACTTCCCCAACGGCCACTCCTTCTTCCCCTCCACAGCTAATATGAGCCCCAGACGCACTCGCAGTAGAACACAAGCCTTCAAACACATCGGCACAAGACTTCCACAACAACTAAAGTAAGTACTCTTTCCATACACACACCAGGCATTCCTTCATGCACACACCACCGGTATACTTATATTACCTTATCTTTACAGACTACAACCACAGACGTAGACGAGAGAGGTGTTGCCACCAACTACTTCTAATTCAAACTCAAGACCTGCTGTTTACTATATTAAAACTTACCAGATACATCACAAGTTGGAATTTAAAAAAAAAATTTAAAAAATTCTTCATGACAAAGGTCCATATCAATTGATGCATACCAGCTTCAGAACTTTCTCGAAGATTACCCTACACAGCTAAAATCAACATAACATAAAAGTAAAGGAACTACACAGAAGATAGAAGAATGGAACCTATGTAACATGAACTAAAAATTTTTAACAAGTGTCTACCTATACTTACCAAATTTTAATGTGTTAACTTTTTAGGTGTTTTATATTATGACCCATATGTTTTAATAGGTCCTACATACTCATGTTCTAACTTATTGTAACTTTTTACCTTGACTACTGATATTTTAATTACATGCTACTGTAATCCCCCATTAGACATCCGGATGTCTAATACAATAACAACTTGTGAATTGTCTCATGGCTGGAAACAAATCATGTACTAGCTGATGATGGCCGTTAAAGAGCCGAAACCGGTACTAGTTTAATCTATTTAAAGTAAATTGTGTATTGATTGGTGGAAAAACACTTTTCTTATCTATACTTTGAATCTGTCAATACGGAAAATGAAATTTATAAATAATAAAACGCTGCACCCAAGGCGGCTGTTGCTCCTGCGAGCAAAGCCGCAAAGAGTAAATGCCCAAAGGTGGGGACCACCCCACCTTCAACCACAAATAAGTCTGCCAGCTGGGACTCCTAAGCCGGAAAATATCTCCCAGTTCTTCTAAACAAGAAAAGGAGGCAGAGAAGCGGAGCGCCTTTACCAGGTGCTCCCGCACTTCTCCTGCAAACGGGAAATCGTGCCCTTCATCTGAAGGGTATGAATCAGCACCAGCAGGTATGCCTCCTCCTAAACCTGTGTGCTTCCCTCTTAGGATGAAATCCCGCCCTCAAAATAAGTTGAAAATCTGGGTGTCAGTCCCCTCGTCCTCTACATCTACGGATGTTTATGTTAGTGCTTAGGTTTTAAGTATAACCTAACACTCTTCCCTTTTAGTCCATACTGTGGTTATGATAGGCATCTTGCTGAGCTGCACCAGCTAATTAGTGAGTATTCGGCGAGTATTGTCAGCATGGAGGAAACTAATCTCAGACCAGGTCATCATACGGTCTTGAGAAATTTTTGAATATACTCGATAGAACGACATTATGCCAATCGGGCTTCCAGTGACGTTGGCATTTTTGTCCGTTCTGATACCTAGAGTGAAGAGGTTCCACTAAGAACCCCGCTGGAAGCTGTAGCAGTTCGCGTTCCGCTGCCTGTCAAAGCAACAATGTGTAATATTTATTTTCCACCAGGCCAACTTCTTAATATAAATGATGCATCTGATCTCGTAGATGAGCTTCCACCTCCATTCCTCCTATTGGGCGATTTTAATACTCATCACCCTATGTGGGGCTCTGAAACGCCTTGCCCCAGGGAAGGGGAGTTGGAAACGTTAGTAAGAGAGCTGGATTTTTGTACCTTGAATACAGGTGAACCAACTCATTTCAGTGTACGTTATGGCACATACTCTTGCATAGACATCACTCTATGCAGGCGATCGCTGGTTCCCCTATTCCGGTGAAATACACGCGATCTCTGTGACAGTGACCATTTTCCCATTTTTTTACTTTGTTGAATCAGAAATCCGTCGACGCTCCTCCTTGATGGATTTTTAAACATGCTGATTGGCCAAAGTTCACGCCACTAGCTGCCTTTAACTACGTGACCAGGCAGAGCATAGACGGCGATATCAATTACGTAACACAAGTTATTCTTGCTGCTGCTGCTGAGGAGTCCATTCCATCCTTTTCAGGGACTCCTTGCCGAAAACTCGTTCTTTGGTGGAACAAAGAAACTGTAGCGGCTACCAAAGAATGCCGTCGCTCTCATAAACGCTATCATAGGCAGCGTACTGTGGCCAATTTGGTAACATTTAAAAAACTCCGTGCTAAGGTGCGAGTTGTTATTCGACTGAGTAAGAAAGCTTCGTGGGAGAGATGTATCGTCTGCCGTCACATACTCCGTCATCTCAAGTGTGGACTAAACTTTGACATATTTCAGGTATCCAAGGATCATCTTCAGTGCCAGGAATTTCCATTGCAGGCAGTATCGTCACTGAACCGCTCTCGATTGCTAACCATCTAGCCAGTCATTTTGCGGATATGTCTGGCTTCGGGAATTACAATCGTGATTTCCTTGCTCTGAAGTAGGAGGCAGAACTTCATCACCTCAGTTTTTCCACTCAAGCTTCAGAGGACTATAATGTGCCCTTTACGGAGTGTGAACTCCGCAGCGCCTTGGCGCTTTGCAGTGACACTTCTGCCGGACCAGATGTCGAAACAGGTTAGTGAAGATAGTCTGTTATATCTCCTTCGTGTGTTAAACCGAATCTGGATAGAGGGTGAGTTTCCATCTAAGTGGCGAGAGGACATAGTAATTCCTGTCCTCAAGCCTGACAAAAATCCTAAGTATGCATGAAGTTACAGACCTATTTGTCTTACTAACTGTTTGTGTAAGCTATTTGAGACAATGGTAAATCGCCGACTTGTGTGGTGTCTGGAGAAAAAAAGGACTTGTCCGAGTACCAGTGTAGTTTTCGAGCCGCTCGCTCGACCACTGACCACTTGGTACACCTGGAGAGTTGTTTACATCATTCGAATTCATCATTTGGTGGCTGTTTTCTTTGACTTAGAAAAGGCCTATGACACCACATGGCGATTTGTATCCTTTCGGTCCTGCATCAGTGGAGATTCCGAGGTAACTTGCCGGTATTTATATCAAATTTCTTGTCCCTCCGTCTATTCAGTGTATGAGTGGGAGGGTATAGTATCGAAGGTACACCTGCTCCGTACGCTTAAAACTAGTGCCTTGTATAAGGCCCTTTGCAGCATAAACTTTGAAACTACTAGTACAAGAAGTCTGGACATTTTTTGACAGATGTCTCTACTATCAACTTCGGTAGTGCCCTCTGGGGTGAAGATGAACTATTAAAATTCAAGAGTAATTTTGTATGTTAAGATTTCCTAAACTGGAATGTTTAGTGTTTGTTTTTGATGTTCAAAAGTTATCAACACTTCTATCTCTTCCTGCCAGCTTAAGGCATTGGCCAGTCAGAAATTCTGTACATTTATTTATTCACCAACGATAAAATTTTGATATTTATTTGATTATCCAATGAGAATACAGAGTGTGTCAGGGCCTTGGTGCAGTGTTTTCTGCAACCTTCCCCTCTGCTATAAAAGCTGGCACTTTTCAGATCAGGTTGTTTTAGCGATCGCTCCTGTCTAGAGTGTGTTCGTAACGGAGGTGGGGGCCGCCTCATCCATCTTCGGGAGGTCCACCAGTTCAAGGTAATGACAGATCTTGTTTAACACATGATAGTCTTTCAAAGCTAGCTCGAGGTGAAGGTTACAAATCTTTAGCAATGTAACTTATTTTCTAAAATGTAAATTTCAAACAAGCCGAAATAACTTAACCGAAATCAGGGAATAGAGGGTTAGGTACCCTCTTGTATTCCCTCTCAACTTGATTTTGAGATGACTATGATTTTGTAACCCTTTTCTATCTTGTAATTTCTGTAACATAAATATTTTTCTCCATCTAGTCACCTCCGTTGTATAGGCTTAGCCTCTGTAACATCAGGCCATAAGCAGAAATAGGGTTTTATGTATTTAATGTCAATTTTAAGGAGTGCGAGTGTTCACCTCCTCACCATCTTGGTTTCTGGGCCAGTAAATTTAACCTTTTGTTTTTACCAAAGGCCTTGTAGAATGGGTAATTGTTACCCCTGTTAAACTCTATTTCATTCTTTTCATGTTAAAGATACCAGATTGTTGAGCATATAAGACAGTGAAGACTCTTTAATTTTGTTAAATGTAGGTTGTGCCTGGATAGGCCTGGAAGGTGTAAATTGATAGAGCAAAGATGCTCTTCCTGTTGGTGCAAAAGAAATTGGGAGATCCGTCTCCTTGACTGTTGATTGAAAGGAGCAATAGGGCTCAGGTAAAATTGTTATTAGGGAGCTTCAAGGTCAAGTTTGCTAATTTGTTATTAGTTGATTGTTCTGATTTTCTAAAATTGTTGCCTTAGCTTATGAGCTAAAATTTTGCACCTGAATTTTGTAAAGTCTAACTTTTGAAAAGAACCCAAAAAGATATAAGGAAGAAATATAGCTCGAATTTTAAAGTTTTAAATAGATTTTCTGACTCTTCTATATCCACCCATTCATGCCCGCACGTTCTTTCACCTCTGCTGTCCACAATATCTCCGTAACAGGCATATTCGCAACACCATGTTCAGGAAAATGGAGTCCCACAGGGATCAGTTCTTAGTGTCAATCTGTTCGCGATTGCCATAAACGGTATTGTCGCTGCTGGTGGTTCAGCAGTAATACCGTCGCTCTATGTGGACAATTTTGCCCTGCATTTTAGCTCGCACAATATGACAGTTGCAGAGTGACAATTACAGCAAGCTATTAGGAGAATGAAACAGTGGACTTTAGAACGTGGCTTTCGGTTTTCAACCACAAAGACCTCTGTTGTACACTTTTGCAAGAAATGTACTCTTCACTCGCATCGTGAGCTTTATTTAGGGAACGTTGCTCTTCCTGTAGTTAATACCAATATAGTTGGTTTGCTATTGGACACAATAAATTTTCAAGCTAACTAATTCGTGGTTGCCAGCGTTTCGCCCCAGTGTGCTAAGTTGGGTCTAAACGGTATGCACTAGCCATGCTTCTTGGTAGGTGTGCTATTTACCAACTGATGAGCCCAACTTAGCACACTGGGGTGAAACGCTGGCAACCAGGAATGAGTTAGCTTGAAACTTTGTGGTGTCCAATAGCGGACCAACTATATTGGTATTTTAAATTTACTCATTCGGAACAAATATTTCAGGTTCCCTATGGGAATCAACATCTATACCTTCCCGTAGTTGACACTTATCGATTCTTGGCCTCCTTTTCAATAGCAAATTATCGTGGGAGCCAGATGTGCGGCATTTAAAAGTGGAATGTACTAAGAAGTGGAATATTTTGAAGTTTCTTAGTGGCACTACCTGGTGGGGCAGATCGCACGGTGTTCCTACGATTTTATAGGGCACACATTTTATCCAGGTTAGACTTCGGTAGTGCAGCATATAAATCAGCAAGGCAAAGCGTCCTTGTGAAATTGAATTGCATCCACCACAGCGGGGTTAGGTTGGTAATGGGAGCTTTTCGTACAAACCCCATTGCTAACCTGCTCGCTGAATCTGGTGTGCCCGCCTGTACACCTGAGGCGCTAGCAAATGTTTCTGTCCTATGCTGCAAATTTGCGACAGATGCCACTTCACCCAAGCTATCATTGTGTATTCCACATTGGAAACCATCGTTTAAACGGATGGTTCGATGGCAGAAACTAAAGTGGGCTGTGCATTCGCTAGCATTTTACTGAACATTAGGCATTGCAAATTACATCCATTGATTGTTTTAAGCTCACAAACGTTGTTCATTATCATTTGTTTAAAATTCTAGTCACTGGATACATTTTAAAATTTTAATTTATCATATCATATCGTCCATCTCGTTCCATTAGGGGCCGATGACCTTAGATGTTGGCCCGCCGGGCTGAGTGGCTCAGACAGTTGAGGTGCTGGCCTTCTGACCCCAACTTGGCAGGTTCGATCCTGGCTCAGTCCGGTGGTATTTGAAGGCGCTCAAATACGTCAGCCTCATTTCGGTAGATTTACTGGCACGTAAAAGAACTCCTGCGGGACAAAATTCTGGCACCTCGGCGTCTCCGAAAACCGTAAAAGCGTAGTTAGTGGGATGTAAAGCAAATAGCATTAATTAATTAGATGTTGGCCCCTTTAAACTACAAGCATCACCATCATCATCAAGTGACAGCAGCAAACCCTGTGATATTTACTACAAGGCAAAGGGTGCAAAAGGTTACATAAAATGTTACTCAGAGCGTAAAGAAACTTTTCCCAGGCAATTTATGGTTATCACTGGATATTGTTATAATGGGAATCTAACTATTTGTCATGTTGCTCAAAAGATCAAAATTAACTTCCTTTATCATCAAACTGAAGTCCTGACTCCAGTTTACTGCACTGAGATCTGAGCAGTATATGGTACACAGTGTGGATGCATCAAGATAAGGCATCAAGTCATACATCCGGTTTGACATTATTCTTATAGAGAATGAAACGAGAAATGGGAATACATGCTATACCTTTCAGTGACATTCTTGTGAAATCACCTGCTGTTTGGACTTCCGAAAAGCGCATTGCATAACGGGCATCCTTGTACAGGAAGGCTTATGGGAAGCCTGTAAGGTGGAGTGGGAACATCTTAAGTGGTAAGTGAGGTGCAGAGCTATAGCTCACTTGAAGGGACATCAGATAGAGCACAATCGATGGTGGAGATGTGGCTTTTCCCAAGCTAAGACCCTAGTGCAATTTTTTACCAGGGCTCGGAAACAATCTCGGTTTGATTTTAATATGTCCAAAGCCGTGATGTTGTATGTCTAAACATGATCCAGTAACATTCCATGATTAACATTATCAGATGCTTTTCACAGACAATTCCTTTTGACCATTTTATGCTATCAAGAGGTTCAAGAAGAGTTTCATAGAATTAAGCGAATGTGGTTAATAAATTAAATCTCAATGCATTTTCCTTTTCTCTCCTTGACAGATCTATACTGACAAAAGGATGCATGACGTATAAGGACAGTGGTGTGGATATTGTGGCTGGGGACACTCTAGTGAGCCAGATCAAACCATCTGCTGCAGCCACCTATCGAAGTGGCATAGTGGAAGGTATAGGAAGCTTTGGTGGTCTCTTTGACCCAGCAGCTGCTGGCTACAAAGACCCACTCTTGGTTTCGGGTACAGATGGTGTTGGCACCAAACTGAAGGTAAGTCAACTGTCAGTACCGATATTGAAGAACTCTATTTTAATGTTGACTGAAAGATGGAGCATGTACTGTTTTTCTTTTATCTTTTTCTTTGGAACATGATATACCTTCCAGTATCCCTTTTTATTTATTTTATAGATACACTGCTTCCAGTGTGAACTTATATTTCTAATAAGATTCTTCAAAATTGGCTTTAAAAATTAAAGCTTTTGGAACATTATTTTAGAAGATTACAGAAGAATTATGTTTCATACTGAAATTCACCTCTTATTATGTATTTTTCCTTATCAAAAATATTCTATGAAATTAAAGGCATTGTTGCATACTTATTGAGTTATGACTATCAACAATCACAATTGATCACCACTGATAGGCATTTAAGGTTGTTACTCAGGTGACAAATTCCCTGTCATTTGTTTATTTTGTCTTTTCTTACATTATTTCAAAGAACTTGGAACTTTATCGAACATCTCCCTTAGTAAGTTATTCCAGTCCCTTTTCCTCTTCTAACGAACAAGTATTTGTCTCAATTTCTCCTCTTGAATTCTAAATTTATCTAGTTTCCTAGTTTTAAAAACTCCATTCAAGCTTACTTGCTTACTGGTGTATTCTATGTCATCTCCCCACTGATAGCTGGGAACATACCACTTGGTCGAGCAACTCTTCTCCTTACTCCCAAGTTTCGCAGCCCAAAGTTAGCAACAATTTTTTTACACTATACTTTCGACAGAAATCACCCAAAACAAATTGTGCTGCTTTTCTTTGGATCTTTTCCAGTTCTTGAATAAAGTAATGCTGGTGAGGGTCCCATACACTGGAACTATATACTCTAATTAGGGTCTTACCAGTGACTTATACACCCTCTCCTTTACATCCTTACTGCAACCCCTAAATACCCTCATAACCATATCAAGAAATCTGTTACCTGTCTTTATAATTCCGCTTATGTGACTACCCCAATGAAGATCCTTCCTTCATGTGTTCTTATGTAAAAGCAGCTAGAACAGACCTGAAACTTTGAACCAACTTGGCTCAGGATTTTAAAGTGCAAATTACTGTACATAGGCAATGAAATGAAAGCTATAATTTTGTGCCGTTAACTGCGGAAATCTCTAAAAAAAAATTTTTCACTCAAGTTTATGCAATGGAATTTGGAGAAAAGTACTCTGAAGGAGAGATGTCTTTGCTCTCAACAAAGGGCATGCAAAATCTTTAAAACATGTGTTTAGTTGATTAAACATATTCACATGCAGATAGAAGTCGTAAATCGTAAATAAGCCATGTTCAGTATGAGCATGGTGATCGACAGTTTCAAAGTTAATTCTGCAGAAGAAAGTTTGAGGTTATCGAAATTTTCATCAATTATTCATTTTGTAAATTACTAATTTATTGTGTGGGTCTGTGTGTGTCGGCTTGCGGTACACTGTGTGTCACAAGATTAAATCGTCTTTGTCAATTTACAAAGGAAATTTGAAGGAAAAAATTATTTCATCTTAGTGAAATTGTCACATATTCCCCTGCGAACTATGTGACCTTGCTGCGGTGGGGAGGCTTGCGTGTCCCAATGAAGCAGATAGCCAAGTCGCAGGTGCAACCACATCGAATGGGTATCTGTCGAGAGACCAGACTAACAAATTGTTCATCGAAAGTGGCGTAGCAGCCTTTCGGAAGTTGCAAGGGCGGCAGTCTAGATGATTGACTGGTAGGGCCCTGTAATAATACTCAACGTGGCTTTGACTGATAGGGCTTTGTAATAATACTCAGCATGGCTTAGCTGTGTTGATACTGCTACATGGCTGAAAGCAACGGGAAACTACAGCCGTAACTAACTCCCAAGGACATGCAGCTCTCTCTCTATGAATGATGTAATGGTGATTGCTTCCTCCCGGGTAAAATATTCCGGAGGTAAAATAGTCCCCCATTCGGATCTCCGGGTGGGGACTACACGAGAGGGGGCAATCATCAGGAAGATGGATACTGACATTCTGTGAGTTGGAGCGTGGAATGTTAGAAGTTTGAGTCAATGTGGTAGGTTAAAGAATCTGAAAAGGGAGATGGATAGATTAAAGTTAGATGCAGTTCATATAAGTGAAACACGTTGGCAGGAAGAGCAGGATTTTTGATCTGGCGATCACAGGATTATCAACACAAAATCAAACAGGGGAAATGCAGGAGTTGGTCTAATAATGAATAAGAAAATAGGGCAGCGGGTAAGCTACTACGACCAGCATAGTGAAAGGATTATTGTTGTCAGGATAGACACCAAACCAATGTCCACCACAATAGCGCAAGTCTATATGCCCACTAGTTCAGCAGATGATGAAGAAATCAAAATAATGTATGTTTTTTTTTTTTGTTTTCTTTTTTTTTTTGCTAGTTCTTTACGTCGCACCGACACAGAGAGGTCTTATGGCGATGATGGGACAAGGAAGGGCTAGGAGTGATAAGGATGCGGCCGTGGCCTTAATTAAGGTACAACCCCACCATTTGCCTGGTGTGAAAATGGGAAACCACGGAAAACCATTTTCAGGGCTGTCGACAGTGGGGTTCGAACCTACTATCCCCCGAATACTGGATATTGGCCGCACTTAAGCAACTGCAGCTATCGAGGTAGAAAATTTAATACAATATGTAAAAGGTGATGAGAATTTCATTGTGATAGGAGATTGGAATGCAGTAGCGGGCCAAGGAAGAGAAGGTAATACAGTAGAAGAATTCAGATTGGAACAAAGGAATGGAAGAGGAAGTTGGCTGGTTGAATTCTGCACTGATCATAATTTAGTTCTTGCTAATACTTGGGTTCAAACACCACAAATAATGGCTGTATATCTGGATGAGACCTGGAGACACTGGAAGGTATCAAGTAGACTTCATTATGATTAGGTAGAGATTCAGAAACCAGGTGTTGGATTGCAAAACTTTCCCGGGAGCAGGCGTGGACTCGGACCACAACTTGTTAGTCATGAAATGCCATCTGAATTTGAAGAAATTGAAGAAAGGAAGGAATGCAAGGAGATGGGATCTTGACAAATTGAAAGAAAAGAGTGTAAGGAACATGTTGCACAAGGACTAAGTAAAAAGGCTGAAGAAAACACAATAGAGGAAGAATGGACAGTCGTGAAGAATGAGGTCTCTAGGGCTGCTGAAGAAATGCTAGGATGAAAGGAAAGATCAACTAAGAATCAGTGGATAACTCAGGATATTCTGGAACTTATTGCTGAATGACGAAAGTAAAAGAATACAAAAAATGAAGAGGGCAGAAAAGAATACAGGCAATTAAAGAATGAAGTGGATAGAAAGTGCAGGACAGCTAAGGAAGAATGGCTGAAGGAGAAGTGCAAGGATGTTGAAGGTTGTATGGTCGTAGGAAAGGTAGATGCTGCATACAGGAAAATCAAGGAAACCTTTGGAGAAAGGAAATCGAGGTGTATGAATATTAAGAGCGCAGATGGGGAAATACTTCTAGAGAAAGAAAACAAGGCGGCTCTGGAACAAGAAGAGGCTGTTGATGCTGATTAAATGGGAGACCCAATTTTGAGGTCAGAATTCTACAGAGCTTTAAGAGACCTAAATAGGAACAAGGCACCTGGAATTGATAACATTCCCTTTGAATTACAGACTGCCTTGGGAGAAACCAGCATGGCGAGTTTATTCCATTTGATGTGTAAGATGTATGAGACAGGAGAAGTGCCATCCAATTTTCGGAGGAAAGCCGGTGGTGACAAGTCTGAAAACTACCGCACCATTAGTTTAGTATCTCATGCCTGCAAAATTTTAACATGTATAATTTACAGAAGAATGGAAAAACAAGTTGAAACTGAGCTGGGAGAAGATCAGTTTGGATTCAGAGGAAATGTAGGAAGACATGAAGTAATCCTGACTTTACGTCTGAACTTCGAGGATTGAATAAAGAAGAATAAGCCCACGTACATGGCGTTCATAGATCTAGAAAAGGCATTTGATATTGTTGATTGGACCAAGCCATTTGAGATTCTGAAGGTGATTGGGATAAGATACAGAGAACAAAGAATTATCTACAATCTGTATAAAAATCAGTCTGCAGTGATAAGAATCGTGGGCTTTGAAAAAGAAGCAGCAATCCAGAAAGGAATGAGGCAAGGTTGCAGCTTGTCCCCCCCCTTCTTTTAAATGTTTATATAGAACAGCCAGTAAAGGAAATCAAAGACAAATGTGGGGAGGGAATCACGATCTGAGGAGAGGAAATCAAAACCCTCAGATTTGCTGATGATATTATTATTTTATCTGAGACTGCAGAAGATCTGGAGAAATTACTGAATGGTATGGACATAGTCTTGGGTAAAGAGTACAGGATGAAAATAAATTAGTCCAAAACGAAAGTAATGGAGTGGAGTCGAACGAAGGCGGGTGATGCAGGAAACATTAGATTAGGAAATGAAGTCTTAAAAGAAACTTGGGTAGTAAAATAACTAGTGATGGCAATAATGATTAAGAGGGGATCCTGCAAGGAAGTATCATTGTACTTCTGTGGTTTCTTACATATAAATGATAAGAGTAAATGACTAGAGGCACAGATGATGATGTACTGTATGGAGTAATGAATAAGTTACAGGTTTGTAAGTGAGTCCAAGAGATGTTCACAGAGTTTTGAGATGGACAGCAGACAATTGTATGATGATAAATGGGGTGAAAAGTCAGTTCGCGAGTTTCACCAAGAGAGGATACATCCTCATAGTTTTAATTACTGTGTTGGTGGGGTAACAGTAACTCAGGGATATCAGTGTAAAGATTTTCATTGGTGTAATCATATAAACAGGATTGAAATAAAGGTTACAGATCTCATCATATTGTCCTGGGAAGGGCAAAGTATCGTAAGCGACATGTTTGTCAAAAATGAAGTTACATTGTTTGTACGTCAATTGGACTCCACTGCACATACTGGCAATAAATCCTTAGCATCAAATGAATCTAGAGGGTAAAAACAAAGTAAAAATAGAAAATATTGTAACCGCCATCGGTAATATTCATAACACCAGGTTATTGTAAGTGTTACCGTGTTTTGGTAGTTTGCAGAGGTGTAAGAAGGTGCGGGGGTGAATGGTTGGACAGAGAAAAGATCAAAGCATAATTTAAAAACACTAAAATTTGAAATTTTATTTCTTTCCTTTTTTTCCTCGACTTTAAACTTAGATAAATGACATGAATGAACAACAACAACAACAGTGGACAAAGGAGTGCAAGTGCCATATGGCCTGCATGTACAGAAAGAAAAAGGTTTAAGAAAATCGGCCATGAACAAAATCTTAGGAGGCGAAACCCTTAGAAAAACACTTAAAATCCTATATGGGCTTATGGCCCGAAGTTACAGAGGCTAAGCCTGTACTACAGAGAGTGACTAGATGTCAGAAATATTAAGTTCCAAAATGTTTGAAAAATTTAGAGTTTTAGAAAATCATAGTAACCCCCATACCAAGTTGAATGGGAATTAATAGAGGGTGAACACACTCTATTCCCTGAGTTACATATTTCCCAGCAGGGATTTGAATAGAGTCCTTCTGAAAGTTTACATTTAAAATTTGATATTGAACCTTAGAAATTTACATTTAAAATGATTTTTGAAACCATCCCCTCAAGTCAGCTTTCTGGAGCTATCACATACTTAAAAAATGTCTGCCATTACCTTGAGCTGTGGACCTTCTGACGATTGGCAATTGTTTTCCCTGCCTCCACTAACCGTATGCTCTCTAGACTGGAGCAATGAAGAAGACAACATAGCCCAAAAGGTCCTAGCTTTTATAGGAGAGTGGAAAGTTCCAGAAGTCTCCAGGCTGAATGCTTGTACACCCCCAATTTTAATTGTGTACAAAAAATATTTACAGAAATTTCTGATTGGTTAATAACTTAAGGAACAAGGAAGTAGAAGAAGTGCTGACAACTTCAGCACATAAGAAAACAATTTACGAACGCTTCAGGTGTACAAAACTTGAAAACAGAACATTCCCTTAAAAATGAATTGTCCGTCCTCCCGCCAGACGGGCCACATAAGTAGAGATATCTAAAGATTAAAGGTCCAAACTTCTTCCAATATATAGTTCAGATTGACAACACAAATGGCCTTCTAGAATGCGCGTCGTTCAAATGCATGGAAAAGGTGTACCTTCGGTACAGTAAGCACTAGTTATTACATCTTAAGCGCCTGAATTAGAATCTTGTAGTTTGTAATTGTAATTTGCATGCAGAGTATCATAAGTAACAAGTTTTAATTGTGGAGAGAACGTGAGTTTCATTCATTGTTTCATTGTTCACGACTGTTGTCGGTCATTGCTGTAGTACACGTTTTATAACTGCCTCAAATCAATTTGGCACTGGCAAACCTATTGCATGTTAATTGATAGCTAGTATACTAGTGGAACGCAGAAGATAGGCGGGAAGGGAAGAGAAGGGGCTGCTTCTTGTGACAGGCTTGACTGATATAAACAGTCCGTTTTTGGACATTATAAATTTTCAGCTAACTCATTCCTAGTTGCCAGCGTTTTGCCCCAGTGTGCCAAGTTGGACTCATCAGTTGGTAAATAGCACACCCACCAAGACGCATGGCTAGTGCATATTGTGGAGGCCACCACATAGGCTATTCGAAGCCACCGGCAGTGCCAATGCACTATGAGAGACTATTGTCTCATTACCAAAAATTGATGCCTGCCTGGCCATCAGATGATATGGTTGTTGATTCCCATAGGGAACCTGATATATTTATCCCGCATGAGTACATTTATAATACCAATATAAATGGTCCATAATTGGACCTTATACATTTTCCAGGTGACTCATTCCTAGTTGCCAGCGTTTTGCCCCAGTGTGCTAAGTTGGGCTCATCAGTTGGTAAATAGCACACCCACCAAGACGTATGGCTACTGCATTTACAAGTACAAGTAACTATTCTCATTTTGGTTCCGTATTGAAGATGACGTATGTCTCGAATATTATTACAATATTTTTTTAAGTCCACCTGTTCAATACAATACAATACAATATAAACCACTATTTCATATGGTTAAAATTTTATACATAATACATAACAGTCAATGGTACATGTTTCACCCTCCTTTACGGGCATCATCAGCCATATCAATCTTAAAAATAATACGTATGGAGTCTTTCTAATCTTATGAATTATGAATAATGATTTCGTAAAACATTATACAATAACATCTAAAACAACGATAATGCACCAAAGGGTGTTAAACAAAAAAAAAAATCAGTTTTTGAAGATTAAAACGTGGTTAAACATGAATATTTGAGAGTTTAAAACTAAAATGGATCCTTTTATCATTAAGACTGTGACGGCCTTGAGTGTAAACACAATCAAAGGGGGATGTTTCTTCAATTCCCATAGTATGAATCCAAGATGGTAAAATCACTGTCAGTTATTTAAAATAGAAATGTGAACGTAATAAACATGTTAAAATGTGTATACGGTTGATATATCTGAAAGTAGAAAAGAAAATGGAACTTTTATTGGAGGCGTTGCTAATGATAACGTATGTCAAAGCTAGTGGGTGTCAGTAATTATGTTGGTAGTCAATTGGATCCAAAAGACGGTCAAGTTGGTGTTATAACCCCGTTGAAACATTTGTTGGAAGAAATGATCGAGTTCTTTCTGAAACAAAATGTTAAAGAAAGTTGGTTAAATAATACTGTACAAGAGATTTCCCGTACGTCAAAAATGCCTAAGGCGGTACTTACTCGTACGGTGCGTATTAAGTACGTCAGGCTGTTCCAGCAACGCTAGCTTGACTGAGCTTTCTACTTCTAGTATTATAACGGTGTGGCTGAGGCAGTGAAGGACATGGAGGGGGGGGTAAGGGTGGGTGGATCCTTGCGCGCATGTGTTGTTATTGGAAGGTTGTTAGGAGCAAGATGGGCGGGCCTAACATTTGACGAGGTGGTGGAAGCTTTAGAACAAGAAGTTCTAAAAGTTTGCGGGATTGTATTATGTTTTGAATTCACAATGCCTAATAACTTTGGAGTTAGCTCATATAAAGGATTTCTTGCCTCCGTGGCATCATTAAGATTATGGTCTTTGTTATAGGCTTGGTCTAAAAAGATGTAAAGATTTTCTAATTCATTCATAAGTTTTCCTTTGCCTATACAGTTTAGAATAGTGAGATCCTTATCAATTGATGTAAACTGGTGTCCTGTTTCACTCATGTGTGAGCTCATCGCTGAATATTTGTTGTGTTTTAAGGCATTGTAATGCTCTATATATCTCGTATAGAAGCTGCGCCCAGTCTGTCCAACATAACTAAATCCACACTGTGCACGAGTTAATTTGTAAATACCAGATCTCGAAAAACGGCTGTTTTTATAATTGACTTTATTATGATTAAAAAATATACTTTGATTTGTATTTACTGTTCTGAAAGCAATATTAGTGTCATATTTCTTCAGTGTGTTGGCGATCTGGTGGATGGCTGGGTTATTGTATGTGAACGTAGCGTAACTAGTTTTTTTAGGTTTATCTGGAATGAGATTCATGGATAGTTTATATTTAACTTTATTGATTAACTGGTTAATCATTTCAACTTTGAACCCATTAAGTTTAGCCAAGTTCCTTATATAGTTTAATTCTATTTTTAAGTTGTAAGGGGAGAGTGGGATTTTCAAGGCTCTGTGTATTAAATTATAGAATGACACCTGTTTTTGAGATTTAGGATGTAAAGAGGAATTATTTATGGTTATAGGAGATTGTGTGGATTTTCTGTAGATTTGAAAATCAAAAGTATTATTGGCGCGCGTGATCGTTATATCTAAAAAATTTAAGGACTATTTAACTCCGCCTTCCTTAGTGAATTTTACATTAGGGTCAATTTTATTTAAATTCTCTAAAACTTCGTCGCTGTTAGTAACATTTTTGTCAATAACCACAAAAGTGTCATCCACAAATCCTAGCCATTAACATATACCTTTTATATGTTCTTTGATTTTCGTGTACTCTATTGAGTCCATGTAGATGTCGGCCAAGATGCCGGACAAAGGGTCACCCATGGATAAGCCAGTCTGTTGATAAATCTTACCATTAAAGGAGAAAAAGTTGTTATTCAATACAAAATTCAGGATCTTCATAAATTCATCAATTTCCAGCTTACTCAGGCTGCTGTGTTTTGAAATATTGTCATAGATAATTTTGACTGTTTCTTTAGTAGGTATATTTGGGTACATGTTTATGACATCATAGGAACACATTATATGGTTAGGTTGTAAGTCAAATTTGCTTAAAATATCGCAAAATTTGATTGAATTCTTTAAAGGAAGTTTATTATTAAACTTATAATGTTGTTTTAGAAAACCGTGGATATATTTGGAAACTTTATAGGTAGGGTTATTACGGCAATTAATAATCGGACGTACAGGAATGTTGTTTTTATGAATTTTAGGTAGGGCTCTGGCTATTGGAATGCTAGGGTTCATGTTGATCAGTCTCTGTTGTTCTTGTTCATTGAGAAGGAATGTGGAGTTCTTAATTATAGATTTTAAATTGCGTTGTATTCTTACGATAGGATCTTTGCTAACTATTGTATAAATCTTATCCTTAAAAAATTCTTCAGTTTTATTTATGTAATTGTCCTTATCCATTAGTACTATAGACCCTCCCTTATCAGCTTTTGTGACTATGATGTCATTATCTTCTATTTTAGTTCTTAAATTACGTATTAAAGTTTTTTGATTAGAGTCGGATTTAGCATTAAGTTCTTTAGCTAGTGTAGGTAATTTCTTTTTTATGTCAAATCTAATGTCATTTTGAACTTCAAAGGGGAGTTTAGAAATGTTGGCTTCTACCTCAGCCACTGTGGTAATAATATCTAAGTCCTTTTTTTCACTAGGCCAGTTATACTTTGGACCTTTATTCAGGAATTCCGTTTCTGTTCCGGAAAACTGCACGTTGGTTAAATTAACAATTGTAGGTGTGTGAACATTTGAAAGACTTGTTCTTTGTTTATCTGTATTTTGTACAATGGACTGCGTTTGAGATTCTTTTTAATGTGATAATTTCTTGTCTAAAGTAGCCTGTTTCTTGTCAAGTAAAACCATCATTTTGTAGTTTACGTGAAGTTGGAAAGTGTTCCATTCTAATGGGGCTAATGTCTGAGTTACCGTTAAATGAGTTTTATATAGTTGTAAGTTCAATTGGGATTTCTTCTTGTATAGTGACCTAATTTCATTCCTTAACCATATTACATTTACTTTGTCTTGGACTTTGTTCATACTTGGGACGGTTAAGTTCTTTCTTTGTGTAGGTCCTCTTATGATAGTTTTTGTAGTGTTTACGATATTTTGAAGGGACTGGTTTGAAGGAATGTAAGGCACGAGAATTAAAAGACATTTCCTTAAATGATTGTATTAAGAAATGTAGATTAAAAAACAATTGGAAAATTGACTTACTACACTACAATAGGAGAATCAAAGTGGAAATTACACTGATTAGAGTACAATATTTAGAAAGGAACACTTTTATCAGTCCTCCTCATCTGTTAGACGATGCATTCCACAACTACCAGTAAATAATCCTACGTGACATGCGTAACTTCCAAATAAGTTCCTTTTCACTATGTTTGAATAAATATGTAACCTAATATGACAATAAAGTGAATTCATTTCTAGAATAGAATAAAAACCGAAACCACCTAAACTGTAAGTATTCGACTTGCTAATCGTTTTTATCATCTCCTGTAAAATTCTTATCTTGTCGCTTATGATACTTTGCCTTTCAAAAGGACGATATGGTTATGAGGGCATTTAGGGGTTGTAGTAAGAATGTAAGGAAGAGGTTGTATAAGTCATTGGTAAAAACCCCAATGAAGAGTATGCTTCTAGAGTCTAGGACCCTTACCGGGATTACTTGATACGAGAAGTGGAAAAAATCCAAAGGATAGCAGCACGATTTGTTCTGGGTGATTTCTGACAAAAGAGTAGTGTTACAACAATGTTGCAAACTTTTGGCTGGGAAGACTTAGGAGTAAGAAGACGAACAGCTTGACTAAGCGGAATATTCCGAAGTATTAGCGGAGAGATGACTTGCATTGGCATTAGCAGACGAATAAGCTTGGGTGGAATTTTTAAAACTAAGGAAGATCATATTACGAAGAACAAAAATTGGGATAAATAGAATTTACCAAGGGAGACGTTTGGTAAATTTCTAACCTCTTTAATATAATTTAAGAAAGGACTAGATAAACATCAAATGGGGTATCTACCACATGGACAACAGCATTAAATGCAGGTCAGTGGTGACTGATTGTTTATATTAGAAAATGCTAATTGGTTTGTGATATTTTGATATAAATGTAAACATACTTCTTGGTGGTGATGGGGGTATCATGCCCAGTAGTCACAATTAACACTTTTACCTCTCCTAAGGTGAGACTGATTAGATTTGTTTTTTAGCTAACGTGTTCTCCTGAATGTTTACTGCAATTTCCCATTTTATGGTGTCCATCAGGGATTTTGTTGTCGGATATGTTTGGTCGCATGAGTGCGGATATAGTGGGTGGGTGTCAGACATGTTCCATATTGTCCTTTTAGAAATCTGCGGCCCTAATTATCGTGGCATTACTGAATTGGATAGGCATTGACATCTACCAGACGAACTTGTTGTATGTTGATACTATGCACCATGGCTAAATGGTTAGTGTGCTGGCCTTTGGTCACAGGGGACCCGGGTTCGATTCCCGGCAGGGTCAGGAATTTTAACCATCATTGGTTAATTTTGCTGGCATGGGGGCTGGGTGTATGTGTCCTCTTCATCATCATGTCATCCTCATCAAGACGCGCAGGTCGCCTACGGATGTCAAATCAAAAGACCACCTGGCAAGCCGAACTTGTCCTCGAACACTCCTGGCACTAAAAGCCATACGCCATTTCATTTTACTATGCACGTCAGCTAGATCAGCTCAGGAAGCTGCAACTCAGCTGTCTGCGATGAGTTGTGTATGGTTCTCAATGTGTCATAATGATGAACTAGCTCATCTGAACAAAGGTGGCATGAGCTAAGTGAGTGTGATACATGCCTGTGCTCATAGGAGAACAACTGGGTAAACTAAATGGGTGATTTCAGTCCAAGAATTGCAAGTAGAACTGCATGATATGAGAGGGAGATATGGAAGCTTACGAGAATGGGAAGTGTTTATTAACTTCTGGGCATTGTATGAGATCAGCAGTTGATAATTCATTCTTCATGCACCAAGTTATGAACCAGTTCATATGGGAAAATAAGTGTGTCAAATTGTTAATAGACTATATCATATATACTGTTAGCATTTTGGAGCTCATCTGTTGCTCTTCTGTGTATGATATGTAAGCAGGTTGCTGGCCTTACATACACATAGTCCCTGTGAGAATATTCACTCCTAACAGTTTAGAGACCCACTGGTGGCTGGAGTAGTCCTAGCTGCCTGAGAACACCGAGAACTTTAGGGTGAAGTGATTTTATATGCTTACGAGTGTGCATTGTACATATATCTAAATTACAGGCACTGAATCAAATCATGAAATCCATAGACATGATATGGGCTTTTTGGACTTATACCATGACATACTGTGATCATCTTGTATTCTTTAGTGAGAGTAACTTTGTGCATATGAGATGGCATCATATTGTTGAAGACTGGGCGCAAGTAGGTGGGAGTGGTCTGATTAGGCCAAGTGATTGGTCTCGTGGGAACGTTTTGTCAGGGGTCAACTATCTTAACATGAGGGCTGTTCAAACAGACTGGGGCACCATATTCAGCAATAGGGAAGACCAGACTTAAAGCAGAACATTCCACTCTGGTACAGATCTGGCTTTGGAGGCTAGTGGATATTGTAAAAATAAAACAAAGAGGGCTGTTGAGCCTCCTCACAATCTGAGGAAGAACAGGAGGAGATATGAGAGAGAAAGATATTCCTAACATACATCCCAATGATTATGGACAGGATTGGCAAGCATTTGAAGTGTTGTAATATCAAGACTGACATTACATCCACACAGAAAATATCCCAGCAGATATGCTCAGCTCAGGGCCCTCTCTCAAGCACTGGTTTGTATGAAATTCCCTGTTTGTGTGATAGGTTTATATAGAGGAAATTCAAGTTGATGTAGTCACAAAGATGCACACAAAATGCTGTCAACTTGCGTACACTGATTTTTATTTAAACTTAATTATTTACACATTAGTCACACATAACCTAATCAACTGCCATCACAAATAAAACACCATCATCAACAAACCACCATCTTTAACAACTGCTTATCATGAAGCACATGGAGACAGTTGAAACAGTTGACTACTGACTGCTTACATTAGCATGTCGGCCTAAACGCAACACTTGCTCATGAAAACAACTCCAACTAAACAATAACTCCACTCCACCATTAAGACCGCTTCCTTATATATGTCACCTCGCCAGACTTCTAGAAGGATATATCACAGCATATCTTCTAGTAAATTCTAGAGTGCTTAATGCATAGTTACAGTTGGAAGGAAGGTTCTCCGTAGTACTTGTCTTACCTAGTGTTATTCTGGATATTACAATGTGTTGTACAATACTGTAGTGGATTACACACCATATGTACAGGTAATAATAAATTATGTACTATTAATTACAGGTTCTTACATTAACTAAACTTGTGTATATAGCACATGTTTCATGACATAACCTCACAAACAATGCGATCGTAAATAATAATGATACTAATACTGAAAGTGGATGTGAGCATTTCGTAGCCATACCTCACAAGTCATAATAATAATAATAATAATAATAATAATAATAATAATAATAATAATAATAATAATAATAATAATAATAATAATAATAATCTTCTTCTTTTCCTGCCGCTTTTCCCACACCTGTGGGGTAGCGGGTGCGAACTGTGTCGCACATGTGGATTTGGCCCTGTTTTACGGCCGGATGCCCTTCCTGACGCCAACCCTCTATGGAGGGATATAAGCACTATTGCGTGTTTCTGTGGTGGTTGGTAGTGTAGTATGTTGTCTGAAGATGATGAGGAGAGTGTTAGGACGGACATATACACCCAGTCCCCGAGCCAGAAGAATTAATCAGAAGCGATTAAAATCCCCGGCCCGGCCGGGAATCGAACCCGGGACCCTCTGAACCAAAGGCCAGGACGCTGACCATTCAGCCAACGAGTCGGACAATAATAATAATAATAATAATAATAATATCGTAAATAATAATAATAATTCAAGCTCGATACTTGTATTATTTACCCATGGGTTAAAGAATATTGTTTTGAAGTTAAATCAGTTTATTACACTTGTGTCAAAGTAATGAAAATGTTCCAGAAAACCGGATGAAGCATTTGTAGTGTAAGGTGGATGGGAAGAAATTCCTAGAGATAGATGGAACTATCACATTCTCATATATGGTATGCAATGCTAGAATCATATTTTCATTTTTCCTATAACCTTCTCACATATTTTGCAAATAAGAAAAGTTTATTTCAGTTTATTGTGAATTTACATGAACATATTCTTCATTGAAAAATTCTTATAACTGAAATATTGTATGATAACATCATCAAATTGTCAAACCCACTAGTATTCCAGTGGTACATTTGCTTGTATTTCAAAATCCTTGGTTTGGGGGGATTTTAGAAAAACCTTCAGTGTCACAGCTTGAACTGTAATAAAAATAATTCCTAAAATTTCAAAAATACGTCATTTGTAATGTTTCCCAAGTGAAGTCCATTGTTGATCCTGTCATTGGTGTGTTTCTCTGTTGCAGTGAGCATTGGAATGTAGTTGTAAATGTACTCAATTTAGTGGAGATATTTGTAGTTGGATTGATAGAAAATGAGTTAAATCTGTATTGTAGCCAGTATCCTTTGATACTCAACAATAATTTACACCATGATAATATTGTAAAGTTTTTTCTTCTTAATCCAGAATTGTTGTATCTTACCCTTTTTCTTTACCAGGTTGCCTTGGCTTGTGGCCAGCACTCCACTGTTGGTATTGATCTGGTAGCTATGTGCGTAAATGATATTCTAGCACATGGAGCTGAACCACTGTTCTTCTTGGATTATTATGCCTGTGGTTCATTGGATGTGGAGACTGCAGCCAAAGTTGTTGCAGGTATTGCTAAAGGTTGCGAACAGGCTGGTTGTGCTCTCATCGGTAAGTACACCTGAAAAAGCATAATGAGTTGAAACAAAAGTGTGAGCCCTTATGTTGTTTGTTATTGGCCAGTGTAGGGACTGCAGTGACTTGCATGCTGGAAGCAACACTGTTGCTCTTTGAAGGTTGATCTCTATAGTTGTAATGTGCTCATGTTCAGTAGTACTGTTCTGTGCAGGCAAGAATCTAGGAGTCATGTGTTATAGTGCATGAAGTTCTAAAATGAAGACCACATGATTTGGTGATGTGTGTGAAACTTACAAATCAAATGTGATACAAACATACCAGGAAGAGAAAATGCCAGCTTGCTTCATTCTGAGTTGTAAATCTCATTACAAAACTTCTTAAGGTGAACATTTCTTTAAGCTGCTTGACGTGTGTGGTGCCGACCTAGGGGTAGCGTGCCTGCCTCTTACCGAGTTGTAATTCTCATTACAAAACTTCTTAAGGTGAACATTTCTTTAAGCTGCTTGACGTGTGTGGTGCCGACCTAGGGGTAGCGTGCCTGCCTCTTACCCGGAGGCCCCAGGTTCGATTCCGGGCCAGGTCAGGGCTGGTTCGAGGTCCACTCAGCCTATGTGATTACAACTGAGAAGCTATCTGACGATGAGATGGCGGTCCTGGTCTAGAAAGCCAAGAATAACAGCCGAGAGGATCCGTCGTGCTGACCACATGACACCTCGTAATCTGCAGGCCTTCGGGCTGAGCAGCGGTCGCTTGGTAGGCCATGGCCCTTCGCGGTTGTTACACCATGGGGTTTGGTTTTGGCTTGACAAGTGTGATTCACATTTTCTGGTGAATTGATGGTTAAATTGGGCTCATTTGTTGTTCAAGACGAACAGGTAGAATCTCCTAGAGATAGATCGAAACAAAAAATGGGCACTGTGTCTGTCTGCCACAGCATTGGAATTTAGTTGTAAATGTAAATTGCCACAGTATCTCACAAAACATTTAAAGGAACGAATATCACCCTACAAAAGAGAGTCCCTGATAAAGGAACGGAGTTCAATAAACAAATCATTAGGTGTAAAAACTTAAAAGACTGGAACATAATTTCTCTACCACTCATAATGAATTGAATATAGCTAATGCCAAGATTTTGTTGCTATAAAAACAACTAAAATTTTTCAAGTCACTGCAGCTAAATTATTTACATGAGTCGAAAGGTGATCATTGATGCCATGTTAAAAAAAAAAAAAAAAAAAAAATTGGTAAGAAATAAGACAGGAATGAGATATGATAATGAATGCCTGTTAGATAGTGTCTTATTTCAAATCAAATCACCTCAGGGTTATAGGCACCATTTAAGGCATCACACATTTCCCTTTCTTTCGGACGCTCGTCTGCGAAAATTTGCTAATAGTCATGTCTGATCCAGGAGCATCATTTAAATCGTATCTCAAATTATCCACACTAGATGGGAAAGGTTCTTATCAGTGCCAAAAATGACAATCATTTCTGTGAACATTGAGGGCCTGTCAAGTTGTAAAGATGAACATTTATGTGAATTCTGCCAAAAGCATAATTGTGATGTCTTGTACATGCAGGAAACTCACAGAGACATAATCCAAACACGTCCTAAAATCGCGGGAATGAAATTGACAGCTGAGCACCATTCTGGCCAGTATGGAAGTGCTATCTTCACCAAACCATATCTCAGGATTATAACAACATATCCATTATAGATGAAAATGATGTAGACATTATTGCTGCAGAGTTGAGTAATTCAGACATATTTTCCGTGTAAAAACCACCAAAGGCCAGCTTTTCATTCTTACCATCTACAGTTTAAACTTGCAGAAAGTGTCTTTCTTCATCGATGATTTCAACACCCACAGCAATACTCCCAGGATGATGAGAATGGAGATGATGTTATAGAATGGGCAGAGCCACATCAGCTATCTTTCACAACAACAAACTCCCTCCTTCTTTCTACAGTGGAAGGTGGAAGCAAGGCTATAACCCAGACCATATATTTTTTAGTGAGAGGGTTTCCTATCATTGTGTGAAGTCTGTTTGAAAAGGCAAACTGGAAACATTTCACTACCTTACTCGACTAGATCAGGCAGTGGGAAGGTATGTAGTGCAATATCTGAAGTATATATTCGATTACTCTTTTCCTGAAGGAGCTATACCAAATGCATAAGGAGTTTTAATGGCAGCCCCAGTGCACGAAGGAAAGGGTCATAAACATAAAGTAGTTAATTATTGGCCAGTCATCTTGACCCATGTTACATGTAAGCTGTGGAAAAGCATTCTGTCCGATTATATTAGACATGCTTGCAAAGTAACTAACTGGTTTGATAGAAGGCAGTTCGGGTTTAGGAAAAGTTATTCCATTAAGGTTCAACTTCTAAGATTCCAGCAAGATATAGGAGATATTTTAGATGCAGTAGGTCAAATGGACTGTATCACTATTGACGTATCCAAGGCTTTTGATAGGGCAAATGAGGCCTGTCCAACATGGCATCCACAGTATGCTTTTTTGGTGTCCTCCAAATGCAGATTTAATTCCATCAAATTTGACCATCGCCAAAAGTTTAGGATTATTTTTTAACATTGGCATTCCAACAATTGTGATTCCCCTCTTCTTAGTGTTAGCTGTACTCATTCCTCAGACCACACCTTCTGACATTTCAGAATATTCTCTCGGGTGTTATTTGCTTTAGAAGCACAGTAACTTATACATTGTAGTGTGATAGTTCTGTACATTTTAATCCCTCCTTCCTGTTGAGAGCTAGGCATTGTGGAGAAAGGCTGAAGTATGGTGTTCACCAGTTACAACACCTTCCAGGAAACAGTTGCATTGTGAATATATGTCAACCATTCCTTCTCAACATTCTTACAAAGCATCTGCTCTGGAACAGGTAGTTTCACAAAGTCCTCAGTTTAATTCATATTGTATCATGGCAAGAAACAGTGTATTAGTTATCTATATGTGTTTAAATATATTCAGTAAATATTAGCCTCCAAGTTTCTTTATTGTTATTGTTAGTGTTGTTGTTATTATTATTATTATTATTATTATTATTATTATTATTATTATTATTATTATTATTATTATTATTATTATTATTATTATTATTATTATTATATTATATATCATATATAATATAATACATATAATAATAATAATAATAATAATAATAATAATAATAATAATAATAATAATAATAATAATAATAATAATAATTGAATGGCACCTGTGCCTCTACATCCAAGAGTCAGGTACACCCCAGTTCATGAAAAGATTGGAAGCGAGTTGGCCGTGCGGTTAGGGTCACGCAGCTGTGAGCTTGCATTTGGGAGATAGTGGGTTTGAACTCCACTGTTGGCAAACCTGAAAATAATTTTCCAAGGTTTCCCATTTTCACATCAAGCAATTGCTGGGGCTGTACCTTAATTAAGGCCACGGCCGCCTCCTTCCCACTCCTATCCCTTTCCTATCCCATCATTGCCACAATACCTATCTGTGTCGGTGTGACGTAAAAGCCAATCATTTAAAAAAAAACTTTTCTTAACAGTGATACTGAAATAACACAATGTACCAACATGTAGTAATGTGATTCAATGAAAGAGACTTGGACATATTTTATCAACAGCATCTCTTTCGCCATATTTCTTTAAACAATGAAATTGTGCAGAACACACACACAAAGGGCTTTTTTTATTTTAAATTATTCACAGAGTATTCATTGCATTTACAAATTTAACAGGAAGGATTTCTTGTTTAATAGAGTGTTTTTTGCAGGTATACAGAGGTGCCAACTATTACGAATTGTCCGTAATGATTACGGATTTCACTTCACGATTACGGCATTACGGTCGAAGGGGAAATTATCACGGAAAAGCAACCTTGTCACGATAAAAATTAATTTCTGCGAAAAAAAGGAAAGAAGTAAGAAATGTTCAATCTCTTAGAGCATTACTGGTCAACCCGCCTCGTTTCAATGCTTGTACGTTGGCTACCAAACATATTTGGCAGTTATTTGGTCGTCACTTCCTTTAGTTTCCCGCGAGCGTTGTGAAATCACGGCCAGCTACATAGATATACGGTGCTTTCTTAGCTAGAATGACGCGGGAATGATGTATCAAGTCGGCCGTGAGGTAGGCTCTACTCCTTGCTACTCGCTACTCCTTGCCTTGCTGTTCTCCAGTGCGCACATTCGGCTCTCTGTTGTGTTCGTAGAAAGAATGGTATATATTTAGCGCATTTCAATTCTAATTATCCTAGACGTTGATTCGAAAAGTAGTGATTGGTTTTGTGAAATTAAGCAGAGCAATTGTCAAATTGCATCTTCTTCTAAGAAGACAGCAGTGTTACAGAAATATCGAGACGGTTACACAAAGGAATGGCCATGCTTGCTTGCCTCACGTGTTAGTGAAAACCACGTGTTCTGTAGTGTGTGTTCGTGTGATTTCTCTGTGGCTCGCGGTGGACGAGATGATTGCAGAAGACACATAGAATCCAAGAAACATCACACATACCGTGAATCAAAATTACGAAACCAGTCTGTTTCATCGTTCTTCGTGAAAAGTAATGAAACTGCGGTGACAAATGCAGAATTATTGTTCAAATCATTTCTTTTGGAGCATAATATTCCGTTATCAGTTTCAGACCACGCTGGAAATTTGTTTAGATCAATGTTCCCCGACTCAAAAATATCTCAGAAATGTGGTTGTGCAAGAACTAAAACCTCTGCTTTAGTTCAATATACGGCATTTGAGGCAAAACAGGAATTAAGTGAACTTTTGCAAATAACGCCTTTTTCCTTGGCTACTGATGGTAGTACGGATTCAAATGCAGTTAAACTTTATCCTATAGTTGTCTCTTTCTTTAATGCTCAGAGAGGTCAAATATCAACTCTTCTATTGTCATTGTTAGAGAGTAGCGACAATACTGGTGAGGGAATTTTCTCTGTAATTAATAGTGAATTGTCTTCTTTAGCCATTCCATGGGAAAATTGCATTTCTTTTTCATCTGACAATGCATACACAATGATAGGGGCAAATAAAGGTGTTGCCAAATTTGTGAAGGACAGGCATTCTTCTGTTTAAGTCCCGGGTTGTTCATGTCATCTCATACACATCTGTGCACAAAAAGCAGCAGCCTAGAGAACTTTTTGGTTCAGTTATATTACTATCTTGACAAGAGTTCTAAAAGACAAAACACGTTGAAAGTTTATCAGGCTGTTTGTGGCACAGAGGGTCACAAAATTTTTAAATATGTTAGTACCCATTGGCTTTCGCTTCTTCAGTCTATTGATAGAGTTCTTGAGCAGTGGGAAGCTTTGACACTCATGTTTTGTAGTGAGACCCACCTTAAAAGTAAGACCACCAAGCAGTTTGAAACTGTGAAATCTTTCATACAAGACCCACACACAAAACTGTTTTGCTACTTTCTTCAGAGTACACTTCCTGTTTTTAACTCTGTGAATACATTTCTGCAACAAGATGCTCCAGCCATACATCTTCTTAGGAGGAAACTTACTGGTCTTTTAACTGACCTATTGGTCAGATTTGTTCAGCCATGTTCTCTTCAGTCAGAATCTACCTCCCTTTTGAGTGTTGAATTCAAGAGGAGGAAACACCAGAAAGCCAATGAGGACTTGGTAATTGGAGCAAAAGCTAGGGCATACTTGAAAGATAATGACTGTGATGAAGAGATGTTTTATAATTCTGTAAGAGAGTTTTATATGGCAGCTTGCAGTTACATTACCAGGAAATTTCCCCTTGATGATGAATTTCTTCATCATGCCGAAGTTGTAGACATCTCTCTCAGAAGAAAGGTTTCCTATTCATCTCTTGAATACTTTGTTCGAAGATTCCCAATTTTGGTCAAAGAAAGTGAACATGACAAACTTGAAGAGGAATTTGCAGTTTACCAGTGTGATAATTTCCCGGAATATATTGTACATGGACCTAACATTGATGTGAATTGGGGCAAGATTGCAGAGCTTAAAAATGAAACTGGACAAATTAAGTATAAAACCTTAAGTAATGTTGTATTTGCAGTACTAAGTGTACCTCATAGTAACTCTCCCACAGAAAGAGTTTTCAGTGTTGTTAGGAAAAATCAGACAGAATTCAGGCCTACACTAAGTACATCTACACTGGAATCGCTTATGGTTCTGAAGACGAAAATGTCATCTCAGGGGGAAGTATGTTACAAGAAAACCTACACCGAAAAGCAGCTGCTGAGCGCGAAACAAGCTACAATGAATTTTTTATCGCAGAACTAACAGGTAATGAGCAAATTTTATTGTGTTATATGATATACTTTTTAGAATAGATTGCTGTAGGAAAGGGCAAACGGGGTGCTTTGGATTTGACTCGTAAAAGTTTTTGGCGGCGGCGGGGGGGGGGTTAAAAATGTGATTACTGATAACCCACTTCAAAGGTTGGCACCTCTGGGTATATTATTGCATAATATTTATACTGAACTTGTGTTTCGACAGACTGAAAAGCTTTTGAGTTACATTTAGTTGAGACGACACTGGAAAGTATGGCTTCCTTCTTAACAGTTAGGGGCCAGATCATCATCACCTTCTTAACAAAGATTATCATAGTACTCACATGCAGTGTGATAAGACAATTCTGAACAGGTCTGTTAAAAGGAAAAGGAATGTTTCACATATTCCTCTACTGAATTCTACCTAAATCTGGTATTAGATTTCCATATATGAATTTAGAGGTTTTATTATTTTTCTTATAATAGCAGATCAAAAGTGTACATTTCTGTGTACTTTCATGACTTTTTAGCAATATGGCTTCAATAATAAGTTAAGAGAGATTGTTCATGAAAACAAAAGGAGAACATAATGCACAGCCACTCAGCTGATTCTGACTCTTGTAAACTCTAATCAGCTGTGTTATAAATTTAGAGTTACGAAGGTATGTCGCAAGATTGTAGGCTTTCAGCATAATCTGCCATTAAGACCAAGTTGTCAGCATAGACCAAACTGCTTACTACAATTCCACCCAAATGAATCCATCCCTGTCACTTTATACCTTTCAGTAGGTGATCCATGTAAACTATGAACAACAAAGGTGAAAGATTGCAGCCTCATCTAACCCCTGTAAGTACCTTAAACCACAAAATTATTCTACCATCGGTTCTCACTGCAGCCCAATTGCCAACATAAATGCCTCTGATTGCTTTTAATGATCTACCTTTAATTCCATATTCCCTCAGTGGGACTAACAACTTTTACCATATCACTGTCATGTGCCTTCCCTATCAATGAAACATACACATAACTGTCTGTTCCTTTCATAGCATTTTTCAGTTACCATGTGCATACTGAGTATCTCATCCTGACAATCCTTCTGTGGTCTGAAACCACTCTGGTCTTCATCCAACTTACTCTGAGCCATTGATCACACTCTCTCTTCCAAAATGCCAGTCAATACCTTTATAGTTATTGCAATCTTTCCAGTTCCCTTGCTTATAAATAGGTGCAATTACTGCTTTTGCCCAATCAGAAGGTAGCTCACTAACATTCAATCTTATTTACATTGTAAAGCCATTTCATCCCTGCCTCCCACTATATTTCACCATTTCAGGTCTAATTTCTTCTGTTCATGACACTGAAGTTAATTAATCAAGCATAATTTCACTAACACAACCGTCCTCCTCCCCATGAGCTCAGTTGTTCGCGATGACAACAGAAAGATTTCCTTTTGCGTTCAAAAGATTTTCATATTCCTTGCAGCTGTCCAGTGATTCCCTTGGATGTACTCCATGTTGAATAATAAGAAGCTCTTCACCACACAGGCATCCAGCAACTAGAAGAAAAGTTTATGCCACCATTTGTAAGATTTCCTCCCCAAATTATATGTTGACGTGTAGTGGTCGGATATGTCCACTCCTCCCATATGATCGCCTGATTTACCCAAAACACTATCCATTTCTGTAAACTAACCTACACCAATTTTTAAATGTAAAATTATACACTGATGATGAAATCTAATTATTAGGATAGTGAAAATTAGATTGAGAATGAGGAATGAAGTTAAAAGTATATGCACCACAGACATGGAGCAAAGAAGAGGATATTGGTTAATTCCTGAAGAAACTAGAAAGGGAGGTAACTGATGTGGAGACTTAAATGAAAGACAAGGAAAGGAAGAAGTAATCCGACCATATGGATATGGGAAAAGGGATGAAGGAGAAAACTTACCTGTGTTTTGTGAGAGGAATGGAATGATTGTTGTAAACACATGGTTTTGGAAGAAAAACAACAGGGAAATTACACAATATTGCTGCGGTGACAGAAGAATAAAATCAGTAATTGATTACTTTCTGGTGAAAGGACAAATTTCAGATTGTTGATGGATGTAACAGCTTTACCAGGAGAAGCATTCGATGGAGATCATAGAGTTGTGATAGCTAAAAATGAGAGTGGGGAAAATGGAAAAATTAAAGGAGATAATAATAAAATAAAAGTGTGGAATTTAAAAAATAAAAATGTACAGAAAGAATTTCTGGAGAAACTGAAGCAACAAATTCCAATTAATGAAGTAGGGAACATGGAAGAGGAATGGTTCAGCTTCAGAATGGCACTTGTAAGTGGGACAGTGTGTGCCTTTGATAGAATATCGACAAGAGTGAAAGAAAAGGAGATACCATGGTTGAATGAGAAGGTAAGAAAAGCAGTGAAAGAAAAGAAGAAAGCATGGAGAGAATGGTATAGAGATAAAAAAGAAGAAAGGAAAAGGAAGTATCTCGATAATAAAAGGAAATGTAAGAAATCAGTAAGAGAAGAGAAGTTGGGAAGAATTTACGCAAAAGATGGAAACAGATGGAGCTGGCAGCTAAAGAATGCTGTATGGAATTGTAACAAGTAATAGGAAAGAAAGTGTTTATCCAAAGCTGACAAAAGAGGAATGTGGAGAGTTGATAACACATTCAGCAGGAATAAATTGATGATGGAAGGAGTATTTTGATAAACTGCTGAATGTAAGAAATTGTGCAGAGGAGACTGTAGTAATATGATGTGATGACTTCATAGTAGATGATATAACAATGTTAGAGGTTCAATTAGCAGTCCATAAAATGAAAATGGATGAAGTTAGTGTGGATATGATAAAGGCTGATAGACCTGTTGGACTGCAATGGGTGTACAAATTGTTAAACTGCATATGGAAGCGGAAACATATGCCAGAAGACTGGGGAAAAGGAATAATAATACCAATATTTAACCCTTAGCAGACTTTTTTTTCTTGAGTAGTCCTGCACTAGTCGTATTTTTTTCTTCAAAAAAGATGTATATTTACAATGAAGGTGTAATGAAGATACGAAGTCTGACTCACAACATTATGAATCAGTCTAGATACACACTTATAAGCAATACATGTAGTTAAAAGACAGTTTTCCCCTTTCCTACTTATATTTCTTCTCCGTGTGGTACTTCTCGAAGCAAATTCCAGGATGAAGTCCAGGTTTCTTGGTGCAGGTGTTAAAAAAATATACTGTTTCTCTTCTTCTGCCTGTTGCTGCACACTGCACAATCTTTGGAATTTCCCTTGGTGTTTGAATATATGAAGTGAGGCTTCCCATTCAGCCATTCCTCTTCATTACTGGTTGATGGTCGTCCTTTCTTGTTATTATTCGGTTATGGACATCACCAGCCAACTCTCGTACCAGTTTGTTCCTGTATACCCTTTGCCTCAGTGGTTTCTGCTTCTGTAATTTCCTCTCCATGTTGAATAATAAGAAGCTGTTCAGCACACAGACATCCAGCCACCAGAAGAAAAATTTACGCCACAATTTTAAAGATTTCTCCCCAAAATTATATGTTGATGTATAGTGGTTGGATATGTCCACTCCTCCCATATGATCAATGTAATCACAGACCATTACAGGCTTCAGAATAGTATCAACATCCTTCCTACTTATAGGTGTTTATTGCTGCATGCTGATGTTGTGCCATGTACTCAACATTGACACAGTCATTTTGTTCTTCGTGAATGCCACATCATCATGCTGCTTCATCTTCTTCAAAGTGGTTGACTTCAGTTGAGTTGGGAATCCTTTCCTGTTTGTATTAACTGTTCCCGTTATGTGAAACCCTAATTTCAGCAGTTACTCTGCCAGATCACAACTGGTATAGAATCTATCGGTGTAGAAGTGGAAGCCAGCAGTACCATTAATATTCTGAAGCATCTGTTGGCGTAACTGAAGCACAATTCTTGTTGTAAACGGATGGTTCAGATGTGTTAGTGCAATTGTTGTGGGAGCACCATAGTATGGAACGAATGAGCATACAAATCCTGTCTTTGAATCTGCTGCTACAAATATGCACAGTCCCCACTTAGTCTGGGGATTGTAACTCTTGAAAATGATGCGTCCTTTAAAGCCCATCGTGCTTTCATCTATAGAAATATTACGCCCTGGAATATAATACTAAATGGTCCTGAGAGTCAGGATACAAGTTGCTATGGAATGGGAGTGGGCATCTCGGACATATTCTGAGTCATGGCCCTCCTTGTGCTCAGGCGGCTAGGACTAAACAATCCACCAGTGGTCCATAACCCGTTCGAGGAGAGATCCTCACTTGGACCATGTGTAAGTAGGGTAGGATCCTGCTTCATGAATTAACCAAGCTCAGAACATTTTAAGCAAGCCTCTGACCTATGGGAGTAACGGAGTCCCACTCCCATTTGACAGGCGAGGGACTCCTTGGAAACAACTTGGCGAATGAAGTGGAATTCGATGGGAGCTATCAATATTAATGGGGCTTACGGAAGAAAGAAAGTAGAACTGGCTGAGTCAGCTAAGAGGATGCATTTGGATGTGCTAGGGGTAAGTGGTATTCGGGTAAGGGGAGATAACGAGGAAGAAATCGGAGATTATAAAGTGAACTTGACGGGTGTTAGAAAGGGAAGGGCAGAGTCTGGGGTAGGGCTGTTTATCAGGAATACCATTGCACGCAACATAATTTCTGTTAGGCACGTAAATGAGCGAATGATGTGGGTAGATTTGTCAGTTGGATGTATTCACCATGTGACGGTGCAGATGAGGATGAAGTTGAAAAGTTTTATGAAGCATTGAGTGACATTGTGGTCAGGATCAACAGCAACAATAGAATAGTGCTAATGGGAGATTTCAATGCGAGAGTTGGAAATAGAACTGAAGGATACGAAAGGGTGATTGGTAAATGTGGGGAAGATATGGAAGCTAATGGGAATGGAAAGCGTTTGCTGGACTTCTGTGCTAGTATGGGTTTAGCAGTTACGAATACATTCTTCAAGCATAAGGCTATTCACCGCTACACATGGGAGGCTAGGGGTAGCAGATCCGTAATAGACTATATCTTAACCGACTTCGAATTCACGAAATCTCTTAGGAATGTAAGTGTTTTCCGGGGATTTTTCGATGATACAGACCAATATCTGATCTGTAGTGAACTAAGTATCTATAGGCCTAGGGTAGAGAAAGTGAAATCGGTCTGCAAACGAATAAGGGTAGAAAATCTCCAGGACGAGGAAATTAGACAGAAATACGTGGATATGATAAGTGAGAAGTTTCGAACAGTAGACAGTAAGCAGGTTCAGGATATAGAAAGTGAATGGGTGGCATACAGGGATGCTGTAGTAGAAACAGCAAGGAAATGCCTAGGAACAACTGTGTGTAAAGATGGGAAAAGGCGAACATCTTGGTGGAATGATGAAGTGAGAGCAGCTTGTAAACGTAAAAAAGAAGGCTTATCAGAAATGGCTCCAAACAAGGGCCGAGGCAGACAGGGATTTGTACGTAGATGAAAGAAACAGAGCAAAAAAAATAGTTGTTGAATCCAAAAAGAAGTCGTGGGAAGATTTTGGTAATAACCTGGAAAGGCTAGGTCAAGCAGCAGGGAAACCTTTCTGGACAGTAATAAAGAATCTTAGGAAGGGAGGGAAAAAGGAAATGAACAGTGTTTTGAGTAATTCAGGTGAACTCATAATAGATCACAGGGAATCACTGGAGAGGTGGAGGGAATATTTTGAACATCTTCTCAACATAAAAGGAAATCTTCCTGGTGGTGTTGCGAATAGCCAAGCTCAGGGGGAAGAGGAAGATGATGTTGGTGAAATTACTCTTGAGGAAGTAGAAAGGATGGTAAATAAACTCCATTGTCATAAAACAGCAGGAATAGATGAAATTAGACCTGAAATGGTAAAGTATAGTTGGAAGGCACGGATGAAATGGCTTCATAGACTAGTAAGATTGGCATGGAGTGTTGGTAAGGTACCTTCAGATTGGGCAAAAGCAGTAATTGCCCTTATCTATAAGCAAGGGGACAGGAAGGATTGCAACAACTATCGAGGTATCTCATTGATTAGTATACCCGGCAAAGTATTCACTAGCATCTTGGAAGGGAGGGTGCGATCAGTCGTTGAGAGAAAGTTGGATGAAAACCATTGTGGTTTCAAACCACAGAGAGGCTGTCAGGATCAGATTTTCAGTATGCGCCAGGTAATTGAAAAATGCTACGAGAGGAATAAGCAGTTGTGTTTATTTTCGTAGATCTAGAGAAAGCATATGACAGTGTCCGGAGGGAAAAGATGTTCACTATACTGGGGGACTATGGAATTATAGGTTGATTATTAAAATCAATCAAAGGCATTTATGTTGACAATTGGTCTTCAGTGAGAATTGATGGTAGAAAGAGTTCCTGGTCTTAATTGCAGATTGTGCCAAAACACTGCAGTCTAATATCTTGGAACTGGAATATAGGTGCAGTAAGTATGGTATTAAAATTAGCCTTTCGAAGCCTAATTGATGTCAGTAGGTAAGAAATCCAAGAGAACTGAATGTCAGATTGGTGATACAAAGCTGGAACAGGATTTCGAGTATTTAGGATGTGTGTTCTCCCATAATGGTAATATAGTAAGTGAGACTGAATCAAGGTGCAGTAAAGCTAATACAATGAGCTCGCAGTTGCGATCAACAGTATTCTGTAAGAAGGAAGTCAGCTCCCAGATGAAACTATCTTTACATCAGTCTGCTTGACAGAAGCGAAAGCTGGGTGGACTCAGGATATCTTATTCATAAGTTAGAAGTAACAGACATGAAAGTAGCAAGAATGATTGCTGGTACAAACAGGTGGGAACAATGGGAGGATGGTACTTAGAATGAGGAGTTAAAGGCTAATTTAGGAATGAACTTTATGGATGAAGCTATACGCATAAAGCAGCTTTGGTGGTGGGGTCATGTGAGGCGAACGGAGGAGGATAAGTTACCTAGGAGAATAATGGACTCCGTTATGGAGGGTAAGTGAAGTAGAGGTAGACCAAGACGACGATGGTTAGACTCAGTTTCTAACAATTTAAAGATAAGAGGTATAGAACTAAATGAGGCCACAGCACTAGTTGCAAATAGAGGATTATGGTGATGTTTAGTAAATTCACAGAGGCTTGCAGACTGAACGCTGAAAGGCATAACAATCTAAAATGATAATGCATGTATGTATGTATGTATTTATGTAATAGTCCACTACATTATGTATTTTGTTACCTCTGGTTCTAGTAGCAGCAGGACTAGGAGGGCACATGTGAAACATCCAAAAAAATGGTTAGAAAACGGTCTCTGGAAAACACATCTTTGAAAAAATGAGCATTTGTCTACCCAGTCTTCAGCAAAATAACCCTTTATATCTGGTTTAGGATTCATGCCCATATTGAGTACGACACTGAGAAAAGCCCTCATTTCTGCCATTGTCACATCAGTCCAATTAGCTCAGATGCTCCTCTTCCTCAATGGTGTATTCATTTGTAGTTTTTCTCTTGCATAGCGGTTAATCTCATCAACAATTTGTTGTGCCAATTCGTCCGTAAAACGTAGTGTAAAAATTCAACAGGAGTAGATGGTTTCTTACCTGCCGGAGGTGAGAAACCACTAATCAAAGTGTGTGGTTTGTTTACAAAGTCTGGATCAGCTGGGTGATAAACTCTCCAACCATTGTCTGGTTCACTGCTATTTGTATCACTTTCATTCTCGCTTTCAACCACTTCCATTTCACTAGGATTGTCATCATCACTCTCAGAAACATCAAACTCACTGTCCATAACTGATAATTCGTCATCATTGCTGTCAATTTTACCCAAAAAAAAAGGAGCTATATCAGACAAAGTCTGCATGCTGCCATTTTCACAGCTGACTAATGTAAACAACAGTTCGTTCTTTATTTACCTGTAAAACTCGTAAAACAAAGTTTTAACGCATCCAGAAGTCTCCGACATTCCTAAAGGTTCTATACAATAACTATAGATAGCAGTGGCACGCATAATTGCTTCACACACATATATATTTACCATGGAAACAGCTTGCGGGAACATCCCGATGTACATCCAGAACAGGAAACTAGGATGTCGGGAAATGCCCGACAGTCGTCCACTGACAGTTAAGAAGAGGGACAAAAAGTGTATGATAACTGTAAAGGGATCACACTCTTACCACAAGTGGCAAAAGTACTGGAAAGTATATTAGAGAGGGGAATGAGAAGAAAGGTAGAAGGAGAATTTCAAGAGGAACAATATGGCTTTAGAAGTGGAAGTTCTACAGTGGACCCATTCTTCAGCATGAGGCAATTAATGTTAAAGTGTTGGGAATATAGGAAGGATTTAGTCATGACATTCATAGGTCTAATAAAGGGATACCATAGTTTTCCCAGGGAGAAGGTAAAAAAGAAACTGGTTATACAAACTGTACAAATGGTGCAAGTAATGCACGAGTACAACAACTGCGTCAGCAGTGTACAGACTCTGGTTGGAAAGACGGAATGATTTAGGAATCATACTGGACTAAGGCAGTGGAGTGTGCTGTCACCCCCTTTGTTTCTAATGGTTATGGGCAAAATTGAAAAGGAGGCTAAAGATGCATATGGGAATAAGAGGAACAACTTGATGCACTGAACGAGAAAATAGGGAAGTGTAATATGAAAAGCAGCACAAGGAAAGAGGGGAAAGGTAAAATATAAAACCTAAATGTGAGAATTCATAGGGGTAAACTAACATGGTTTTGACATGAAAAGAGGATGGGGGAGAAAAGCTTACCAAAACGGATCATGGAAATGAAGTTCAAAGAAAAGAGAGTGAGAGGGAGACCTAGAACAAGATGGATCATTTCAATAAAGAGGAGTGCAAGGAGAAGAAACCTGGACTGGAACAAAATGATGCAAGAGGAATGGTCGAAGGAGAGAGAAAGGTGGAGAAATGCCATAAATGCCCTGACCTAGCAGGAGCTGGATCAGGGGAAAGGAGGATGATGATAAAAACTAATTAACTGTGTTCTTACTCTTACTCAAATTGGTTGTAATTTGCTTAAGGGAAGGAAAACTTGACTCATGATACTAATGGAAATGTGCAAGAGACTCTAAGTAGATTTTCCACTTCAGTAATTCTTAATTTCTTAGAAATCGGGGAATTGCATAGCTTATACATGCTAAGCATGTTCTCTGCAGTACTCGGTGTAAACAAAATGTTTGTTATGGGAAATAAAGATCATTCAGAACGGATGTTCAGTACATGATAAATGAAGCCTGGATTTTTAGAGCCGATTGTAGGAATTATGTCTGGTTTTAAGCCTTAGACAAAGTCTGTATGATGCATGATGTACCATTGCAGAAAGAGTGTTCAGCAGGTGTTTAGCTAGATGTCATTTAAGCTTCAATATTGGTTTGAAAATGGAAATAGAAGTATGTTCCGTGCAACTCTTCGCTTGTCGCAACCAATGACGTTCCTCATTGCATGCGCCAAACATTAATCAGCTGTCGTCTTCCTACACATTACACAAATATGCCTAAACATGAGAATGACTTGTGCACAAACAAGTATATCGCTTTCAATGGAAATTAAGTCTCATAATATTATCGAGAAGGAGCCTCCGTGGTTCAGACGGCAGCACGTAGGCCTCTCACCACTGGATACCATGGTTCAAATCCCAGTCACTCCATATGAGATTTGTGCTGGACAAAGCGGAGGCGGGACAGGTATTTCTCCGGGTACTCTGGTTTTCGCTGTCATCTTTCATTCCAGCAACACTCTCCATTCTCATTTCATAGCATCTATCAGTCATTAATGAATCACTTTGGGAGTGGCGACCCCATCGTACTAATAGCCTATATATGAATCATTCATTACATCCCTGACCCAGTCAAAGACTGGAAAACATTTTCATTTCAATATTATCGAGAGAAATGAGACATGCCACCATACGAAACATTTGAATATAGTGTTGCTGTGGTGAGTTTAATCTAAATAGTTTAGGCAAAGGGAAGATGAAATTATAGTACTGTGTAACCGAATGAGTTGTACGGGCCATATAGATGTAGCTTGCATTCTGGAGATCGTAGGTTTGAAACGTACCATTGGCAGCCCTGAGGATTATTTTCCTTAGTTTCCCCATTTCTCCACGGGGCAAATACTGGGGCTGTTATTATTGCCACAGTTCTCTCTTCCCAGTCCTTGCCTTTTCCCATTTCATAGTTGCCTAAATCTCTTCTGAATAAGCGCGAGGAGTATCTGCAAAATGCCCCACACACACAACGAACTTTGCAGTGTCACTATTATGTGTGCTTACTTAGCTGTAAATGTAATATAGTAGAATCCCTCCTGGTTGATGTATGTGACAACCCTCTGACAATCAGAACAAGTTATTCTGATATGGATGTAGTCGATGTGACCTATTATTCTAAGGAAATTATCCCAAGAAAAATAAAAATATATCGGTTGCCAAGAATTGTAGTAAAGTTTACAGTTATCGGACTGTCCCTTGTGTCGGGCTCAAGAAACAAGTTCTTTATGTTATCTCTTGAAAAGCGAAATCATATTTTAAAATGTACTTCATTGTGGATTTCAAATAAATTGCTGCGATATCACAGCAGGTGACCCACAGGAGGCCATTGGACCAACCTTTCTTCCTTGAATCCATCTCAGCATGATAATACAATACTGCAGCAGAAAATTATTGGTGCCTTTATTAATCGACGAAGGGAAAAAAAAAAACCCACCCTATTTTAAGCATACAAGAAACCTCAAATGAAGGTTTATATCTCCTAAAAATCCAGGCCCTACTGATAAATCTTATGGAAGTGGCTACGTGATGAGATGATGACGATGTTGTTTTAGGGGGCAAAACAACAGATTATCTGTCCTTAGAAAAAGCTGTGGGTACAAAATTTTAAAATACGAAAGTTGGAACTTAAATAGTGGCAACTATTTATTTACAACAGATACAAAAGAGTTACTTGTTAGCAACCTTTACTGTCCTGCCATGTAGTCACCAGCATTGTGTATAACCCGTTGCCAGCGATGTGGAAGTCGTAGTATACCTTTACCAGAGCCTGTTCTGTTGATGGTGCAAATGGAGTGGTTTACTTCCTGTCGAATCCCTGCAACAGTTCTGAAGCGAATGCTTGCGAATCGTCTGGTTTCGATCACTGTCCAGTAACGCGGCAGGAGCATGCACTTCTTCTTCACTCATAGTACGACCTGCCCGATGAATGTCCGCCACAGTTTGCCGACCATCGTTGAGACTTTTACCCAACGTGCCACTGTTCTGTAAGGCAATGCAGATTCCCCGCAAGCCTCTTGAAGACCTTGATGACACTGTCGTGCTGTATGACCTCTGGCATATTCAATCTCGATCCAACTCCGTTGTTCCTGTTTGGAAAACATAGTGACGTTACGTTAGACCGCTAGCTCACACGTGACTGTGTTTCTCTTGCTTGTGCGCACGCAGGTGATGTGGGAAGGACGAGTCCATTTGCTCTGAGGTAAGGTAGGTATGTAAACAACGTGTGCTATCAGCGACAATATTAGATTCCGTTGCATAGCGTCTCCACAGCAGTGTTGCCACTATTTAAGTTCAACCCTCGTATGTATTGCCATCGGTTTGGATGGTCATTCCACAGAAATAAGGAATGTTCCTCAAAGGAAGCTTGCAGTGCAGCAAAGCAAAGCAAAGTCATCTCCGTATAGGCCATGAAGGCCCTTGGAGGAGTGGAAGGTAAAGGCTTCCACTATCTTAACCTCGGCACTTGATGGGGTGGATTGGTTAGCTCTACGCCTGGCTGCCTTTGCCCCCAGGAATTAACCTGGTACTCATTTTGGTGTAGTCTGAGTGTACCTCAGAGCCATGTGCACCTCCAGAAGTGGAAATTTCATTTCTTAAATTTTACGACTTCCTGATGGGGATTCGAACCCACGTCTTTCCGGGTGAACCGAACACGCCTTTAACGCCTCGGCCAGGCAGCCCCTTTGTAGTGCAGCATTTCAAAGAATACAGTATCACAGTCATGTACAGAATATGACATACAACATGGCACATACTATATCTCCCACTTGATGGAGTATTTACTTCAAAATATTTTATTAAATAACCATCTTTCACAATTTTAAAGCCTTCTGAATTCATATTTTTCTTATGTTACTTCATTTTCATTCAACACATATCTCTCTCTCTTTTGTGTACCATTTCTGTTAAGTTTATCCCAGACATCCTGCACAATCCTACCTTCAGTTTTTTTGTCTGGTTAGATTTCCTTCTTATCCTAAATAAAGGGTAATACTGACATCATGAATGTTACTCTCTCTCTCCCACACACACAAAAAAGTATTGGCCTGAATATAAGACTGTGTCATCTTATACGAGGGTAATCCCAAAAATAAGGTCTCCTATTTTTTTTTTAAATACAAAAACCTGTTTGTGCAGCTGTTGGCCACACTGTTGTGATGAGTGATTCCCACACACCCAAATAAGCATGCATGCACCTCGCTGGACGCTCAGTCTTGGCTTGGCAGCAGTTGAGAATGGAGCTACTGTTAGACGCTACCGCCAAGTGCGAAGTTGTAAAAGTTTCAAACAAATATATTTAAAAATGCGAAATAAATAATAAGTGCGAAGTTCACGCAATTATTCACTTTTTTAACACAAAAATGCGTTGAACCAATTGAAATTCGTCAATTCACTGAAGTGTATAGCGAATCGTGCATGGATATCAAAAATGTTTGGAAGTGGTGTAGAGAGTTCACAGCCAGTCGTACTGAAATTCGCAAAAAACAAATAAGCTGGAGACCGTCAATTTCCAATGAGCCAGTCGCAGAGGTTGAGCAAACCATGCGTGAATTTGCGGATCAGTCTGGATGATCTCTGCCTTTTGGTTCCTGAGGTTTCCCGCAGCACCATTCACAGGAATTTAATGGAAAAGTTGTAATATCGGAAGGTGTGCGTAAGGTGGGTACTGTGAATGCTGACGGAAGACCACAGGTGGCAACGAGTTGATTCTTCCTGCAAATTTCTTCAGCGCTATGCAGATGAAAAGGACAACCTTTTGGACTCTATTGTCACTGGTGATGAAACCTGGGCATTCCACTTCACACCTGAAACCAAACAACAATCATGCGAGTGGCGGAATCTCTCATCGCCCAACCCGTGAAAATTCAAACACCCGGTAAAGTCATGACACCTGTGTTTTGGGATCGAAAGGGGGTATTGTGGACTTTATGCCTCCTGGGACTACAATAAATGCTTTCAGGTACTGTTAAACACTGAATAAACTCAGGTAATTCAAAACCGGAGAAGAGGAATTTTGAGCAAGGTAGTAAACATTCTCCACAACACTGCTCGTCAACTGCAAAATTTTCAATGGAACATCCATCACCCATGCTATAATTCGGACTTAGCACCCAGTGACTACAACCTTTTCCCTAAGTTGAAAGAACATTTGGCCGGAAGGCGATTCAGCACCAATGACGAGGTGAATGATAAGTTTCAGTGCTTCCTCAGTGGAATGGCGGCAAGCTGGTATGATGTGGGCATACAAAAACTGTCACAGCATATACAAAAATGCATCGCCCGAAATGGAGATTATGTAGAAAAATAGATATAATTAGATATTATGGTTCCCTGAATTTCTTTTTTTTTTTTAATAGGAGACCTTGTTTTTGGGATTACTCTTGTATGTGTAGATTAACATTTAAAGACTCATTTTTGTGAAGATCTATTTGTATCATACCCCAACTGTCCTGGTTTGTATGGTGGGAGTAGCTACATGCATAGCATCTTAGCTCAAGGTCACAAATAAACTGAAATTTCTTGTGTTGATGCATTAAGTTTTGGTCACTATTCCAATCGTGGCAGATTGTGTGGAAAGGAAAGTTTATTTATCAGTTCAGTTAAATAAAGGAGGGAGATTTATGGCATAAACTTCAAATTTCAGGTTTTGTGTAAGACAAAACGTACTAATGATATACAGGTTGCAAAAATGTTTGAGAATGTAACATACAACGTTGGCGGAAGGACAAAGAAATATATAAGAATGCCTTTATGGAAAGCGAGGCTTTCAGAGGATAAAAGATATAAACTTTGATGAAAGTGATAGGATTGTCACTGGAGTCGTGCTGGAGAAATGAAAGCATGGTTATGCAGTAAGTCGTGAAGTTAATGAAATGCATGCATTAGAGATGGCACATGCGTTGAATTGTCTGGTAACTGAATTTAAAATAAACTTGGAGTAACGTAAACAAATGACATGGCATTCAGAACTGTATTTTCGACTTTGCATAACTATTGCGCAATGCCTACAGGCAGATTACACCAATTAATTTGCTTGCCAATCAGCGTTGCATAATAAAACTGAGGAATACCCCCTTAATATAAAACTTTTGTTATTAGTTTTACTTTAGGGCTTACTAAATTATAAGATAGGTTGAATACATCGCAATTACATTCATATTTAATTTTTCTTGTAAATACCCTCCAAAAATTCAGGGTCACTTTATATGCAAGGCTGTCTTATGTTCAGACCTGCTCAGTGTAAATATATTATATATATAATTCGCTGGAGCCATCAAGGACCATGTTAAGTCTTGTTACATTTGACACTGAACTTGGCCTTCTTTAGAGCCCAAATTTCCCTCATTCTTTGTGAGTGGGCCTGCTTACGCTCCTCTGTCCAAGGGGCACCGTGTCTTCTCTTCGGTTGCTCGTCTCGGTTTAGCCCGTTCGTCAATATTTTCTTGCGGAAGAGATCTCTGTTACGGGCGTCTTCAGCTGAGATATGTAGCATTTGCAGGTCTTCTTTGGTATTTCTAAACCAGGGAATTGTGGTTTTGGGGTTTGAATCAAAAAAGTGAAGGATTTCTTTAGTTAACTTTCTTCCGTCCATTCTTTTCAGATGACCGTAAAATCGTGCCCGTCTTTTTCTGATTGTGTCTGTAATTTTCTCTATTTTGGTGTAAGACTTCCTTGTTGGATCTCTTTTGATGGATTCCATTTCTCTACTTTGATCCCAAGATTCCTCTCACAATTTTGCGTTCTCTTTTCTCCAGTTCTTCAAGGAGTCCTTTGTTGGCATTTAGAGACAGGGTTTCGGCTGCATATGGAACTACTGGCTTCAGAACTGTCTCATAGTGACGTATCTTGGTGTTTTGGGAAAGGCATTTTTTGTTGTAGATTGTGCAGGATGTTTGGTAGGCTATTTCCAGTTTGCGTACTCGCTCCTGAAGTGCTTCTTTGTCCAGTCCATTTTTCATGATGATCTCACCCAGGTATTTGAATTTGTCTACTCGGGTGATGTCCCCGTATTTTGCATGGAGTTTTGGTGGAGCCTCTTTGATGTTAGTCATTACTTCTGTTTTCTCAAACGATATCTGCAAACCAGTTTGTTCAGCAATTTCCTTTAAAATTTCAACTTGATCTCCAGCGGTTTCTATGTCGTTTGAGAGAACAGCAATATCATCGGCAAATGCTGAGCAGTCTGTTGCGTTCCCCTTGGATTTGGTTCCTATTCTCAATGGACTGTAGTTGGTTTCCTGTAATCTTACCCGCCAGGTTCTGATGATCTTTTCAAGAACACAGTTGAAGAGTATCGGGGATAGCCCATCACCTTGTCGAACTCCTGTTTTGATGTCAAAGGAATGCGAGAGACATCCGTGGAACTTCACCTTGGATTTTGTATCGGTCAGGGTGGCTCTAATTAATGCCAGCAATTTCAAATCAACTCCAAATTTATTTAAGATGTTTAGCAGGACTTCCCGGTCTATGGAGTCGTGCGCTTTCTTAAAGTCCACAAAGACAGACACATACTGCTTGGACCTTAGTATACAATATCTGATAATCGTTTTGAGATTTTGGATCTGTTCAGCTGTTGAGCAACCTTTTCTGAACCCTCCTTGGTATTCACCTATTTGATGTTCAACTTGTGCTTCCAAACGCTCCAGGATGGCAAGTGATAGAATTTTGTAAGTCACGGGTAGCAAATATATTCCTCTGTAGTTGTTGATATTCTTCGTGCTGCCTTTTTGTGTAATGAATGGATCAAAGCTATTTTCCAATCTTCGGGTAGGGTCTCCTTGTTCCAGATTTCTTCTGTTTGCTTTTGCAAAATATCAAGTGATTCCTCTGAGGCATATTTCCATAGTTCTGCTACTACTGAGTCTTCCCCCGGCACTTTGTTATTTTTAAGACGGGCAATGTGGCGCTTGATTTCATCTCTGTCGGGTGGTCTGGAATCTGGGTACCTGAGTAAGGATTCCTTGCTCTCAATGGTACTTTGTGGTTTAGAGCAATTAAGTAAATTCTTGAAGTAATCTGCCAGAATGCTGCAATTTTCTTTATTTGACGTCGCCAGTGCGCCGTCCTTTCGCTCAAAGCATGGAGATGGTGGTTTATAGCCAGTGAGTTTGCGTTTGAAGGCTCTGTAGTACTCTCTGCTTTCATTCTTCCTAAAGTTTTGTTCTATCTTTTCAATGAGAGATTTTTCGTATTTACGTTCCTCAGTTCTGAACACCCTAGCTGCTTGGGCACGTTGGGTTTTGTAGGTTTCCCAATCATTTTCTGATTTCGTAGAGTAGTACTGTTTCCACGCATTGAGTCTTTCTTGGAGGACTGATTCGCAGGTACTATTCCACCAGGCATGCTTTTTGCTTGTCTTGATTTCTGCAACGTCTTTGGCGGCCTCAACAAGGAGACTTTTGGCGTTGTTAAAGTCACAGTCATTTGGTCTAGCCTTCTCCTGGAACTCCTCGACCCTTTGCCGAAGTTTATCATTGTCGAAGCGTTTGATCTGTTTGGTTGTCTTCCTTGTGTTTGCGGGAATTGGTTTGAATTTGATAAGAGACATATAATGATCTGAGGCCACATCGATGCCTTTCTTTACCTTGACATTCATAATCTCAGGGCTGTTTCTCCTGGAGATTGCAACATGATCAATTTGGAACTCTCCGAGAGCTTGGACGGGAGAACGCCAAGATTTTTGCTTTCTGGGTAGATGGCGAAAGTGGATCGACATTACCTGCAGGTTGTGATTTTCGCAAATGGACACCAGTCTTTTGCCGTTGGGATTGGTTCTTTTGTGAGCAGGGTAATTTCCTATAACTTTCTTGTACTTCTGTTCACGACCTAGTTGGCATTGAAGTCACCCAAAAGAAGCTTGACATGGTGTTTGGGGATTTTGTTTAATTTTTCATCCAGTAGGTCCCAGAAATTATCAACTTCATCTGGATCAGACTTGTTCTTATCGTTTGTAGGAGCATGTGCGTTAACTAGGGCGTAGGTTTTGTTCGCGCATTTAATTGTGAGTATAGACAATCTGTCATTCACAGGTTCGAAATTTGCAACCGATTGAAGGATCTTGGTTCTAACAGCAAACACGGTTCCAAGCATCACAGCTCCATTGAGGATTCCTCTTTGCGCTTTGCTCTTGAAAAATCGGTAGCCTTCGGATTCAAAAATCTCTTAGTCTGGGTACCTTGTTTCCTGTAGGGCCATTATGGATATCTGATTTTCGTGAAGAGCTTTGGTGAGGGTTTTCAGCTTGCCAGTTTGTGTAATTGAATTTATGTTGAAAGTTGCTAGAAAGGTTTTAGATTTTGGTCTGAGTTTTTGACTCTTCGGGGTACACCAAGACGCTCCGACTCGTCGATTGCATGATGTCGAGTCTCCCCCAGAATCCGAACGAGACTCGTGCGCCGTGGCATTCACGACGAGGGATTTATCCGAAGATTTACCCCCTGGGGTATGTTTCTTGAAATGTTGTGCCATCATGCCTTTTGACTTGACTTTGCTTTGGATGGGTATCCATCCTTTTACAACTAGGGTTGTTAGCCCTAGATGTTTTCTGGCTTCTGGTCATTTACCAGTCTTCGCCGTAACCCTGGCAAGGGACCAGTTTTTTTTTTTTTTTTTCACGGTGGTATTTTATTTCCCTACTACCCTCTGACTCTGCTGGCGGCAGAGCCAGCGAGCTTCCCCAATTCCAATGGGACGCGCCCGACGGAGGTAACTGGTAAATCCCCACACGGGGTAAATATTTACAAATGAATTATTCATTACAGGTGGTGAGACTGCTGAGATGCCAGGGCTATATGCAGCAAGTGATTATGATCTGGCAGGGTTTGCAGTGGGTGCTGTTGAACGCTCAACTCTGTTGCCGAAGAAGGATTGTATTGTGCCTGGAGATGTAGTTATTGGTTTACCATCAAGTGGTGTGCACAGCAATGGATTTAGTTTGGTTCGCAAGATTCTTGAGAAAAATGGCATAAGCCTCTTGCAGCCTTCACCATTTAGTAAAAGTCATAAGACATTGGGTAAGTAGTTAACTTCTTCTTTTTTTTTTTTCAAAATTTGTTCCAGATACCTACATTTCATTGTTTTGTAGATGTGAAAATTGTTTAACATATTTTTTCACCTATAAATCTTGTTGCATTCATAATTTTCATATAGTTCAGCAAGAGGGTCTTCATGATGTTTGCATTTGTACTAGAACATATATGACAATTCATTGTGAGAAGACTGGATGCAGTCTGCTTGTTCAGTCTACTTGGCTGTTTGATATACCAGGTGTATTCATAAGTCTGTTCCAGTTTCACTAAGAGATGGTACCAGCGAACAGTACGCAGCATATGAATTTGACACATACGTCAATTTGTTCGCCTGGCGCTAACCTACCAACACACTCAGGTTGAGTCTGCCAGACATCAGCATCTGTGTTGTATCGTTCAGTGATCATGTTGACGTTTGTGCCTGAAAAAGAACATTTGCAGCACGCATTGCTTTTCTTATTTAATCAAAAGAAAAAGGCTGTGGAAAGTCCTCGTTTGCTGTTAGGAGTATATGATGAACACGCTCCATCGATTAGAACATGTGAGACAATTTAAACATGGTGATTTCAATGTTTTGTATCTGGTGGGACCAGAGAGGTATTGTGTATTATGAACTCTTGAAGTCCGACGAAACCGTTAATGCACAACGCTATCGCCAACAAGTGATTAATTTAAATCGTGCATTGATCGAAAGATGACCAGATTGGACCAAAAGACATGGCAAAGTGATTTTGTTACATGACAGTGCGCCGTCTCACACAGCAAAACCAGTGAAAGACACCTTGAAATCACTTGGATGGGACATCCTTCCACACCCGCCATACTGCCCCAACCTGGCGCTATCTATCACCTTTTTGCATCAATGGGGCATGAACTAGCAGAGCAGCACTTCAGCAATTTCGAGGAAGTTGGAAAATGGCTCAGTGAATGGTGTGGCGCAAAAGACAAGCAGCTTTTCTGCCATGGTATTCATAGCTTACCTGAAAGATGGACGAAATGTGTAGAAGCCGAAGGCCAATATTTTGAATAAACAATAAGTGCATTTCCCTTGAAAATTATGTGTTTCCTTTGTCACAAAAACCAGCAAATACTTATGCATACACCTGGCATATCTTTTAATTGAGCATCTGGACACTATGAGATAAATTGTGGATTTAACACCAAGTTCAGATGTTTATAGTTAGAAAACTCATGTTCATCTCAACAAGATCATTGACTCTGTTCTAAAACTCTGCCTTCCCTAGTTTTTAATAAATGTATTCATCATATTTAATAGACCACTTGCCTGTGGATCTCCAGTTAAGATGGCTTACACAAAGATTTTACACAAAGGTTTTAGAAATAATACACAGATTCATTTGCCTTATCTGAAAAGCCTGTTGAAGCCAAGATAAAACTTCTGTCTCGGTTAAAAAGGCTTATGTCTATTGTTGGCACCACTATCTTACTTTATCACTGTTACAATAGCCAAGTGATAGAAATTGGTATATAGTTACATTGGGTGCTCTCGCTCTGCCCTATCATACTTTGGCAAGGTGGGGATGAGATTCAACTGCACAAAGATTTTACACAAAGGTTTTAGAAATAATACACAGATTCATTTGCCTTATCTGAAAAGCCTGTTGAAGCCAAGATAAAACTTCTGTCTCGGTTAAAAAGGCTTATGTCTATTGTTGGCACCACTATCTTACTTTATCACTGTTACAATAGCCAAGTGATAGAAATTGGTATATAGTTACACACTAAGTGTTGTGTGCGAGCTCGTAAAGGTGATGTCTCTGTGATCAAAGAGCACCTAATAGAAAGCACAAGCTGGACTGTGATGATGTAATTATCTGAACTTACAAGTATTCGTGCATCACCATTGCACTAGATACTATGGCAATTTTTAAAGGTGCAGAAGTGGGTGCCACATCATTTAGTTGAGATAGAGAAGTGGATTCACTATTATACATGTAGCAATCTGCAGAGATTTCACCATGAAGGAAAGTGGATATTGAATAGTATATTTCAGTCGATGAAACTCTGGTCATAGGGGATTCTGTTATTAGACATCGGGATAACGTGTATGAAGGAAAGGGAACGAGGGTAGAGTATTATCCAGGAATTAGGTTGAGGCAGATTTTAAGGAAAGTAGAAGAGAAGAAGGAGGGAAAGGAGAAGGTGGTGTTTCACGTTGGTACCAACAACGTAAGGCAAGCAGGTATAAGTACCAACATAGTTGGGGATGTGTGGGATCTGGTAGATGTAACACGGGTGAAGTTTAAGGAAGCAGAGATTGTTATGAGTGGAATCCTGTGTAGGAGGGATACTGACTGAAAGGTGATTGGGGATTTAAATGAGACTATGGAGTGGGTATGTGGGAAACTGGGAGTGAGATTTCTAGATCCTAATGGGTGGGTAGGAGATAGGAATCTGCACTCAGATGGCCTTCACGTAAACTGCAGTGGTACATTAAGTTAGGAAATTTGTTTAGAAGGGTTATAGGGAGGTACATTCAGGAAAATGGGGTGGACTAGGGAGCGTTGATAAGACTACAGGGATCTAGAAGTCAAGTAGGGATGACATAAAAATGTTAGTGGTGAACTGTAGAAGTATTATAAGAAAGGAATAAAATTAAGTACTTTTCTATATATATATATATATACATTTAAAAAAAATTAGGGGAACATGTTTTGTAATGTCTGGTATGTGAACGTTAATTTGGCAGATGGGGTTCCAATGGTCGTACAGCATACCTTGAGACCTTAGCTACTCAGGGTATGTCAGATCGAAGTTATACTCCATCTGTAGGCATATTAATGCATTAAACTGTCAGGTGACCCCTCAAAACAATGTGAATAGCAGTGTGAGTGTGTGTTGTGAGGTACACAGGCTACTGCGGTCGTTTGAGCACGTCATACGTAAACTAGCACATCCCATGAGACATTTAATGAGGTTCAAGTCGCAAGGGCAGTCACTGTGATTAAGGAAGAACCAGGCGAGGTGGCCGTACGGTTAGGAGCGTGCAGCTGTGAGCTTGCATCCAGGAGATAGTGGGTTCGAACCTCACTGTCGGCAGCCCTGAAGATGGTTTTCCGTTGTTTCCCATTTTCACACCAGGCAAATGCTGGGGCCGTAGCTTAATTAAGGCCATGGCCGCTTCCTTCCCATTACTAGGTATTTCCTGTCCCATCGTCACCATAAGACCTATCTGTGTTGGTGCGACGTAAAGCAAATAGCAAAAAAAGAAAAACAAGAAAAAAGATTCAGGAAGGGTGGACTTTTCGTTGTGTTGCTGTGGATCTCAGTGTCTCTCCGTCAGTTATTCAACGCTTGTGGAATCGCTACAATGAGACAGGCCAGTTCACAGGGAGGGTTGGACAAGTTCGTGGAAGCATGACAGCCCCACAGGATGACCGGTATCTGACCATCTGTGCGTTGCAGCGTCGTTCAGCAACTGCCAGAGAACTGCAACAAGACCTCAGGAGGGTCACTGGAGTCATAGTGTCTGACCAGACAGTAAGGGACAGGTTAAGAGAAGTGTCCTTACGTCCCAGATGTCCTGTTTGAATGCTCCGTTTAATGCAGCAACATCGCGTAGATCGCCGTCTGTTTGCCCATACCCACGTCAAATGGCAACTTTGCCAATGGAGAGCTGTGTTGTTAACAGACGAGTCCAGATTTCCCCTAACACAGCATGATGGACACCAACATATATGAAGATGCCGTGGTGAGCACTGTGTGCCAAATGTTGTCCAGGAAGGTGACCTATTCAGACAAGGTTCTGTGATGGTGTGGGATGGCATCAGTATTGATGACCGTATGGACCTTGTAGTCGTCCGTGGTAATCTTAACGCTGTGGGGTATATCGAGCAGATACTTCTACAGCATGTGTTGGTTGCTGCATATGATGCTGGCCCTGAATTCATACTCATGCACGACAATGCCAGGGCTCATGTAGCGTGCATCACTAGAGCTGTCTTGCGAGAACTGGACATTCGAGAGATTGAAAGACCAGGACTGAGTCCCGACCTTAATCCCATCGAGCACTTGTGGGATAAGCTTGACAGAAGTGTTGGTGGGCGTCCTGTTCCACCACAGACTCTCCAAGACCTCGAACTGGCTCTCATTGAAGAATGGGACCTGATACCACAACATGACCTTCATTGACTTATATGGAGCATGCCACTTAGGTGCCAAGGTGTGATAAGTCCTCGTGGAGGACATACACATACTGAAGCTCTCAAACTGTGATAAAAATCCACCCTGAATGACTGTTATCACTTTGTTTTCACCCCTGTTTGGACATTTCCATATGTGTTCTGAAAATGAACGTGAATCCATCGATGTTCTTTTGTATACTTCAAGGACAAAGAATAAAGGTTTAGTTGGTAATATACCTGGGTGTGAGGTATTGTTTTGTGGAGCATGGCATACATTAAAAAACACGTTACCGGGTGAGTTGGCCTACATGTAAAACCTGACGTCTTTTGATAGCACATGCAAGGATGTAGGCTAGATAAAGACCAGAGGTTGTGTTAGTTTAGGAATAGGTGTCATGCAATCATAACCATTTCCTTGCCATTTTCTGTTATTATGGGGATCAGTCCTTCTTGTCACTGCCGGGTCGGCACGGGTCTGCTAGCGTCTGGGCTCTGGACTACAGGTTCGTCCCATTGTCCAGCAGCCAGCAGTCCCTGGTGCCAAATCTCCTTTTGGAGAGGGGGAATTAGAGCCAAGCCTTGCATGCAAGGGGCTATCTTCTTCCGCCTGTTGATGTCCCTCTATGCGGTGTTGTTGGAACACACTTGTCACTGCAGATCTAAAACTAAGGTTATTAATAACATATGTATATACAGGTTCTCATTGGAGTGCCAGCTGTTTGCCTGCTCTCATGTCCAGCGTTCAACCTAAATAGGAGTGAAATAACTCATTAAACAGATAGATATTAGTGCTGTTTGTAGGGCGCGGGCTGGTGTTCCGCTCCCATGTCTCTGTCGGGGGCAGGGGTGGATTGATACGTCCTTGGCCGTTTGGCTACGTTGCCGTTGTCTTCTTAAGTTGTACTTCTTATCAATCTTCCTCGCCTGGTCCCTGGGTCTTGGACAGCTGAAACATATTTACATATTTACATAGGTGTCTGCAGTGTGTGGGTTTATGTGGTATATAGGTGTCAGCTTTGGGGGGAGGGGGTTGGCTATCGGCCCGTCGCCCACCCAACCTTGTGGCTGAACAGAATGTGCTTCGGTGTGGGATACTTGGTGTAAAGATCGACGTCGTAGCGTCCGATCCCGCTTATTAACAGGTTGATCTTATTACTCCATAACTTTCTGTACATATTTAGTGTCTGTTTACGTATTTGGTGCCTTATTGAGCTGACTTTCGCAATACTGCGTAGTTGGCGTGTCGTAAGGGAGTCTGGTCGCTGCTCGTATGCATTTATTTTGTATTAATTCCAGCTTATCCAGGTTCATCATTGCAGTGAACCCCCACGCTGGGGCTGCGTACATGATTATTGGTCTGATTAGGGCCTTATACATGTTTATGGCTACTTCCGTGTTAATACTGGACTTTTTGTTCAGTATAGGATATACTAAGTTGTATGTGTGCTTTTCTTTGGATATCATTGATGTGGTGTAGCATGGTGAGCTTTCTGTCTAGGACTACTCCTATGTATTTGACTTTGTCATGCCACACTATATCTTTGTTGAAAAGCTTTAGCGGTTTTATGTTGACTGGTTTGCGTGTGCGTCTGTTCTTCTTAGTGAAGAGCACGGCTTGGCACTTGTCAACATTGACCTTGATCCCCGGTCCATTGCTTATATATGCAATTGCAGGTGCGCGTGTAGCAGGTTGGAAGTGTGGTTTCATGATGAAGGGCGTCCAAGGAGACAAGTCGTAAATGACCCTGGCGCTGCCATCACCCTTTGGGATGAGAAACAAAGGAAATGCTGAGGAGGCGTCATCCTGCCTGATGATCCCGTGCTGTTCCAGATCCTGGATGACCTCGTTGAGCAAGGCAGAGGGACATGTGGCCCGGAAGACCCGAGGAGCGTCCTTGGGTTTCGGGAGGTGCAACCCCTTGTTGAGAATGCGAATAGCATATCGACCTAGGGGGGTGTCCAGATACAGGATAGGATTAGCCAGTGGCACCGCTACAAGAGTGTAGCATGAGGGTGCCGGCCGCAGAACTAAGACAGGAGGATGAAGAGGATCGGTGGCTGGTACACGACGAGGAAAGGGGCGCAGGAAGCTGTCGTCCAAGTCATATCCCTTGTCGGATATGCTGCGGGCATCGAAATCCGACTGATCATCAGCGGGACGATCACAGCCTGGATTGGGGAGACCATCCGCGTCATCTGACAGGATGTCCATACCTGCCAACCTTTCCGATTTACCCGGAAACTTTCCGGTTTTTAACTCATCTTCCGATTTTCCGATTTATTTTTACTTCTTCCGATTTTTTACTAATATAATCTCTAGTACGGCCAATACCCTTCCTCTAGGATAAAGGATAAATTCTTATGTGCTTGTGCAAATTTACGAAACTTCATTTTCAAGCGTATTTATTTGATACTTTATTTCGTGAGTGTTTCGTCCGTCGCCATCGTGTATGTTGTTTCCTGCTCACCACAACAGCGTGTGCGCTTGATACAGCTGGGCGGCGATCGTCCTGCAAGCAAGAGGCTTAAGTGCGCGCTAACGACTCAGTTAACCGGGACGAAGGAATGAGTTTGTTATTGTGTTGTTCGCGCGCTGTTAACATCGTTCCTGTGCGTAATTTCATCGGAGTTGTAGGCCACGTGTTTCTTCATGCATTTCTATGCTTTCACCCTCTGACAAAGTCGTATGTTAATAATGTATGGGACATATTGAATTGTTTTGTATGTGGTAGTTTCGCGTATTTAAGTGCATAATTTGAATGTGTTGAGTGTTTTTAAGGTGGTTGTGTCGGTGACAGTTTCTGGCATTTTCTTTTCTCGTTATTGCCAAAATATATGACAAACGTTATCTCCAAGTGGTCAGAGATACCTATACTTTTCCGTTCATTTTACTGTCTGATAAAGGAAACTACCGTATTTTCTTGCGGTTTTTTTTGTTTTTTGTTTTTTTTCTTAAAGTCGCACCGACACAGATAGGTTTTATGGCGGCGATGGGACCGGAAAATCCTAGGAATGGGAAGGAAGCGGCCGTGGCCCTAATTAAGGTACAGCCCCAGCATTTGCCTGGTGTGGAAATGGGAAACCACGAAAACCATCTTCAGGGCTGCTGACAGTGGGATTCGAACCCACTATCTCCCGGATGCGAGCTCACAGCTGCGTGCCCCTAACCTCACGGCTAACTCGCCCGGTTCTCGCATAATTAACGCCCTTGCATAATTTACGCATCCCAATATTTTTGGGTCCAAAGTGGAGAAAAAGATATGTTTACATATTTGACGCACCAACAACTTCGAACATCCATCACTCAGCTCCGGATGCGCTTCAAAATAAAGATGTCAACTATTCAAGTGGCAGGCTTCCTATTGCGAAAGCGGGCATTCTACACACAGGGCAACGTGCTGTTATTAGCCGTCAGGAAATCCCACTGCACTAGTTTTACTAGTGTTTCGGGTACGGGACACTCTGTGATCTCAAAATTGTTTGTCAGTCCAGAATATTGTTGTAGTACTGCATCATACAAAAACGCGGTGATCAGTTACGCCGAAACATACGGGAATAGACGTGGTCACGGAATAGAGCAGCGGGCAGCAAGTAGTCAGCGGTAATAGAAGTGCACTTCAAGCGGCCAACAAGTCTAGCAGAGCGTTTTGCGGACCAAAAAGCAGCAAGTTCCCGCAAGTAGAGGATTATCTGCTTAAATATATGATTTTGTTACGCAATGTTGGATAAGCCGTTTCTCACGACTTGCTGTATTTTAAAGAATGAGAATGGAATCAGTGTCTCGGATTTGAAAGTTAGTCGAGGCTTGATTAATTTTATAAAGAGAAATGGACTTTCTCATCGACGATGAACAACATTATGCCAAATAAATAACGAATGATTTCAACCATTGTCATCGCTTTGTGATTGAGAAGCGTAAAGTGAAGGAATATTTGATCTCCCTTATAGGAATCGCAGGTCAGACGCCAATCAGTTTCCATATGCCACAAATTTGAACATTCGATAAGAAAGGAACATGCAGTGTTATCGTACGCGCTACCGGAAGTAAAAAACAACGATGTACCGGTACTGCAATGCTTTCTGTAACAGCTGATGGCAGAAAGCTTGCACCTTACATTGTTCTAAAACGAAAAACAATGCCTAAAGCAAAATTTCCGCGAATGATCCACATTTGTATTCAAGAAAAAGGATAGATGGACACGTCACTCGTACAAGATTGGATACGAACGGTTTGGGGTAATGTAGGAGAGTCCCTCCTTCTATGCCCGGCCCTTCTCTTGTTGGACAGCTTGCTTTTTTTGCCGGTATGCCAGTCAGGTCGTATTGTCAGCTCGTAATGAGAAGAATATTTTCTTGGGTGGGTACTTCAAACCATCGTGCCTGACTTACCTGACGTACCCTATTTAACATTTCAGGAAAATCTCACGCCGGAATTTTACACCAAATGACGATAACCTCAAATGAGTTGAACCAATTGTGTTTATGTGATATTTGATGAATCTTTTAAATGTAAATGAATTATAAGTAATTTGTAAATATCTGAATTCCTTGAATAATTTACGCATCCGAAGTTTTCGCCTGTATTTTTCATCAAAAAAATGCGTTAATTACGCGAGAAAATACGGTATCCTGCATTTTGTTGTGTGTGTCGGTGTGACATAAATATTATTATTCGTATGTCTCGTAAATGACGGTGATTAGGTACATTTTCTTGTAACCATTTTTATGTTTTTTAGTTTAAAATTCTAAATTTAATGGTCAATTCGCATTGTAATGGTAGATATGTATGCCTTTTATCCTGACCTTTTTTCACGTAGACTGTGGTGGAATATATGTGATGAAATCCAAGAATTAAAAAAATCTTCCTATTTTTGGTTTCTGAAAGTTGGCAGGTATGGATGTCCCATGGTGCCGAACGTTGTCGTAGCTCCTGGACCAGATGAGGGTAGAGCTGACCAAGGAAAGGAAGATTATCAGGGTCGCTGAGTGCTGAGGCTGGAACGTCTGGCAGTATTCTTGTAGGCTCCCCGCCAAAGATGTCCGGCAGGGCAGGGCACCTGTGTTCTCTTACTACGGAGTTCAGCTCTCGACTGGCTTGCTCCCGCAGTCGTGATGAAAGACATGTAGTTACAAGGAAGTGGAGTGGGGATATGAGGTGGGGCATGCGGGAGAATGGGAGTAACCATCACAAATACTATAATCACAGTTATACTACAATAGATCAAGATCTAAAAATTCTACAACGTGAACAAGAAGGTTTTAGAGAATTTTTACATCAGTATGGATACAAGGCCGGCCCCGTGGTGTAGGGGTAGCGTGCCTGTCTCTTACCCGGAGGCCCCGGGTTCGATTCCCGGCCAGGTCAGGGATTTTTACCTACTCCTGTGGGCTGGTTCGAGGTCCACTCAGCCTACATGATTAGAATTGAGGAGCTATCTGACGGTGAGATAGCGGCCCCGCTCTAGAAAGCCAAGAATAACGGCCGAGAGGATTTGTCATGCTGACCACACAGCACCTCGTAATCTGCAGGCCTTCGGGCTGAGCAGCGGTCGCTTGGTAGGCCAAGGCCCTTCAAGGGCTGTAGTGCCATGTGGTTTGGTTTTTATGGATACAAGGGTGATACAAGCAGGCCACATAACGTTAGTCAATTTTCGTTCTTCGTAACTTCATCTAAATATTATTCCTGTTATTCACCATTTTTCAACCTCACTTGTATTTGTAGTATCCATTTTATAAACTGAAAATTCAGACGACCGGGCGAGTTGGCCATGCGGTTAGAGGCACGTGGCTGTTAGCTTGCATCCAGAGATAGTGGGTTCGAATCCCACTGTCGGCAGCCCTGAAGATGGTTTTCCGTGGTTTCCCATTTACACACCAGGCTGTACCTTAATTAAGGCTACGGCCGCTTCCTTCCAACTCCTAGGCCTTTCCTATCCCATCGTCGCCATAAGACCTATGTGTGTCGGTGCGACGTAAAGCCACTAGCAAAACAAAAAAAATTCAGACAGTTCAACTTCAATAATGCTTATGTATATCAGCCCATGTCGGAACACAACAACTAAGCCAACAGTATACAGATACCAGTTGGACCACACCAAAGGACAACAAAAACATTGAAACAGAAAGACCTCTAGCTCAAGACTGTTTTAACGATCAACATTTCAGAGTTTTTTTCAACTTTCATCATGCTTTTTAAAAATCTTAACTAACATTTCATTTTGTGTGATTCCTATGTTTTAATTCATTTTACATGTCTTACTGAGGATGACCCAATGCCGGGTCGAAACATGTCTGTTTATGTATGAAGTTTCGTCTTAATTGGACGTAAAATATATAGTATTGACTAGGAGGATTAAAATAGTTTTGTACAATTTTGTAAGATGTTATAGTTCGTGAAAGAATCAGACATGGCTGAACAGTGTGAGAGCCAGGTTGTGTGGTTCAGACGGTTAAGGCAGGCACTGGTTTTCTGAGCCCAAATTGCAGGTTTGATCCCAGCAGAGTCTGTGGGTTCTCGGAGATGCTCAAACATGTCAGTCCTGTGTCGGTGGATTCTCCGGCACGTAAAAGAAACTCCTGCTGTACAAAATTATGGCACCTTGGCGTTTCCGAAAACCGTAGAAGTGGTTAGTGGGATGTAAAACCAGTAACATTATTGACAGTTGAGACTGCCATTGACAGCTTGCCTTTTTTTTTTCACTCAGCCTACCATGCTCCTATTTCATCCCAGTCACCCATTGTGAACAACAGGTGCATGATCAACACGTGTATACTGTATATATATAAAGCCAAATACCACTCACTGATCACTAGTATCTCCAGATCCAAAAGACCTTTAAAACTGAAACTGTGAACATAGGTACATCTTTCGTACTAGAGGCGCACTAAGAAACTATTTTTCAGAATTCAGCTTCTGTCCTAAACTTCGGCCCTTAGTCCAGTGAGATAGGCTAATATAGGGAAAATTTGAATTTGTCGTACAAGGACGAGAAAAGGCTCATTTTAAGTCTTATGACTCGAGTAACATCTCATGAAAACCGAAAACCACATTTGAAAGCCCTAAACCAATTGTTTTCAAGATATTGGCAGCACACTGCCACCACTCAGTGATTTTTCTCCGGGTACTCCGGTTTTCCCTGTCATATTTCATTCCAGCAACACTCTCCAATATCATGTCATATCATCCGGCATTCATTAATCATTGCTCCAGAGGAGTGCGACAGGCCTCACCAGCCAACACAATTCCTATCCTCGCTGCTAGATGGGGGCTTTATTCATTGCATTCCTGACCCGGTCAGATGACTGGAAACAGGCTGTGGATTTTCATTTCACTACCACCGCTCATACTGCTGGGGAGCAGATGTTCACAGAGGCAAAAACAAGGCACTTGTAAGCATTACATTTTCCACCAGGGCAGATTGCATCAGCCATGCGGACAGATTGTGGGAAGAAGATATTTTATGAGAAAATTGCATGGTGCTCACTGTCAGTGGGCCATACCTGACAACTTTTACGGAAATTGCAGCATTTTACGGTTTTACGGATGGACGGTGTCATTTTACGGACAAAAATTTGAAACGTTAACATTCGATAATCATCCCACTTCCGTACAATCGATTATTTGCATGGGTCGAAGGCAAATCCACGATAGTCGATAACTCATTCTTTGATATGGTAGGTATTTTTAACAATGTGATGTTTGTGTCATCATTAGAATTGAATTTAAAGCCGGGATAACAGTTCTTCCTTGTGAATCTTAGGTGTCGACAGGCTTTGCTCTGCAAAATCTTTGTTCCGCTCCGTTTGCTTGTTGTGATTTAACCCATATTCTTTGACCACGTGAGTGTTGTTCTTTGTTTACGAAGTTGGCGTTCCTTGAATGCTATGGCCTTTTAAGTTTATGACATATTTTAATGAAGTGTTTGAGTTTATGATTCGCAGTTTCCTGTACTCCTTGGACTAATTACATTCGTTCCACGTGTGTGTTTTTTACCATGTGCATATGCTTTGTTCACGAGGTTGGTGTCATGTTCATTTAATGGTTTAACCTCTTAACATGAAAGTCCGAGTATACTCGGGGTTTTACATATTTATATAAAATAAAATCCCGAGTATACTTGGGAATGTCGCTCATTGATCGGTACCTAATTTTAAAGCCCGAATATACTCGTTTCTTGTTGTTTCTCAATATTTCGCCAGATGTTTATGAAATTATTACTTTAGGGACCTATTTTTGCCAACAGATGTCTCTGACTCAACTGTAGTGGATGTCGGCGACTCAGGCAGTTCGTTTTCGCGGCTTTCCCGTATTTGTTGCTATCTAAGTGTACTTTGTCTGTTAGGTGAAAATGGAGAGTGAAGAAGAGTTTGACTTTGAGTTTGTTGCTGATGATGATGCTTGTTGTTTTAAGGGGCCTAACATCGAAGGTCATCGGCCCGACTTTGAGTTTAGTGAGTCTGATAGTTCCGAAGAAGTTTCTGAAGACAGTTCAGAAGAAGAAAGTGGTACTTCTAGTTCATCTGATTGTGATATTGCAAGTGCCAGACAGTGGTGTGAAATTGATACTTCTGGAACACTACCGCCTGCCCCACCACGTTTTCCTTTCAAGGCTAATCCTAAAATACATTTCCAAAAGTTGTGAGGATGTTTAGCGCTGTCTTATTTATTTTAGAACCCGTAAAATGTATCACGAGTATACTCGGGATTTTAAAACAGGAACTTTTTGGTGGCCTATATTACATTGTTAAGTTCGAAAAATGTATTTTAATTGTTACCACTGTCATTAGTTTTCAATAAATAGCCCATTTTTACAATAAAAAATTAGGTAAAAAAAATAGATCACAGTTTTGTAAATAATTGGTATGTTAAGAGGTTAAGACTTTCTGTGCTTGACATGTTTTATTGAAGAGTTTGACTGCCTTGAGTGTTGTAATTTTATGTGACGTTCAGTGATCCAAATTCCTTCCGATGTTTCAGTAGATATCGAGACATTTGTTCTCGGACATTTTCATACGCTATAGTCCTGTTGTAGGATTCATGAATAAATCCAACAAGAAACAGTACTTGCAGACATTTAAAGAATCATATTCTGTTGATTTTCTACGCATACTAAATTCAAGAAAGGGGAAAAAAAATGCCTTTTGCACGGTACGTCGGTGTGATATTAATATTTCACATAGTGGAAGAAACGATTTAAGTAATCATGTGAAGTGCGGTAAACATGTAAGTTTTGTTAAATCGAAGGAAGATAAAAAGAAAATCAACACCATTTTTGCCAAATCTGGAAACTTTGACTGTGACGTAATTAGGGTCGAGTGTCTGTTTACTTCCTTTTTGGTAGGACACAATGTGACCTTATGTGCGGCTGTTCATGCTGGTGCTTTATTTAAGAAGATGTTTCCCACATCAGAAGTTGCAAAGTAATATAGCTTTGGTCGCACGGAAACAACATGCATTGTAAATGAAATGGCAAAAAGTGCATCATCTGAAGTTGTTAAGTTCCTTCAGAACGGACCCTTTTCTTTGGCAATGAATGGAAGCAGTGATACGAATGCCAGGTTGTATCTTATTGTTGTTACATTCTATGATATTCCGTGGGAAAAGTAGTGACTGTGCTACCCATACCAGCGTTAGACGGGGACTCACCAGGGCGAAACATAGGTAACCCGAGGTTATCAGAGCTGAATTCTCATAACATATCAATTGAAAACTGTGTGATTTTCTGCTCCAACAATGCTCCTGTTATGATAGGACACAAAAATGGGGTTTCAGCCATTCTGAAAAAAGTTCAACCTGGTATTGCCATCATAGGTTGCATTTGCCACCTAATTAATGTAGCAGCTGAAAAAGTTGCTGGAAGATTTCAACTTAACACATTGCGGACCGGGTGCCGTTCGCCCCATGCACAGCCCTGTTCCCGGCCACTTTCTAACTACCTCTAAGCTGGAGTGCATGCATACAAATAAACTGTCCGAACTTCAATAGCTTTTGAAGGACTATTGTGTATTTTTCTATTGGCCTTCCTGAATAATTGCTGAAATGCAGGGTATTTCTTGAAATCTATTTCGACTCATAGTTTTCGGAAATATTTGTCTTTTTATTAGGGGATCGGTTGGCCAGTAATCTTTCAGACATGATTTCTTCACCTGACGTATCAATATACACAGAGGATTCATTTTTTAATTTCCCTGCTAGTGACATTAGTCCACTTTAGTGTTTTAGGGGATAAGTTATGAGAATGTGATTTCTGCTCATAATGTAAGTTTGTCTTTTCAGCTACATACTGAAAAAATTCCTCACCAAACATTAGTCCTGCTACTTGTCCTATGTGTCCAGATTCATTAGGCCATACCTTTATACCAGGAGCACCTTCAAAGTCCTCTAACCTAGGTTCACTGTTGTCCATAACCCAGTCGTCATAAAACACTGCATTATTTACAACATTTAGAATATTTACACCCGTAACACAAATATAACTTAAGACTCGTTCTGCGCTACGTGAGTTCCACACCTTGCCTCGTCATCACTTGAAACATTTCCGTTAGAAGATATTTCATCGTCGAACTCTAAATACTCAGCATCACTTAATATTCGGAGCCTGTATCAGCACATAATTCACGAATAATTTCATCTTTGTGTAAACACGTGCGATCGCTAGGCGCTGCCATCTTGCATGGCTCTTCGAACTTTGTAAACATGTTGTCAAGAAATGCAAAGAAAATCTACGATATGAAGAATATTCGAAAACAAATGCGACTATCGATTGTGTAGAACCATACGTAACAGAGTTCTATCACCCTTGACCTCCAAATAGTTCCCGTATATCTCAAAAGATAGCACTAAAGTTCAGTCTGCTGGGTCTGCTGCTAACACGAGATAACTCGGGACCGGTCCGCAACGCTCGGCTAGGCAAACACGAGTTTTCTCGGGACCGGTCCGCAATGTGTTAAAGTGGATGAAATCCTTGTTGATATATTTTATTTCTTAGAGAAGAGTGTCAAAAGGAAAAGCCTTCAGAAATTTCAGAACTTGCACAATGAAGAGGCAAAGAAAATTCTGGAGCATTTATGTACTAGGCATATGATTGGATAGGCTACTGGACCAGTGGAATCCGCTTCTTTCTTCCTTCAAAGAGGAAGTAATATTATGTACCCAAAATATTTCCACAAGCTTGACATCTTTCAGAATACCTAGAGTTGAACAAAGTGGATCCAAAGAGTAGCAGAAGAAGAGAATTCTTGATCTGCTACTACACATGCCGCTGAAAGAATAGCATATTCTTCCAAATGTGACAAACCCATCCTAAAACATAAGACACGTGAGGAAAAATTGTTTATGTTTCTATCCTCAAACTTGAACAAAGCCTTTTGCACTTTCCTTCATGTGACTATCCCTGTATTTGACAAATTCAGTGTTGCCCTTTTGACTTTTTTCCCACAAGTTCACTTTTTATTAGAACTTCTAATGGATTTGCTAAAGCAGTTATTCACCATGTTTGTTAAACCCAAAATTGTCAAAAGCTCCTCATTGCTTGAAGCTGAGTACAACTTGAATCAAAATCAAAGAAGTGATGATGAGTTAATTATTGGCATTCAGACTTCGAACATAGTGAATGGTCTCCAGGATACAGATAAATCCCTTTTCTTTTCATCAGTGAGAAACTACTTTTGTACTGCCTGTGACTACATCATCAACAAGTTTCCACTCAAGGATGATGTGTTAAAAACATGTTCAAGTTGCTAGGTTATACAAAATTGAAGATGCACAGTTTTCTTCCATTCATTTTTTCTTGAAAAATTTCCTATCATGTAATGCAAGGAAGAGAATGAAACTACAGATGAGGTGGTGAATGAGCTTCTGAGGCAGTTCACAGCTCTTCAGGTAGATGACACTTTGGCTGCAAATCAAGATGCTGCAAGTGATTCCAGTTGGGCACAAATATCAGGAATTTGTGGAGCTGATGGACTTCTTAAGTATAACCGAATTTCTGGAGTAATGCTCTCTATTCCCACCGTACCCCATAGCAATGCAGAATGTGAATGCATTTTCAGCCTTGTGAAGAAAAATGGAACAGAGTTCAGATCATCCATGTCCAATGAATCTCTGGAGTCTATTCCTATTTTGAAGACCAGAAGTTCTGGTCCCTGTTATGACAAAAAAATTTCTCAAACTGTTTGCAGGAAGCTTAAAAGGCCACAACTAGCATGTGGTTTGTAGTGTGTATTATAGTATTTCTCGCCTGTGTTATGTTAAACAAGTTTTATTGTGTAAAGCTTCTTTTCAATTATCGCATACCTCTTTAATTTATCAAGGAGGTTCTGTTATGTATGCTCCAAACCAATATTCACCACGCCTGCTGCTGTTTAACAAGAATTTCTTCTTGATTGTTATGTTCATCTACAAATCATTGGCCTACCGGGCGAGTTGGCCGTGCGCGTAGAGGCGCGCGGCTGTGAGCTTGCATCCGGGAGATAGTAGGTTCGAATCCCACTATCGGCAGCCCTGAAAATGGTTTTCCGTGGTTTCCCATTTTCACACCAGGCAAATGCTGGGGCTGTACCTTAATTAAGGCCACGGCCGCTTCCTTCCAACTCCTAGGCCTTTCCTATCCCATCGTCGCCATAAGACCTATCTGTGTCGGCGCGACGTAAAGCCCATAGCAAAAAAAAAAATCATTGGCCTATGATATAAGTAGATATGATTTCATTGAAGTATCCTGTTTAAAGCATGAATTATTGCATTTTGTAGCCCAGAAGTATAATTATTTTAGTTAAGCTGGGGTATGTTGAAAATCGTTAGATTTGTTGTCGTGCATGAGTTTTACTGTTAGCCCTTTTCGAAAGTTGGCAGGTGTGGTGGTCTCATTGACATTAATACGATCAGACTTGCTTCTGCGTGCTGCTGTCTCATATACAGCAATACAAACATATTTCTGCATTGTATTAGACAGCTTTCATTCATCATACACTTCTCCTTTTTTTTTTTTAACCGAGCAAATCGACTGTGCGATTAGGGGTGTGCAGCTATGAGCTAGCATTCGGAAGATAGTGGATTCGAACCCCACTGTCAGCAGCCCTGAAGGTGGTTTTCCGTGGTTTCCCATTTTCACACCAGGCAAATGCTGGGGCTGTACCTTAATTAAAGCCACAGCCGCTTCCTTCCCACTCCTAGTTGTTTCCTATCTCATCGTCACTGTCAGAACTATTGGTGTCGATGCAACTTAAAGCAAATTGGAAAAAAAAACTTTTACATCTATCTTCTATTTTTATTCTTAATACTCTTCCCCCCTTAGGTGTGGATCACAGAATAACATCAACAGTGTCCGCTGCCTGTCATAAGAGGCGACTAAAAGGGACCCCAGGGACTGTTAAATTGGGAGCATAGTTTGGCGACCATGCGGCCTTTAACTAGTCCTGGTATTGTTTCCACCTACTTGTGTAAGGCTCCTTGCTGTCATATCCTATCCAACCACCCTTGGTCAACTCTTGTTCTTTTCCAGTCCCAATGATATTGGGTTCCCGAGGCCTAGGGCGTTCTTCATTTTCATTCCCTTCGTTACCCTCGTCTTTCTTTGACCAATACCTTCAATTTTCGATGTGTCAGACGTCTTCCATGTTTTCCCTCTGATTAATGTTAATAGACAATGGTTGCCCAGTTGTACTTCCTCTTAAAACAGTAATCAACACCATCACCACCAACACCTCTTAATACTTTCCACCTTTTCAGACTCATTTTGTTCACAGTGTATAGTTCTATCAGGCTTTCCTAAAGCTCCTATGTGCTGTAGTTGCTGTTACTCACAGCTGACTATTTTCCTTTTATTTTCCATACTTATATTCTGTACCTAGAAAAGCACAGAATAGCTTGTGCATACAGCTTTCTAATTTACAGCAGTATGATCAGGCATGCTTCAGCGTTCTACCATTCAGTTTCATACAGCTCATTAAAGTACCTTTTATTCATCATACATATTGGGACCTTTCCCACCGTCCCCCATGACTCATGGGACCATGTGACAACAAAACAACCCTTTCGGGTCACGAACACATGGGACCATGCTCCACGGAAGTCGATAGTCAAGGGACCTATTCGGCCTGCGCCGATTTCCCCTCATTGGGATTGTATCGTTAATCCACTCACATGAGAAGTTATCGGCCATACAGCACAGCCAGGTCAGAGCTACTCTCCTGTTCCTGAGGTCTGAACATGGACTCCTCAGGGTCGAAGACCGTTCGCGGCATGTAGAGGCTATTAAACTTAAACTAACTTAAAGGCCTACAATGAACGGAAGAGGTTCTTGGATGCTTGTTTTTCGGAAAAGATAGGCACAAATAAGTTTCTCCCATTTATTAAGGCGCTCGTTGAAATCTATACAAACACTATGACATTCTTGGTAAAGTAATATAAATTGACAAAATGAAGACAATTACTTAGCAACGGTAAAATCCGTGCCATCATCCATCAGCTAACTTCATCCACATTCCATTAGAATATCTATGTGGATGACCACAGCTTCTAATAATATTTTGGATGAAGGAAAACTCCCACCCGAACCCACAACCTGATGGATACCTAATTTTACAATAAACAAAAAAATAAACCAGAGGTAGAAACGTAGTATGTCTACGAGTACGATCATCCTGTGGGGATGTGTATTTTTTTGTTTGTCTGTCTATCACCTGATGAACATTAAACTGTTGAGTGTTACACAAAACAAAATATAACACATATTATCTATTTACAGTTACAATTACGAACCATTTTCCTCCAAAGACCAGTATCCCCTGGGACCGAATCCCACATCATTAAGTTAAAATTTACTCACACTAATTCAACTACCCCGGAGTGGTCATTTAACTTACATCTACCGCCACCAAATATCTATACGTGAATAAAAGTATACTGGAGAAATAATCGAAACTTTACTTAAATCATGGGAAAGAAATACGGTTACGCGTTTCCACCAATTGGAAGACAAATGAAATAAAAATCAAACGAACACAGGCTCGACAACGAACCCGTCACTTCCAACAACTACCAGTGAAATTTCACGAAGTCTAAATTCGCGCAGAACAATACTTATCACAAAACAAGATTACACCCTGAAAAAGGAACACATATTATACAACAACACAAAATATAAATGGCTGTATTTCATCTAGTAGCACCCGCTACTTGTGCGAGTAGTCGTCTTGTCTATGTGCAGTCGAGGTTCGAACTTGAGACAATGTCCGTCTCCATCAAAGATCCTGCAATCAAGCCCTAATTTACCCTAATCATGTGAACACTGTCATACAACGGGAACATCAATATTGCTATGTGGTTCGTGGCTTACGGCATATGTGACAATTACAGAATTCTACTGTCATTATTTCTCCAAGGCAAGGCAGCCTGGTAGCACGACCAGCTACTCCACCCGGGCCTGACCCTCGCAAGTCGCTCCCTTCCTCCTGGCTCGTAAATTTAAAGCGTTCATTCTTTCCACTGTCTGGAAGCTAAGAACACCCACCAGCCGGCTCACGCTACGGCCTGGTGTCTATAAAATTCAATTCGTTAGAAACTGGCGCAATCTATTCATTGCTCAAGCCAGCCCACATACTTTCAATACATGAGAATCATTTCTCAAATTCAATCGTTAACGCACATCAAATTCTCTCATATCTCTGGAGGTCTGGAGTTCGCCTCGTATCTACTCTCCTTCCTAATATTCACCATACGTCAGCCACTGACCACAGCAATATTCCCAGTCCTCTGCCTTCTGAGGCGAGGTTGTGTACCTGTCATATCGGTATAAAATCACCGATCAAATTACTTTAAGAAAATAATAATAATAATAATAATAATAATAATAATAATAATAATAATAATAATAATAATATTAATAATCAGACATGATCAAACTCAACTAGTAAATCTCTACATTATTAGCCTAACTAATGTGTAGGGGGGGCCAATTCGAACCTTCGCACATATCTTCTTGAACATCTTCAGTTACAGCCAAACTTATACACTAGCATGCAACACAAACTACTGCCTCTACTTTTATGAATTTAGTGCTGTCACTATCCCACATTAACTTCTGTATAGGCACATGTTAATGATACTGTCACCTACTAATCCCTGCTCGTATTATGCAGTCACGCAGATGAAATTTACGGCATTAACCTGTTCAATTTTCTAGTTATTTTCCCCCTCAAATCTCCTCAGCACTCATAACAAAAATATATAGTATAGCATGCACATGCATCCTCTAAAAGGGGTCCCAAACTCTATACATCCTTCCTGGTTCACTTCCTTCCCATATCTACTTACAAAAATCAAACTAAACAAGGGTCATCCGACCACTCCAGGTAATTAACCTATCAATTACATAATCATTAACCCTATATTTACAGTAACTCTATTTACAAGGGGAAATACTAACATTGGAAGAAAATAGCTCATTACTCAACAGTTTTGGTGTTTTTCCAGCCCCATCCGAAGATTTCAGGGGCCCGCCATCGGTGCTCACTCCATGTCGCTGGCTCGTGCAGTCCTGGGTTCTAGGAGTTTGATGACATTTCTGGCGTAATCCATCTTCCTGGTAAACAGATCACTGAAATTATATTTACACAATCTTGCACACTTGTTGATCACTCGACACCATCAAACTTCCCCTCTATCGTTCTATGACCGATGCAAGTTACGTGAGGCTAATTATTACGGATATCTCAGCTAGTCTGTTTCATCTTAAATTAGGCGAGTTGAACATTCATGATCTCCTCCTTCCCAAGTCTATCGCCTCCTACTTTTATGATATGAATCAACCGCCCTTCTCCTAATTTTTCTGTCTAGATCGTTCAGATCCTGCACTTGTCACTCCCCGTGACCCAGTGTGATAATTTGGTCCTGAAATCCTATTCTCAGTTTTACTTGGATTTATTTTATAGTACTTCTTTACAGGACGAATGCCTTTCTTTTGAAAAACAGAGTTTCCCAAATCCCAAAGTTATATTCCTCAGAAAATGAGCTCCCTCACTGCTACAGACCTCAACCTCGCTATGAGCGTTCTCCGTCAGGAGTTTGATTCCCCACGGCGTACTCAACTTTTCACAGTCACTACCTAAAAATATGACAAGTATTCAGAGTTTACTTCGCGATCGGATGTCGCACAAATATCTTTATCATATAGTTACATTTTCTACCATCACTGCACACGAAAACATTTTAGAACTTCACTCGCGTTTCTTTGTGTCAGTTATTCAGACAAAGAAGAGGTAGACCTTGCTCGCGGACTGACCGTAGTTCCACCTTCTGAAGCTCGTTCCCGACTGAAGACTCCCCCGAGAATCTGCAACAACTTATAGCAAAGCCGGGAATAGGGGTGGCAAGTGTGCCATGTCCCCACTCTGATTTTTACCTCTCCTGGATAAACCAGCCTGTTGACATCAGCAATACGCTAGATTGTGCGACTATGTTACGCACAAGTGCGCTATGCCATGCGGAGTTGATTATGTTCGGCGGATCTGCCGTAATTAATTTATAACATCGGAGTGGAAATGGTGAATCCCCAAAGACATCTGGTTTCAGCCATCGCGTCCGTACGCTAACCCAGTTATATAAGTTGTTTACCAACGCCTTTCGCTTGGAGAGTATTTTCTATCAGAACTCCTGACTTCATAATTCAACCAAAATTCTGCACACTGCTCTGACGGATGCAGTTTTGTTAGTCAAGCCTTATTTACGCCGAAAACACATTAAATTTGGCCCGATCGCTCTGGCATCACTGTACGCTGGCATTTGTTTTTCAATATGGAGTCACTAAATAGTGTTCTTCTGCTGCTTCTTCTATGACGTGTGCCTAGTTCGGGGATTCTTTAAGCCACCCAGTGGGTGTGTGAGGCGCCGCTCTGGCGGGCGTCCTATTGCACAATCTGATGCTTCTCCCAACATCCACACAAAGAAAGCTTGCTGCCTGCTTCCTTACCAAGCATATCATTTGAAATAAATATTACTTGTGCTGATACGGTCACAGTATCTTCTCTTCTCTTCTCTTCTCTTCTCTTCTCTTCTCTTCTCTTCTCTTCTCTTCTCTTCTCCTATTTTCTTTTATTTTATTCTGAATACTTTCCCACCTTGTCAGACTCATTTATGTCACACCGATATAGTTGTTCTACCAAATTTTCCTTTCTGTTTACCTTCAGCTCCTGTATACTGTAGATCCTCTTTCTCATACCTGACTCCATTTTCTTTTCCATAATAGGATTCGTTAGACATGGAGCTTATTTCTATTAGTGGTCTAATGGTACCTCACCGTGTTGTACTTACGGAGGCAGACTGGTCCTTTTTTTTTTTTTTTTCCTATCTTAATATATGGCATTGACTCGTTGACGCCTCATGTGCGGATTAGTACCATACAGCATATTTCTAACAAATGGCCTTACTTAACCCAATCGCATCATTAGACGACCCTAGCTCGTCATAGTTACTCGTGGCATATGAATCAAATGACGAGCTCTGCTCGCGGCGATGCACAGCTGTACATCAATCCATATAGTTCAGTCAATAACCCACAGACGCCACTTGTATGCATTCTGAGCTGAAGTTTACACATGTGGCTTCGGTTTTTTCCCTTTCACCAGGTTCTCACACACTTCCGGAACAAGAGATAAGAGAATCTTTATTCACAAAATTTTGCTCTTGTCAGTTGCCATCATGGCGTCAAGCAGATATGCTGGTGTTGATGAAGAAGGAATACGGAAGCTAATAGATAGTGTTCTGGAGAGTGATATTGAAGGCAGTGATGTTTGGGACGACGAAATAGACCCTGAAGTCCTTAGTTCGAGTACTAGTGATGCGTATAGTAGTTCTGATTACACGGAAAGTGAAGCAAATAACGACGGTGTGCCGAGTCTTTCGAAACGAGCTCGTACCTCGGCACAGACTAACTTGACTGACTGGAACTGGACAAAAAGTGACAATAAACCAGTTGTACATCAGTTTAGTGAATACAGTGGGGTTAGTGAAAATTTATTGAAAAAGTTTGATATGCAGCCACTATCTGAACTCTCAGTTTTTTGTGAATACATGAACCCTTTGTTTGACAAAATATCTGTCGAGACAAATTCATATGCAGCAAAACAGTTGAGCAATCCTGACAGAAAAAAGTTGAAAGACGATGACAAATGGTTTGAGACTACAATTGACGAAATTAGGGCATATTTTGCGTTAGTTATACTAATGTCACAAGTGCGAAAGTCAAGAATACAGTTATACTGGAGTAAAAATAGGTGTATAAACACTCCTATTTTTTCGTGAAACCATGAGCAGGGGAAGATTTATTATAATTTCACGATTTTTACATTTTGTTGACGATGAACAAGTCGATAGTAGTGACAAACTAAGAAAGATTAAGCCTATAACACAACATTTCTGCTCCAGATTTTCAGAATTATATTTACCTTCACAAGACATTGCTCTAGATGAAAGTCTAATGAAATTCAGAGGCCGCCTTTCATATGTCCAGTGTAATAGGTCTAAACGTTCTAGGTTTGGAATAAAAATTTACAAAATTTGTGAATCAAGTTCTGGCTACTGTCTGTCTTTCAAAATTTATGTAGGTGATGATGTAACGGATCCAAGTCTGCCAGCAAGTACAAGCGTTGTTCTCAACGTGTGTGAACCCTTGTTAGGCCGAGGACATACATTGTTTTTAGATAACTGGTATTCTTCCCCAGATTTATTCAAAAGGCTACACGACAAGCAGATGAATGTAATTGGAACTGTTAGACAGAACCGAAAAGACATGCCTCGCGATATCAGTAAGACGAAACTAAAACGTGGAGAGTATGAGATGTGGGCTGCCAACAGTATGTTGTGTGTGAAGTGGAAAGATAACAAGGATGTTTGCTTTCTCACCACTAAACACAAATCAGCTGACATGACAGGGACAGGCAAACTCAGACGAAAGAGAGGACAAACCCCGAGGGAAGAAGTGATAAAGCCCAAGTGTGGCCTTGAATATCAGAAGGGGATGGGTGGTGTTGACCTTCAGGATCAGGTTACAGCTCTGTTCCCCGTCATGCGACGCACAGTGAAAGGATATAGGAAAATATTCTTTTACCTCCTGGATATGTGTATTTTGAATTCCTTCACTGTGTATCACAAGATCGCTGCTAACAGAAAGACGAGCCACACGGACTTCCGAACTAGCATTGCGCAGCAGCTACTAGAGACTGTTCAGTTGCCGGAGTACTCGGTTCGAGGTCGACCTTCAGCGAGCACCACCCCAACCAGATTACAAGATAAATCATGGGCCCACTTTCCCATGCGTATTCCCCCTACAGAGAAGAAATCAAAAGTCACAAGAAGGTGTGTTGTGTGCTACAGCCGGGGTAAAAGAAGCGAAAGTTGCTGGCAGTGCAAAAAGTGTGGCGTAGCTCTTCACTTAGAAGAATGTTTTGAGGTGTACCACACCAAGCAGACGTACTAAAATAGCGGCATTGGTAAGTTTATTACTTCTTTATTATGCATGCAAATTTTCAGAAAGGAATATTTACTGGTTGGTTTTGTATGATTTTCTAAATAATAGTGTGATGACGACTGCCGCAGAGCGGTATTTAAATGTGATTTCTTAGTGAACTCCTATGGTATTTAAATGTGAGGCGAATGGGTTAAGTGTTCTGGTCCCTTGATGTCATTGCATTTTGAACTACTCATACCTTACTATGTCCCTCCCTGCTGTTGCTAGCCCTGTCCTTGCAGGGCTCATAACATGAAGTGATGCAAGTTGTACGAGAGTTAGTAATTATTGCAGTAGGGAAAAAAAAATACACATTACAAGTACGCACTGCTATTAAACTATGATTCTGCACATGTTTATTGTACTTAATTACAGATTCCAGTTTTCTTAACATGAGACGCAATTACACACACATGCTTCCATTTTACCAGTCCTTTTTCTCAAAGTTTATATACATCCTTTACTGCCCACAACAGTCGGGGCTCCCTAGATTTCTAACCTGTAAGAACACATGTTATTCCCCCCCCAGTGTTCTCCCAATGACAAAACCAACAATGATTTTCCTCTCATTGATTATCATCTTGTTCCTAAATACAAGTGTCTTTCTGTTGTGCCTGTTGATGATTCAAGTTCTCTCTCTGACTTGAAAACAGTTCAAAAGTTCCATCATCCTATGAAAAGCAAAGTGGACAAAAGCGTCCCAATAGAATTATAAAAAATCATAGAATGTCTGTAAAAAAAAAATCACTGAAAGAAAATTTGATGTTAATAGGGAGGCTGTTAAGAAATACACTTAAAAATTATTGAAGTTAATAAAAAACTGTTAGGAGATAGAATGAAAATATACCATTGATCCTGTGGAAAACAAAATCCATCTCAATTGTGACTTCAACAACAGCCTTGGACAGCATAATCGGAACGGCAATAAGCAAGGGGTTCTGCCTTTATAATAACTGCACAATTGGGTTGTGACTGGCTGTAGGCAAGGGACCCTGCCATTATAGTGGCAACTTCCAAAGTCAAGTGTAACCGGCAGTAAAGCTGCCATTATAATAAGAACTCCCCAAGTCGAGTGTGACCCGCAATAGGCAAGGGACCTGCCATTATAATGAAAATTCCAAAACTCAAATGTGAGTGGAAACAGGAAAGGAAAATCTAAAGTACTAAACTCGACTGTGACTGGCAGTGGGAAATTCAGCCTGTCATTGTAATGAAAACTCCCTAACCCGGACTTCACACGAAATACGACGTATGACGACCTCCCTTTGGTGTTTCTCAGGTAACTCTAAGAGCAATGTAATCTAATATAATGTTACTAACAGCGTGCATAGTATTTTACCGAGGGTTACGTATGCCATGCGGAATTCTGTAGCAAAGCACGGATACATGAGCTAGTGTGTAGATAAATGTTAGGAATGAACACTCAGGATGAAGTTCTATATGAATTGGTTTCATACATGGGATCATATGATGTGGATGGAAATAGTAGATTATTTGAGGTGGATTACCTCATCCAAGAGGGATAAAAGAAGTAGAGAAAGATGAATGACTTAACCATTAAAACCCCCCCTCTTTTTTATTGATTTTGAGTGAAGAGACTTAATAACTGAAGAAACCTTATACTAGCTGCAAATGTGCCTAATTCATTCATAGTAGTTTGTTGACTGAATGCTTCAGACTTTATATTTAGAGCCCTGTGCAGATATACAAAATATTATACGCATCTGCACTTCCTTCATCCACATCCGCTAATGGTTATCTGCGGATATTGTCAGTATTTAACTACAGTCTATTACACCCAAGGCACTGAAGCAGACAGATCTGTTAACATAATACTTTAGGCCTGCTACCTGGCTCTAGACCCCCTACAGTCATAGGTTCATGAGGGATTTTCTCTTGCAACAACTCCCAACGTATTGACCTTTGGTCCTTCCCTCCACTAACTGCGGGCAGGAGCCAGTTAGGCTTAGGTCAGATTTACTGCTTTATGGTCTGAAGGCCCTTTATAATCACCACTCTACCAAACCAATGCCAAGGGTCGCCTAACCACAAGCAAAAATAAGAGTACACTTGAGTGAAAATCAGTACATTTCATTATTCAGAAATTATCAGCAAAATTATCCACACTGCCATACAGTTTGCACCCGCTAAGACACTAACTTCGTTATATTTATAGTCTATAATGAGAAATTTAAACACACAGATTGTAACAATAAGGTATGGCCAGACTTTCAGGACACATTCCTCACACATAAAAGAACAAAATACGTTCTATAGACAAGGGTCCAGAAAAGCATTTATTTCCATGTTAAGAACTAATTTTCTACAGGTCTTCATTGTACATTAATCATGGGAAACAAGCAGAAGCAGACCATACCAGCATACCACTTGAAACTCTTTTGTACACTAAATGTTCAAAGTGCCCTCCATTAGCATTGATACATGGATATGCAATATTCCAGTGATATATGTTAGCACATCCAGGATGACAGGTTGATGCATGTATCAATGCTAACGGGGGCCATTTTGAACATTTCATGGAAGAAAGATTATCATGAGGTATGCTGGTACATTTTGTTCCTGTGTGTTTCTTAGGATTAAAGTACTATGTAGAGTTGTAGAAAATGAGTTCTAACATGGAAATAAATCCTTTTTGGACCTATGTTCATATAAAACACTTTCTTCTTCTGTGTGTGGGGAAGGTGTCCTGAAAGCTTGACCATACCTTATTGTTACACCCTGTATGTAATGTATGTAGGTACATGTACTTCACATTATGTGTAAGTACTTAGTAACATTGTTTACATTACATCTAATTCTGAAGCTGTCACTTTAGATTGTGTCATATAGCTTCTTTCATGATGTTCCTTAACACTTCTCTGAAGGTCTTAAATTATTTTGAGGGTCTGAACTTTGTGGCATATTTTTATTCTTGGAATCTCTGTCCAAAATCAGGAGAAGAGTTGCTGACTCCTACAAAAATATATGTGAAAAGTGTCCTACCGGTTTTACAAAGTGGACTGGTGAAAGCAGTGGCTCACATCACAGGTGGAGGTCTTGCTGAGAACATTCCCCGTATACTGCCTCCTGAAGTGGGAGTTGAGTTGGATGCAACCAAGTGGAAAATTCTCCCTGTGTTTGGCTGGCTTGCTGCAGCAGGTATGTTGCAATTCCTCACTTTCATGGTTACAAATATTCCTTTCTGTTGTATATGAATGATTTAAGGGAAAAATTGTTTCAGGTGGTGTTAATCAAGCAGAATTGCTCCGAACTTTTAACTGTGGCATTGGACTAGTTTTAATTACTAGTGCAAAAAACTGTGCAGCTGTTCTGTCAAGAATAACAGATGAAAATGCTAGCAAGATTGGTACAGTTACAAAACTAGAATCAGAAGGTGGGTATGCAGTTCTAGTTACTTACTACTTGCTTTGTAGAACAGTTGTCTAAGATACAAGTAAATCTACACATACTTACATCTGCTAATACCTTACTTTTAAGCTTTTCAGTCTGTGAGAACATGAAGTATAATACTTTGAACACTATAACATATCTGTACGAAGAGCTATTACTAAAGGATGATGGCACGTTTTGTTCTACAAGAACATCCTCAGTTTCTACCAATCACTTTTAACTAGGGATGGGTCGATACCAGTTTTATTCGATACTCGATACTGTACCCTGGTGGGGTGTCAGCTGTGTCATTCAATTAGAATTTTTTATTAAAAGAATATATTTCATATTCACTGTGCCAGAATATCAGACATATATTGTAAGCTTACCGGCCAGTTCGGTAGGTATTGTGAAACCTACACAGACTTCTATCTCCACGAGAGATTATGGAACACAATGGCAAGTTGAAATTAGTATTCTGAGAAATCTTAGCAAGAGGGAGAAAGAACGGGATAGTTATTTCTGAGTCAATGGAAAATCCAAAGCCTTGGGGCCAGGCGATATTTAGAAGAAGGAAAATACGGCATGCAAGATTCTTGGAAATGACGTTGTGGGAAATCCTACGCCAAGCCCAGGTTTATATATGTAAATTAGGCGGGTCAGACATACGGCCAGAGGTGTATTATTTCATTTAAATAAATTCTAAGTGTGTAAAACTGTCATATGTTAAAATTTTAATATGTAAAAATGTGTAAAATTCCAAAGTGCATTGGATTACTTCTTCAAGCTGACATGATAGATAACAGAATGCAGTGCTAAACCGCAAAGGGCCATGAGTAGGGTTACCAGATGACAACGGCTCAAAAGCATGACTTTTGAGTTCAGAAAGCAGGACAAAACCAGGACGGCATTAAAATTGCTTAAATTTTTTGTTAAAACCCTTTATTTAGCGTACCTTATTCATATTGCTTGGCCACAAGTGAAGTCTCGAAAGCAGGAATGTCACTGATACCTTATTCATGTTGATTGTACTTACCACAGCTACTTATTTTATTGAGCAAATCCTTTTTGTCTTTTAAATAGTTATAAAACTAGTTACAAGTGAAATCTTTCATGTTAAATTTCACTGACACCAACCATTTCACAAAGTCAACACTTACCCTATTTCTTTCTTTAGTCTACTGTGCATTTATTAAAGAAAAGCAGAGCACTTATCCAAAATTCCATTTTGTTGCAGGACATCTACGTTGGCATTATGTGCAGGAATTGCAAAATACACTTCTGCCAATTTCAGTAGCTCAGAAGAACATGTAATATTGACACTATTTAGAAAAGCAGCCCTTTTTTTTTAATGGACTGGTTCCTTCAAGAAATTTCCATTCTGCTTTTGCACTTCAACATTCTTTTGAAGATTTACAAATTGGTCAAATAATCTAATATAATCAATGTGTACACCTTTAGCACTAAGATATTTAACAGTATCTTCAAGGTCAGTCCAGTTGAAATCTGAAGTTAAGGTCATCCATTTAAAAGTACTGAATTCTTCAAGAGGTTGTAACCATTTTCCAAGGTACTCCAGGCATGCATTATATACATCATGGACTTCTTTTATGAAGGAATCACTGTCTTCCTGCAACCCTTCCTCCTTCAAAGTTTTAATCATTTCTTTCACTTTCATAGGAACAAAATTATTTGAAAAATGAGCTTTTAAAATGCCAACAGTTTCTTCAAGTGCCTGATTCACTTCAATAATGGAATTATTCTCCTTTTCAACATGAAGAATGTTCTCTTGAAAGACTGACATTAAAGACTGGCAAAATATTAAATACATTTCACCTAATTGGTTCAAAATTGTTGACGGATTATCCACAGATAGAAAATAAGACCGAAGTGCTGGATACAGTTCAAGCATCCTTTCAGCAGCTGAGAAAAGTAACAACCAACGAGTCTTTGAATGCTTCAATAGGGATTTGTAATTCATATCAACCAATTCGCAAAACGTTTTTAGTTCTTCGTTCCTTATGTTGAATTATGTTGAATGTAGAAAGTAGTTGAACACTTTTAACACAATGCTTTCTACGTCAATCGACAATAAATCAACTCCATGTTGAACACAATTATGCAACACGTGTGCTGGGCAACCTACTCCAATCAAGGTTTCATTAAGCTGAGATTTGAGATTAGAGAATACATTATTATCTCCTCTTCTTTTTAGGCCACCAAAATTCGTATTACAGTTATCTCCTCCAAAAGCAATGCACTTCTCCAAAATTCCATTTTGTTGCACTGAGCTCGATAGCTGCAGTCGCTTAAGTGCTGCCAGTATCCAGTATTCGGGAGATAGTGGGTTCGAGCCACACTGTCGGCAGCCCTGAAAATGGTTTCCCGTGGTTTCCCATTTTCACACCTGGCAAATGCTGGGGATGTACCTTAATTAAGGCCACAGCCGCTTCTTTCCCAGTCCTAGCCCTTTCCTGCATCATCGTCGCCATAAGACCTATCTGGGTCTGTGCGACATAAAGCCAATAGCATTTTGTTGCAGGACATCTAACAGCACTGAAGAGATTGTTGCAGCTTTTTCATTACTAACACTGTGCAGGTCAATTAACTTTGCTTGCAGCCCTTCATTCCTGTAGCCGAAATACTGCATGAGCACAGCAAACAGTTTTATATTCCCACGATTGCTGCCATCCGTACAAACACCAATGTATGATACGTTTTTGACTTGTTTAATGGCACTTTCTACACGGTGAGATCCAAGTTCATTATTGACAATGGCCTCAGACTTTGTACGAGCACAGTGAATATTTTTCCCTATTTCAGAATCAGGAAATAATTTAGATGGAAGCTTAGACATACAATCCATAGTTTTGTAGCTCCCATGATGCAACAGCATTGTGGTACACAAGAACTCCCTCTGCAGCAATCGCATTTTCCTTTAGTGATGTGTTCTTTTTGAAAAATGTCAACATATTATTTGAAGTTGAACATTAGCTTTATGTTTGCCCGTTGTAATGTGACTTTCTAAATCCATAGCTCCACGATTAACCACAGAAATGTATGTTCCTGGTTTACATACTAGACACATGGCTTCTTCGTCGGTGCGGCCCTTTTTGAAGCATTTATATCTTTTCTCCAATTCAGCAGTGAACTTGCACTTTCTTTTTCCCATAATACATTTAACGTACCATCAGATCGCAACAGATATTGTAGAGTAGATCACAAGGATTGTGGCACAACTAAGCAGCAATGTGGACGAAATTTATTTGTCTTTAGCTTCCGTTTCCGTATGCTATCGCCAACTTCGACTATCGACTTCGACCAGCGATAATATACTAGTCAAAGACTACAGGAATTTAAAAAGTTCAAGCTGCAGCTGAAGTCGAAGGTTATGGAATAAGCGAGTCTAAGTTTACGAAAATGGGTTTCCAGTTGGAAAAAGATAATCTTAACATTATTAGACAAAAATACGGACAATGGTGGTGGTGGTGGTGATTATTGTTTTAAGAGGAAGTACAACTAGGCAACCATCCTCTATATAACACTAATCAGAGGGAAAAATGGAAGGGATCCGACACTTCGAAAAATGAAGATATCGGTCAAAGACAGACAAGGGCCACGAAGGGCGTGAAAATGAAAGACTCCCTAGCCCTCGCGAACCTAATAGCGTCGGGGTCGGAAAGAACAAGAGTTGACCAAGGGAGGTTGGATAGGATAGATGAAAGTGAGGAGCCTGGCACAAGTAAGTGGAAGCAATGCCAGGACTCAGCTGAGGGCCCAGTGGTCGCCAACCCATGCTCGAAAGTTCAGAGCCCCTGAGGCCCCTTTTAGTCGCCTCTTACGACAGGCAGGGGATAACGTGGGTGTTATTCTACTGCCCCCACCCACAGGGGGTAATACGGACAATCAGCAAATAATTAAAAAATAAATACGGACGCCAAGACAGGCACTACAAATAAGGGCATGTACTGGTAAATACTGACGTCTGGTAACCCTAGCCATGAGGCTTTTTGTCTGGTCTAGCAGACTAAAGGCGGAGAGGAGTACAAATACCTATTAAATTATGAAGATTTGCTAAACGTTAACGGGGGGGAGGTCTTATCCTTTAATATGGTAACTTGAACGTCAAGCAATGCCGCTTCATGCCTCGTACAATTTAGGTAGACAAAGGGCTAAATTAATATGTAAATAATTATATCAAGCACTCATAATATTCTTGATTATTTTAGTAGAGTAAATTAGGATAGATTTTGTTTTGTTCAGGTGCTTGAAGTGTTCATGTTTGATTGTATAGGAGCATGTTTTACTTAAAGATAAATTGAGATTCATATTAAGAATTGCTCCAGAGTTGTTTTTCTGACTTAGGTCAGTTTCTCTTAAATTTTATAGATGTTAAGGCATGTTGTACGATTATCCAGAGGTACAGGGTTGCCAGTAAATTTCAATATTGTGGGACTGGATTGAAGTCGGATTGTTTTGTACGTAAATATCAATGATTATGTGTACTGCAAAGTTTCGCCAGTAGACAGCAATAATAATAATAATAATAATAATAATAATAATAATAATAATAATAATAATAATCGTTAGAAGTATTAGAGTGATAAATGAACACGGGTTATGTTTAAATGAATGTTTAATAATAATAATAATTAGTAATAATAATATTTGGTGAATAAGGCACAGACCTGATTTATAGAATTACTTCAAGTAATTCTAATGTGGAGACAACATGGGGCACGTGGAAGCCTTTAATTCGATTAGTAAATTAAATTTTTATATTAATTGTTGATTTCACCTTTTTGGACTCAATAATAATTAAAATAATTTTTTAGAAGCGATAGAGGCACTTGTGTATGATGGTCACACTATGTAGAAGGCCCAGAGTGGGTTAAACCCATTTTTTATTTTGGTAGTCGAGAGGGACAGAAATCCGGCATTAGATAAAATTGAGTCGTACTGATGTTCATAATAAATTAGATGAATCCCGAGGCCTACGCCGTTGTTATATGCCGATTCCAGTGTTATGAGTGGCAGAAGAGTCCACGCACCGCGGATTAATAACTAAATGTTTTGAAGAATCCCATTGGAATAAATGGACTTCAAATGAGAAGGAAAGAATAATTTAGCACTCGCAGGGACTGGATGGAGATTCCCAGCTGCAAGGTGTCATGGGATTTGAGATTTGTCTTGGGAGGACATGGTGTCCCCATAAATTAATAACAGTACGAAATGAAGTAAGGGTGCGGTTCGAATACCGCTATTGTGTCCCGACCGATGTGAAATTTTTTTTGCAAGTTGCTTCACGTCGCACCAACACAGATAGGTCTTACGGCGACGATGGACAGGAAGGAGGTAGGAGTGGGAAGGAAGCGGCCATGGCCTTAATTAACGTACAGCCCCAGCATTTGCCTGGTGTGAAAATGGGAAACCACGGAAAACCATCTTCAGGGCTGCCGACAGTGGGATTCGAACCCACTATCTCCCGAATACTGGATACTGGCCGCAATTAAGCGACTACAGCTATCGAGCTCAGTCGATGTGAAATCAGATCTTGGTTTTTCATGTGGGATTTAACATATGTGACTAAATTCTAAAGATTGGCAATTAAAACTTAAAATTAATAATAATAATAATAATAATAATAATAATAATAATAATAATAATAATAATAATAATAATATTCCAAGTAAATCGTGTCTTAACTGATCGTTTAGTGCCAAACAAGATCGGAACCGTAAAGGGTTATGCATTAAATATAATAATAGTTAACTGCTGTGAAACGAGTGAAATTAATTTAGCATAATACTACTAATAATAATAATGATGATAATAATAATAATAATAATAATAATAATAATAATAATAATAATAATAATAATAATAATAATAATAATAATTTGAAGAAGAAAAAGAAGAATTTACAATATTATATCTGAGCATAATAATAATGGTGAAAAATGAAATTAAAATCTTAAATGGATGATTACAGGTTACAATAATGATAATCTCCAGTGATGAAAATAATAATGATGATGATGATGATGATGATGATAATAATAAAAATCTTTACTTAAATGATTTCCCATATGGATTAATCCGGATGAGGATGTTGACGGAGAAGGGTAGTCAGCTGGCGAAATAATGTAATAATATCAAGTTGTTGTAAATAATAAGCAAAGTTTATGATCTTAAATGTGATGGCGAATCCTTATATCTGGAGGTTTAGGTTAGAGTCCCTTTGTCGTTTCCTTCCGTTAACAGTAGCATATCTTGGGTTAGGAACCTGGGGATGGTATTGTACAATCCCGGGTTGGTCTCATCTCAGTAAAGGTGGAGGCGATGGCATACTTCATGTAATCGCACCCAGCTTGCCAACTGGTAAATGGTCTCGACCATAATTGGTCGTGGTGTTGTCACGAGGGTCGTGTTTCAACCCTCAGCAATCAACGGTTCAACCATCCAAGTGGATGGGTGGTCTAAAATGTCAAATTCATGTGTGTAAAATTTTCAGGAATGACCTAGCTACCCGGTCTGCCTTCCTCCATTGCTGCACTATAAAAGTCACCACTTTTACTTCTTTGGTTGGTGTCTTATGCAGAATTTTATTTTTGTATGGAAAACAAATACCTTTGGATAAAAAAAGAATTTTCCAGGATGTTAAATAACTGGGCTAAATTAAGTAAAATCATCTAGGCCAGGTGCCGGGCCAGTATATAGTCCGGGCCAGGGACCTGGAAGTATAATTGGACCCCCCTCCCCTGTGGGGGCCATGCTTGTTATATTCATACCTTGGTCTACCCCTACCGTTCTTACCCACTACACTTCGCTCAAAAATCAACTAAACAAGTCTCGGGTGTATTAAGGTGTATCCTATCATTCTATCTCTTCTTCTCGTCAAATTTAGCCACAGCGCTCTCTCACTAATTTAAATGCAGTATCTCTTTATTTGTGATTCGATCTATCTATCTCACCTTCAGCATTCCTCTGTAACACCACATTCCAAGAGCTTCCAATCTCTTTCTTTCTGAGCTAGTTATCATCCATGAAATGAAATGGCATTATGGCTTTCAGTGCCGGGAGTGTTCGAGGACAAATTCGGTTGTCACGTGCAGGTGTTTTGAATTGACACCCATAGGCGACCTGCGTGTAGTGATGAGGATGAAATGTTGATGAAGACGACACATACACCCAGTCCCGGGCCAGCGAAATTAACCAATTATGGTTAAAATTCCCAACCCCCCCCCCACCGGGAATCAAACCTGGGTCCCCTGTGACCAAAGGCCAGCACGCTAACCATTTAGCCGTGGAGCCGGACAGTTATCATCCATCTTTCACTTCCATACAATGCCACACTCCAGACAAAAGTCTTCAAAAACATCTTTTTAATTCCTGTATCATTGTTCGAAGTGAGCAAATTTCTTTTCTTAAGAAAAGCCTTCTTTGCTTGTGCTAGCTGCATTTTTTGTCCTCCTTTCCTCTTCCATCATTAGTTTTATCCAAGTAACAGTATTTATCTACTTCCTTCTAGACTTCATTTCCTAATTTAATATTTCCTGCATTACCTGACGTCTTACGATTGCACTCCATTACTTTTGTCTTGGACTTACTCCCGTTTCTCCCGTTCTTCTGCAGTCTCAGATAAAATAACAATATCATCGCCAAATCTCGGGGATTTGATTTTGTCTCTTTGAATTGTGTTTCCCTTTCCAAATTCCTCTTTGATTTCCTTTACTGCCTGTTCTATATTGCTGAATTGCTGCTTTTTTTTTTTTTTCCTTTCTTCGAAGTCCTCAATTCTTATCACTGCAGGCTGATTTTTGTACAGATTATAGATAATTCTTCTTTCTCAGTATCTGATCCTGATCACCTGCAGAATCTTAAATAGCTTGGTCCAATCAGCATTATCAACAGCCTTTTCTATATCTACAAACGCCATGAACGTCGGCTTGTCCTTCTTAATTCGATCCTCTAAGATCAGACGTAAAATCAGGATTGCTGTTTTCTTACATTTCTTCTGAAGCCAAATTGATCTTCTCCAAACTCAGTTTCAACTTGTCTTTCCATTCTTCTGTAAGTAATACGTTTTAAAATTTTGCCGGCGCGAGATATTAAACTAATAGTGCGGTAGTTTTCACGGTTGTCAGCACCAGCTTTCTTTGGAATGGGTAAAACAACATTCTGCCAAAAATCGGATGGCAGTTCTCCTGTCTCATACATCTGACACACTAAATTGAAAAACCTCGCCATGGTGGTTTCACCTAAAGCAGTCAGTAATTCAGAGGGAATGTCATCAATTCCAAGTACCTTGTTCCTATCTAGGTCTCTCAGTGCTCTGTCGAATTCTGACCTCAAAATTGGGTCTCCCATTTAATCAGCTTCAACAGCCTCTTCTTGTTCCAGAACCATATCATCTACATCTTTACCTTGGTACAACTGTTGAATGTTACTGCAATCTTTCTGCATTGTCTTCTTTCTCTAGAAGTGGTTTTCCATCTGAGCTCTTAGTATTCATACACCCAGTTCTCGTTTCTCCAAAGGTGTCCTTGATTTTCCCCAGGACCATACAACCTTCAACATTCTTGCACTTCTCCTTCAGCAATTCTTCCTTAGCTGTCCTGCACTTTCTATCCAATTCATTCTTTAATTGCCTGTATTCTTTTCTGCCCTCTTCATTTTTTGCATTCTTGTATTCTCATTGTTCATCGATCAAGTCTAATATAATAATATAAGAGAATTTATTGGACTCCAACCTATTCAATACATTACAGGATGTTAACATTTTTAGTTAAACATCGTTAAAATGGAGACATGTTTCGCCCTCCATGTGGGGCATCATCAGTCATATCAAAGCACCTCAAAATTAAACCAGACGTCTGGTTGGAAATTATGAACATAATATGTAAGAAAGAATATATTAAAAAACATGTACAAGGTCCTATCCTAAACGAAATAACAATAGACTAGTTACACATAGTAAAATACGCTAGTGGTTTCTTAATATTAAAATGAGGCCATCATATGCACGGTATAAAAATGAAAGTAATCAAAGTCTATATGATATTGAGTTCGATGGTAGTTCTACGTAGTATATACAAATGTTGGGAAAATAAAACACAATTTATAATTACTGTACACTTATTTATAATTGTTAAAATTGATGAGGTAAAACATTCCAATTTGTCTATCTGTAATTTGGTTCCAACCAAAATAATTCGCCCTAGGATTCATGAGGTAGCCAACTCCGTTGGTCACTCTCTATATGAATGGAGTGCACAGCGCAAGTGAACAGCTTTTGTTGATTATAAAATGAGGCTGTGCTAAGACAGAGTTAAAACAACACCAGCTTCAAATGAAGATAGTTAAAAACATCATTAAGTTCTTCCTAGTTGACTAAAGGTTTGCGTATATTTTGTTGTTGAAGTGCGGGAAAGTCAGTTGTTGGTTGAATGGGCAACGGTCGAAAATGTTGTGCAGTGCAGTCGGTGTTCGAGCTGTCCTACATGTGAGGGAAATCTGAAAATGGAGGATTTGTCTTAATTAGTTAAGTGAAATGACGGAAAAAGAGAAAAAAAGGGGAAAATCATTGAGAAATGAAAGATGTGAAAGTTAAAACTTACCTTGAAAGCTGTTGAGCTGTTACCTAATTGCTAGGAGGTTTGTGGAGCACTGGCTGTCGCTAATGTCCTGCTCCTCGTGTTGTACGTGTGACGTCTTAGAGGAGGGGAGTGGATTTTTTTTTTTTGCTAGGGGCTTTACGTCGCACCGACACAGATAGGTCTTATGGCGACGATGGGATAGGAAAGGCCTAGGAGTTGGAAGGAAGCGGCCGTGGCCTTAATTAAGGTACAGCCCCAGCATTTGCCTGGTGTGAAAATGGGAAACCACGGAAAACCATTTTCAGGGCTGCCGATAGTGGGATTCGAACCTACTATCTCCCGGATGCAAGCGCACAGCCGCGTGCGGGAGTGGATTTGAGAAGGCGGGGCTGTGGGTATGTGATTGGCGCTTGGGGAGGAGTTGTGTGTATTGGAGGGAGAATAGGGGCGTGATGAGTTGAGCGGCTTGGTGGGGGTGCTTGGAGAGCTTGTTTTGAGGACGTTAACAAGTCTTTTGTCTTTCAGATTTAAACTATTGAGCGAAAATATTAATTGTTCGTAAAGAGGTCTTCGGTTGTCTATTGGATCATTTAAATTTTTATTCTTATTATATTTTTGGTCCAAAAAAAATGTATAAATTTTCGAACTCGGTCATGAGCCTGCCTTTATCTAGTCTTTTTAAAATTTGGAGATCCTGTTCGATTGTGGTAAAACTATGTCCGGTGTCTTTCATATGGATGCTCATGGCTGAGTGTTTATTATGCTTTTGGGCATTGAAATGTTCTGCATATCTAATTGCAAAGCTTCTACCAGTTTGACCGATATATGAACTGTTACATTCAGCACATTTCAGTCTATAAATGCCAGAGCCCGAAAATTTATTGTTGTCCGAGTTTATCTTATTGTGTTTGAAAAATAGCTTTTGATTAGAATTATGGGTCTTATAGGCTACCCTAATATCATGTTTTTTTAAAGGGGTAGCAATTTGATGTGTAATGGGGTTAATGTAGGTGAAAGATGCATATTTAGGCTTATTAATTTTTATTGGGGAGAGGTTCGTGGCCAATTTCAATTTCACTTTATTGATTATTTTCTGTATGATTGAGGGATTGTATCCATTGAAAACAGCTATTTCTTTTATGGTACTTATTTCTTTTTTTAAATTGACGGTTGACATAGGAATTTTTAACGCTCTGTACATTAAACTGTAAAACGAGGCTTGTTTGTGCGATTGTGGGTGAAGAGAATTTTGTTTTATGGTTGTGGGAGTGAATGAAGGTTTTCTGTGAATCTGGAAATTGAAATCAAATTAATCTTAGGGCGAATTATTTTGGTTGGAGCCAAATTACAGATAGACAAATTGGAATGTTTTACCTCATCAATTTTAACAATTATAAATAAGTGTACAGTAATTATAAATTGTGTTTTATTTTGCCAACATTTGTATATACTACGTAGAACTACCATCGAACTCAATATCATATAGACTTTGATTACTTTCATTTTTATACTGTGCATATGATGGCCTCATTTTAATATTAAGAAACCACTAGCGTATTTTACTGTGTGTAACTAGTCTATTGTTATTTCGTTTAGGATAGGACCTTGTACATGTTTTTTAATATATTCTTTCTTACATATTATGTTCATAATTTCCAACCAGACGTCTGGTTTAATTTTGAGGTGCTTTGATATGACTTATGATGCCCCACATGGAGGGCAAAACATGTCTCCATTTTAACGATGTTTAACTAAAAATGTTAACATCCTGTAATGTATTGAATAGGTTGGAGTCCAATAAATTCTCTTATATTATTATTGAGATTCTTTCAATACGGAAAATAAAATGATTTTGATTACTTGTAACAAGTCTAATATCTCGTGAGTTATCCATTGATTGTTAGCTGATGTTTCCTTTCTTCCTAACAGTTCTTCAGCAGTCATTCTGACCCTATTTTTTATGACTGTCCATTCTTAGTCTATTGTGTTTCCTTCAGCCTTTCATTTAGTCCGTGTGCAACAAGTTCCTTGAAAAAAATCCCTCACACTCTTTACTTTCAACGTGTCTAGACTTCATCTTATTGCATTCGTTCCCTTCTTCAGTTTCTTCAGCTTCAGATGGTATTTCATGAGCAACAAGTTGTGATCAGAGTCAGTGTCCACTCCTGGGAAAGTTTTGCAATCTCATACCTGGTTTCTGAATCTCTGCCTGATCATAATGAAGTATATTTGGTACCTTCCAGTGTCGTGAGGTTTCATCCACGTATACAGCCATCTTTTGTGGTGATTGAACCAAGTATTAGCAAGGACTAAATTGTAATTGGTGCAGAATACAATCAGTCAACTTCCTCTTTCATTCCTTTGTCCCAATCGAAATTCTCCTACTGTATTACTTTCTCTTGCTTGGCCTACCACTGCATTCCTGTGTCCCATTGCAATTAGATTCTCATCACCTTTTACACTTTGCATTAAATCCTCTATCTCTTCATATATTTTTTTGATTTCCTCATCATCTGCTGAACTAGTAGGTATATAGAACTGCACTATTGTGGTGGGCATTGGTGAAGTGTCTATCTTGACAACAATAATCCTTTCACCATGCTAGTCATAATAGCTTACCCACTACCTTATTTTCTTATTCATTACTAGCAAGATACCCGTGCTTCGCTACGGTATCATACTGAAATAATTGAATGCTTATTGTTTTATATATAAAATCCGCCGAAATTCGCGATCTGACTCGTTTACTGCGAGAGTCCGCCAAAATTCGCGATCTGAGTCATTTTCTAATAGATTATGGCAAGTTTCCTCCCATTCTTCAATCTTTCTTTCCAACAATCGATTTCGTACTTCCCGGGCTAGGTCCAGGTATTCCACTCGGTCAGTTGGGCCCCTAAATCTTTGCCATCTTTTCCTATAAGCATTTTTAAAATGGATCAAATCCTTCAGGAGATCCAGCGTGGTGTCGTCTTGGGTGCCTTGGCGGTACTGAACCCGCGGCTGGACTGCATTCTCAGTCATTACCCATCCAGGACCGTTTCCAGCGCGGTCCGCACATTTGACGACGGTCCAGAACATTACTATTATTATTATTATTGTTATTATTAGATGTTCTGGACCCCATAGCAAGATGCAAGACCGCTACTTGGCGGTAAATTACATCTACTGCCATTGTCATTGTTGACAATGTGACCAGACCAGCACCATTGTCGCGCATAGGCAAGTGTGCGAAATTTCTAGCGATATGAATTACATACTTCCATGCATTATTGACTTTATTATAGAGGTGAAAAATTTGACGGTCAATCTCATTCCTATTGTATATTTCAAATGTGTTTAAATTTTTATATATATGCCAGGAGAATCTACTGTAATCTAAGAACGTTCTCCGAAGGAAAAATGGCTGTTGAAAACAAACCCAGGAAGGATTAAAAATGATTGGTTTATGATTAGAATAAGTACATAGTAAATCTACAGCCTGTTTCCAGTCATTTGACAGGGTCAGGAATGGAATGAATAAAGCCCCATCTAGCGGCGACAATAGGAATTGTACCGGCTGCCGAAGCACTCCTATGGGGCAATGATCGATGAATGACAAATGAAATGAAATATTGGACAGTGTTGCTGGAATGAATGATGACAGGGAAAACCGGAGTATCCGGAGAAAAACCTGTCCCGCCTCCGTTTTGTCCAGCACGAATGTCTCATGGAGTGAGCGGAATTTGAACCACGGAACCCAGCTGTGAGAGGCTGGCGCGCTGCCGCCTGAGCAACAGAGGCTCCTTATAAGTACATTATGAACAGTAAAATCAATTGGTCTCACCTCCTTTTAGACCCCACCGCCGTTAAGTTTATTTACACCCCCCCCCCAAAAAAAATTGAAAGAAGGTGTGTTTCTTTATGTTTAAAGGAGATTCCAAACACCAATGTTCACGTCTATTACCTTCAGTTTTGAGATATAAGTATTCCCATAAAAATAATTCACTTTTTTCACTTCCTTTCCCACTCCCCCCCCCCCCCCCCCGCCCCCAAGTGAATTTTCCGGCAAAAAATACTTGTTTCTTTAATAGTAAAGGATCTTCTAAATACCAATTATCATGACTCTAACTTCTTCAGTTTTTGATTTATGTGTCCTCATGAAAGGGATTCAACTCCTTTTCGCTCCCACCCCCCAAGATGGTTTTCCCCCCAAAACGCGTTTTTCTTTGTTTTTAAAGGAAATCCAAATACCAATTTTCACGTCTGTAACAACTTTAGTTTTTATTATATGTATGTATTTTCACACAATTCAGTCAATTAATTGTTCAATTCTTTCACCCCCCCCTTCATTGGGTTTCCAAGAATACATGTTTCTTTACTTTTAAAGCAGATTCCAAATATCAAATTTCACGTCTGTAATATCTTCATTTATGAGATATCAGTAGCCTAATTAAAATAATTCAACACCATTTTCAGTCACTTTTACCCCCTCTCCACCCAAGTGGTATTTCCGAAAACTAAAATTACATGTTTCTTTATTTTTAATAGAGATAAAAATACCATTTTTCACTTCTGTAACATGTTAAGGTTTTGAGATATATTGTAGAAATTCTCATTTTAAAATTTCACCCTCTTTAGTTCCCCTTAAGTGGAGTTTCAAAAACAATTCACCTATGTTTCTTTACATTTTAATTATATTCCAAATACTCACTTTTTACGTCTGTAATATTTTACGTTTCTCAGATATTCTGTAGATATAGTCTTTCAAAAGATTCACCCCAATTTGTCACTCCTGTTTAACTGCCATTAATTGGATTTTCCAAAAACAACAAAATATGTGTTTCTTTATTTTTAAAGGAGACCCCATATATAAATTTTCAGTTCTGTAATATCTTCAGTTTCTGAGATATATGTATCTTCATTAAAGGCATTCAACCCATAATTCACCCTTTTACACCCTTCCTATACAGAAAACAAACAAAAAATGTGTTCCTTTATTTTTAAAGGAGATTCTAAATACCAATTTTTACATCTGTAAGCTTTTAAAGTTTTAAGATGTAGACACACTCATTTTAAAAATTCATCCCCCTTTTCACCCCCGATTATTTGAATTTTCCAAAAACGAAAAAATACATGTTTCTTTATTTTTAAAGGAGACCCCAAACACCAATTTTCAGGTCCGTAATATCTTCAGTTTCTGAGATATAAGTATCCTCATTAAAGGCACTCAACCCCTTTTCCACCCCTCCTATTGGAATTTTCCAAAAAAAATATGTGTTTCTTTATTTTTAATAAAGATTCTAAATACAAATTTTTACATGTGTAAACTTTCAAAGGTTTGAGATATAGATGCACTCATTTTAAAAATTCACCCCCCTTTTCACCCTCCCATTAATTGGATTTCCCAAAAACAAAAAAATACGTGTTTCTTTTATTTTTAAAAGAGATCAAAAGTACCAGTTTTCAGGTCTGTGATATCTTCAGTTTCTGCTATATAAGTATCGGTATCCTGATTAAATTCATTTGTTGTGTGTCCTTTGCGCTCCTAGTTCTGCGCCAGCCAGCACCGCGCACGCCGCAGCTTGGATTATTCGAGACTCTACAAGACGACTCCAGTGTGCTTGCTTGTGACGTCAGTCTGCACTATAAAAGGAGCACCTTGCAGCCACTTAGTAGGACTCCCCAGTGTCCAGCACCAGATTACACTGAACGTCGAACACTGAGGTTATCCCTCTTAAACATGTGTCTCGGCCAGGTGGACTGAATTCTGGTTGTATGAGGTTTCACCTCAGGTCACTGCCTCAGTTCCCATTACTACAGCCACGTCGAGCCCCATGCCTGTAATCTACACATCCTCAGTCCTCACTCAGGCTCCGACACCTACATTAGATTCTCTAATTGTGAATATTCATGTCATTTCATGACAAGCCAATGGAAATAACTGCATTATGTTAGTAGGAACTTTCATGGCAAGTTACGCTTATAAAACCGATAGTTTTCGACTATCATGTACTTACCTTTTTACAGACTATCTCATCAAGATAGCTTCGAGTGTACATAAAGTTAATGTGTATAAAGTGTACATTTCTACTGACTCTCAGTCTACTATCAAGATTAGTTACTTGCGATTTTACTCAGCTTCAAGAAAAGTTTAAGTTAAATTCATGTATATATTGTATAAAGTCATATTGAAGCAATAAATTTATGTTGTGTTCCAGTATACCTGATCTTGTATACAACAGCATTCAACCCCTTTTTCACCCCTCCTATTGGGGTTCTCTGAAAACAAAAAAATACGTGTTTCCTTATTTTTAAAGAAGATTCTAAATACCAATTTTTACATCTGTAAACTTTTAAAGTTTTGAGATATAGATACACTCATTTTAAAATTTCACCTTCCTTTTCACCCCCTTAGCGACGGAACATCCAAAAATCCTCTCTTAGCGAGCACTTTTCTCTTGTATGAATATATCCCCAAAATTTCATTTCTTTATGTCCAGTAGTTTTGGCTCGGCGATGATGAATCAGTCAGTCAGTCAGGACAAGTTATATATATATATATATAGATTAAACCAACTCCTGCATTTCCCCTGTTCGATTTTGTGTTGATAATTCTGTAGTCGCCTGACCGAAAATCCTGCTCTTCCTGCCAACGTACTTTGCTTACACACACCAACTACATCTAACTTAAGTCTATCCATCTGCCTTTCCAGATTTTCTAACCTACCACAGCTATTCAAATTTCTAACATTCCATGCCCCGACTCACAGAATGTCTATATCCATCTTCCTGATGATTGTCCCCTTGTGTAGTCCCCACCCGGAGAACCAAATGGGGGACTATTTTACCTCCGGAATATTTTACCCAGGAGGAAGCCATCATCAGTATATCATTCATACGGAGAGAGCTGCATGTCCTCGAGATTTAGTTACGGCTGTAGTTTTCCGTTGCTTTCAGCCGTGTAGCAGTATAAACACAGCTAGGCCATGTTGAGTATTATTACAAGGCCATATCAGTCAATCATCTACGTTGCCACCCTTGCAACTTCAAAAAGGCTGCTACACCCCTTTCGATGAACAATTCGTTAGTCTAGTCTCTCGACAGATATCTATCTGATTTGGTTGCACCTGCGGCTCAGCTATCTGCTTCATTTGGATGCGCAAGCCTCCTTACCACATCAAGGTTGCATGGTTCACAGGGGAGTGTACTAATAGCAAGATATTTTATTCTTGGGGACACCTTAAAACTTTCAGCTTATCCCGGTTATTCTTGGGGTCGCTGGAGCCACCAAGGCTCATTGTGGTGGTTGGAGGTTTAGGACGGGTGCTCTTCCGTATGCCACATGATTCTTGAGATGAAAATCAGGACCCAGGATTGACCAGGATTTTAACCCAGCCTTCCACGGTGGAAGCCAGCAGCTAAACCACTGAGCTGATCACACACTCCTGATTTTTGGGACACCTTAAATTAATATAATCCTTTTAATAGAAGAAAAGAGGCAGCACGATTCCAAATTTAGAAGTAGTACTGGGGTGGTGCCCTGCCCTGCCCTGCCCCAGCACCACTACATTCCTGATCCAGCCACCGCCTTGCCAAATATTTTGGGAACCTGTTAATTCTCTTCGCACCAGGCGAGTTGTCCGTGCGGTTAAGGTCGCGCAGTTTTGAGGTTGTATTCGAGAGTTAGTGGATTTGAACGCCACTGTCAGAAGCCCTTAAGGTGGTTTTCCACGGATTCCTTCCAACTCCTAGCCCTTCAATCAATCAATCAATCAATACTGATCTGCATTTAGGGCAGTCGCCCAGGTGGCAGATTCCCTATCTGTTGTTTTCCTAGCCTTTTCCGAAATGATTTCAAAGAAATTGGAAATTTATTGAACATCTCCCTTGGTAAGTTATTCCAATCCCTAACTCCCCTTCCTATAAATGAATATTTGCCCCAGTTTGTCCTCTTGAATTCCAACTTTATCTTCATATTGTGATCTTTCCTACTTTTATAGACGCCATTCAAACTTATTCGTCTACTAATGTCATTCCACGCCATCTCTCCGCTGACAGCTCGGAACATACCACTTAGTCGAGCAGCTCTTCTTCTTTCTCTCAATTCTTCCCAACCCAAACATTGCAACATTTTTGTAACGCTACTCTTTTGTCGGAAATCACCCAGAACAAATCGAGCTGCTTTTCTTTGGATTTTTTCCAGTTCTTGAATCAGGTAATCCTGGTGAGGGTCCCATACACTGGAACCATACTCTAGTTGGGGTCTTACCAGAGACTTATATGCACTCTCCTTTACATCCTTACTACAACCCCTAAACACCCTCATAACCATGTGCAGAGATCGGTACCCTTTATTTACAATCCCATTTATGTGATTACCCCAGTGAAGATCTTTCCTTATATTAACACCTAGATACTTACAATGATCCCCAAAAGGAACTTTCACCCCATCAACGCAGTAATTAAAACTGAGAGGACTTTTCCTATTCGTGAAACTCACAACCTGACTTTTAGCCCCGTTTATCAACATACCATTGCCTGCTGTCCATCTCACAATATTTTCGAGGTCACGTTGCAGTTGCTCACAATCTTGTAACTTATTTATCACTCTATAGAGAATAACATCATCCGCAAAAAGCCTTACCTCCGATTCCACTCCTTTACTCATATCATTTATATATATAAGAAAACATAAAGGTCCGATAACACTGCCCTGAGGAACTCCCCTCTCGACTATTACAGGGTCAGACAAAGCTTCACCTACTCTAACTCTCTGAGATCTATTTTCTAGAAATATAGCAACCCATTCAGTCACTCTTTTGTCTACTCCAATTGCACTCATTTTTGCCAGTAGTCTCCCATGATCCACCCTATCAAATGCTTTAGACATGTCAATCGCGATACAGTCCATTTGACCTCCAGAATCCAAGATATCTGCTATATCTTGCTGGAATCCTACAAGTTGAGCTTCAGTGGAATAACCTTTCCTAAAACCGAATTGCCTTCTATCGAACCAGTTATTAATTTCACAAACATGTCTAATATAATCAGAAAGAATGCCTTCCCAAAGCTTACATACAATGCATGTCAAACTTACTGGCCTGTAATTTTCAGCTTTATGTCTATCACCCTTTCCTTTATACACAGGGGCTACTATAGCAACTCTCCATTCATCTGGTATAGCTCCTTCGGCCAAACAATAATCAAATAAGTACTTCAGATATGGTACTATATCCCAACCCATTGTCTTTAGTATATCCCCAGAAATCTGATCAATTCCAGCCGCTTTTCTAGTTTTCAACTTTTGTATCTTATTGTAAATGTCATTGTTATCATATGTAAATTTTATTACTTCTTTGGCCTTAGTCTCTTCCTCTATCTTGACATTATCCTTGTAACCAACAATCTTTACATACTGCTGACTGAATACTTCTGCCTTTTGAAGATCCTCACATACACACTCCCCTTGTTCATTAATTATTCCTGGAATGTCCTTCTTGGAACCTGTTTCTGCCTTAAAATACCTATACATACCCTTCCATTTTTCACTAAAATTTGTATGACTGCCAATTATGCTTGCCATCATGTTATCCTTAGCTGCCTTCTTTGCTAGATTCAATTTTCTAGTAAGTTCCTTCAATTTCTCCTTACTTCCACAGCCATTTCTAACTCTATTTCTTTCCAGTCTGCACCTTCTTCTTAGTCTCTTTATTTCTCTATTATAATAAGGTGGGTCTTTACCATTCCTTACCACCCTTAAAGGTACAAACCTGTTTTCGCATTCCTCAACAATTTCTTTAAACCCATCCCAGAGTCTGTTTACATTTTTATTTACCGTTTTCCACCGATCATAGTTACTTTTTAGAAAATGCCTCATACCTGCTTTATCAGCCATATGGTACTGCCTAACAGTCCTACTTTTAAGACCTTCCTTTCTATCACATTTATTTTTAACTACCACAAAAACAGCTTCATGATCACTAATACCATCTATTACTTCAGTTTCCCTATAGAGCTCATCTGGTTTTATCAGCACCACATCCAAAATATTCTTCCCTCTGGTTGGTTCCATCACTTTCTGAATCAGCTGTCCTTCCCATATTAACTTATTTGCCATTTGTTGGTCATGCTTCCTGTCGTTCGCATTTCCTTCCCAATTGACATCTGGCAAATTCAGATCTCCCGCTACAATCACATTTCTTTCCATGTCGTTTCCCACATAGCTGACTATCCTATCAAATAATTCCGAATCCGCATCAGTGCTACCCTTTCCCGATCTGTACACTCCAAATATATCAAGTTGCCTATTATCTTTAGAAATGAGCCTTACACCTAGAATTTCATGTGTCTCATCTTTAACTTTTTCGTAGCTTACAAATTCTTCTTTCACCAGAATGAAAACTCCCCCTCCCACCTTTCCTATCCTATCTCTACGATACACACTCCAGTGCCGTGAGAAAATTTCTGCATCCATTATATCATTTCTCAGCCATGATTCAACTCCTATTACAATATCTGGTAAATATATATCTATTAAATTACTTAATTCTATTCCTTTCTTTACAATACTTCTACAGTTCAGCACTAACAATTTTATGTCATCCCTGCTTGATTTCCAGTTCCCTGTTTCCTTATCACCGCTCCCTAGGTCATCCCGTTTCCCTGAATGTACCTCCCTATTACCCTTCCAAACAAATTTTTTTTTTTTTTTTGCTAGGGGCTTTACGTCGCACCGACACAGATAGGTCTTATGGCGACGATGGGATAGGAAAGGCCTAGGAGTTGGAAGGAAGCGGCCGTGGCCTTAATTAAGGTACAGCCCCAGCATTTGCCTGGTGTGAAAATGGGAAACCACGGAAAACCATCTTCAGGGCTGCCGATAGTGGGATTCGAACCTACTATCTCCCGGATGCAAGCTCACAGCCGCGTGCCTCTACGCGCACAGCCAACTCGCCCGGTCCAAACAAATTTCCTAACTTATACGTACCACTGCGGTTTAAATGAAGGCCATCCGAGCGCAGATCCCTATCTCCTACCCACCCATTAGGATCTAGAAATTTCACTCCCAGTTTCCCACATACCCACTCCATAGTCTGATTTAAATCCCCAATCACCCTTTCCTATCCCATCACCACCATAAAACCTATCTAACTGTGCAGTGTGATGTAAAGCAAAATTGTAAAAATAAGTAAATAAAGAAACCCGTCGCATTACCTTTTCAAGTTCCTGCTATTCAAAGTTCTTTTAAAAGGTATATGAACTACTGCCTACGAAGGACAATTCACAATTTTTTTTGCAACAACTTTTTTTCCAGGTAAAGTCATCGTTGGTAACTTTGTACCAGTGATGGAAGATACAATGCGGCCATTTATAAAGCCAGTTGTAATGTCCCTAGCGCCTCCTTCAAAGAGAGTTGGTGTACTCATCTCTGGCAGTGGAACAAATCTTCAGGTAATGAAGAAAGAGAAATAAATGTTATTTTACCTCAGAAGAAACAACCTCTGATTTTCTAGATCAGTACCTGTCTCTCTTATTTCTTATGTATCCAGAATTAGTTCATTAATTCATGACATGCTTAGTTTAAAAAAAAAAAAAAAATAGATAATTAATTATTATTTATATGCTTAAATATGTGATAATAGTGAAATTAATTTAATGAAAATATGAATAATCTACAGCACTTGACAGATGTCATCTGTACTATGTCTTACTATGCCTAAGATGTGGTGAAATTTATCACCAAATTTTACTATCCATCACACTTGAGTGATAATTTTCCTGGAACACTGATGTGTATTGCAGATATTACTGTTCCATATCATACAGGTCAGCTAAGCAATTTATAGCGTGGCATATCATTGACATTCACCTCAGTACAGTGTAGTCATTATGTTGTCCTAGCCATTGCATGGGAGATTTTGGAAATAAAAATCACATCCCTATAGGTCAGATTACTTGTAGAATTAGATGCCCCGTAGCTATGATTACAATATCAAGGGTAATGTAAAATTGTATGCTTGCTTGCTTGCTTGCTTGCTTGCTTGCTTGCTTGCTTGCTTGCTACGTATGGGAGTAAATGAGCAGCACTCCCATTTGAGAGATGAGGGACTCCTTGAAAATAACTTAGCGAATGAAATGGAATTCGATGGAGAGCTATCAATATTATTTGGGGCTTATAGAAGAAATAAAGTAGAACTGGCTGAGTCAGCAAAGATGTCTTAGAAGTTAATGATTATTACCCTTTTGTAATAGTCTTCATATGCTCTTCAGATTTACCAAGCGAGTTAGCCAGGTTTTACTTACAACACTACATGTTTCTACCTGATTGTAATATTTTTTATGATTAACCCTAGAGAGCTAACACTTCGTCAGAATGACTATGCCCATGATATAATATCTCTCTCTCATCACCTCTTGTCGCAACCTCAGCCGCTTAGCTCCTTCAGTACCTTCATTTGTCCGTTACATCGGTCGCGTTGGAAACCTGTCTTGTTAGTGAGTAGTCTTTTTGATGAAGCCTTAGCTTTGCCATAAGTATAATTCACTTTTCAACTGAAGTTGCAGGATTGGGCTCTTTTATTTGAACCTAGTTAGCAGGAATCCTTTCTGGTCTCTGTCTAGTTATTGAATCACAGACCTTTTGGATGTTTTCATTTGAAATTCCTGTCAAATATGGCATCTACTGAAACCTCTTCCACAGAAAAGATTGTGAAATGGCTAGAGGAGATTGAAGGTAAGAATGATAGCGAGAATAGTGGCAGTGGAACCAAAGACAGTGTAGAAGAAGATGATATAGCGAGAATAGTGGCCGTGGAACCAAAGACAGTGTAGAAGAAGATGACACGTTATCGGGTGGCAATTTCACTGACACCAGTTTTGACCCTCACAACGTAAAGGTAATATCTCGTCATTCCTTGGGCTCAAGCTCTGAGGAAATTAAATGCTCTATAGAAGGACTAGATCAGCCAGATACCATGGCTTGTACAACAGATCCTTATATAATATTAGGCAGTAAAAGTAGTCTAGTGGGAAAGAATGGGCACCGTTGGTCTGCTGTTCCACTGAGACCACCAAATACCCACTCAGCAGCTAGGAAAATTATTCATTATAGGCAGGGACCAAAAGACAGAGCAAAAAAATGTGAACTCGCTAAGGGAAGCATTTTCCTTATATTTTACCCAGACAATGTGTGATAAAATAATCAAGCACGCTAATGAAAATATTGCAGCAGATCGTGCAAATTGTATCGTCCAAAGTGCAACTGTGTCTGATTTGTGTGGAGAAGAATTTGATGCATTTTTAAGTGTTTTGATACTATCTGCTGTTTAGAAGAATAACCCCATTTCTACAATAGAGATGTTCAATGCAGAATATTCAGGGATGAGATACAAAGCCACAATGGGTGGTGACAGATTTGACTTCCTTTATGATTGTTTATGTTTTGATTACTAGACACCAAGGCTTAAGAGGAAAGAAACAGACAATTCATGATTGATGCAATGCCATATCATGGTAAAAACACTGCTCCTGCTAATCAACCAGTAGCGGATTTCTTTGTGAAAGCCTTAACAAAGAGTGTCCATGGAAGCAACCGCAACATAACAATGGACAATTGGTTCATGTCTGTTCCCTTGGTAACTTAGCTGTTGTAACCACCATATAACTTGACAACATTCATAAGAATAAACAAGAAATTCCACCTGCCTTACTGAATCATGCGGCACATCTTTGTTTTGTTTTGACCAAGAGAAAACACTTGTGTCGTACAAAACCAAGCCGAACAACAGAGTTCAATCCAACATCAAAGAAACCGATTATGATTGACAATTATAATGACATGAAGACTGGTGTGGACATGCTAGAACAGATGAACAATCAAATGAACTGTAGTAGAAAGACAAGATGATGGCCACTCTGTGTCTTCTTTGGTTTGTTGAATATTACTCTAGTGAACTCTTATGTGATCTGTGTTCACAATGATTTCAACAATAAAGAAAAGCCTTTGACTTGGAGGCAATTTGCAAAAGAGTTGCAATATGAACTTACTTGCCTTGGAATGTGCCACGTATGCTGCGATCGTCTGTGGCAGAAATACTTCATCTGAATATGCCTGCAGATGAAGCAAAAGGTCCTGAATCAAGAAAATGCAAGGTATGTGCCTTCTGCCCAAGCAAGTAATGGAGGATGACAAAAGTGTATTGTTGTCATTGTTCCAGAGCTGTATGTGCAAAAAAGCAAGCAAGATGCTGTTTGGAATACAGCAGTGGGCGATAAATATGGGCAGAATGTTTGTGTATTTTGATAAGAGTCTATGAAAGAAATTTATATGTAAAATACATAAATATGTAGCAATAAGTCATTTTTACATTGCAAAACATTTGTTCGTCAAAATGACTACGCATTAGCTTTAACGTTCCTTGTCTCTCACGTTAGCTAACTAGGGTTAAGGAAACCTGAAAAAGATGTGGATGATTCATCTTTAGATGAATACCATGTTGTAACTTGATGTCAAGCAGGTTCAGCATATTACCTGTGTTGATCATTAACCAGTCAATTTAATAATTTACTACACAGACAAACTTAAAGTAATATGATGCTCTCACCTACATAGTCACGACCAGTACAGTAGCATGTAAGCAGAGAATTCATCACAGTCTTGGCAGATACTTCAGATTACTGAACAATTTTTCAGACAAATGAACATCACCAGTAAATTCAAAGGACTGTACACAACACGTCACAGAATTTTAGTGCAGATTTATTTGCGCTAACCCAGCTGCTTTCTTTCTTTGATTATAGTTTTGATAATTAAGTAACATGCTCTTATAACTGGACTTACATTTACTGTGCAGTGTGAGATGTTTAATAGTATAGATTCTGAATTTCTCTCAGACTAATTTTAATCTCCTTTAATCTTCTTTATAGGCTCTAATTGATGCTACATCTGACTTGGCTTATGGTTCAGGAGCTGAAATTGTACTTGTGATTTCTAACAAGCCAGGTGTAGAAGGCCTTAGAAGAGCTGAGCGAGCTAATATACCTACTATGGTGAGTTTTATTAATTTCTTGCGATACATAAATGAAGTGAGACTCTATTCTTTGTTCTTAATCTATTTGCTTTGGAATTTCTGCAGGTTATACGACATGGAGATTATACTTCAAGACTTGACTTTGACATGGCTTTGAACTCTGCATTGAAGGCTGCAGGAGTGGAGATTGTATGTCTTGCAGGATTCATGCGCGTTCTGACAGGCGAGTTTGTGAGATTGTGGCATGGTCACTTAATCAACATCCATCCTTCATTGTTACCACTTTTCAAAGGAACACATGCTCATCGTCAAGCCCTTCAAGCCGGGGTGCGTGTAACAGGATGCACAGCACATTTTGTTGAGGTAATTTATTCGAATCTATTTTTCAATCCTGATGCCTTGAAAAATAGGACTACTTTCAGTTATATATTTTTAGTTTGTTGTTATTTATTTTCCTGCTCTGGTAGTAGTTTAATTGAAGGAAATCCAGTAAGGAATTCACATATCAGTCTCTAAAATGTGTACACATGAAGAAGATAATAATCAGTCGTATTCTTCAAAACATGGAGCCTGTAGGTCGACCAGAACATATAGTGCAGTGTGCTGGAAACCCGATACAGTAAGCACCTAAATAAAGAGAGTAACCATACTGAACAGCCACATATGAAGCTAATTGGGCAAGTAATTCGCCATGCAAATGCTAAAAATATGTCTGGGGTATGGTATCCCATGTTCGCTGTATATTTTGACATTGCTGGGCTGGAGGTCATTGCCTTCCCAGGTATGGTTGGATGATAGGATTGATGTCACAGGTGAATGAAGCTCTTGTCAGTGTCTCCTAAATGACTACCAGACAAAATTGGGATTTGTTGCTTATTGATCCCACACGACAATTATAGAAGAGAACAAGCCCAGCTCAAGCTGAAGAAATTGCCTATATATCCAGGCGCCATTCTAAACACTATGTGATGGTATTGCCAGCTGGCCAGCGCAACCTTCCTAGTTTTCATGCTGGGAAGTGAGCAAGCCCACCAGTTCATAAGATTGTCATGAAAAGCTCAAAGATCTTGGCCCATGTTAGTGACGAACCCAGAACACCTGCGGTTAGATGCTCGTATTCTAAGTGAAGTCAAGATTAAAATAAGAAATAAATCAGTTGCATTAAAAGAAATTAGTGCTGGGAAGAAAGAAGTATGGGAATGATTTCATGTTGTTATCGATGACAAGAGACAGAAAACAGAATTTGTGCAATGCAGAATAGGACAGTGCCTCTTACGAAGCTCAAATACCAGCACATTATTAAGGCATAATTACACTTGCTCTCCTAGCAAAGTCATGAAGTGGCCAATGACCTTTGACAGAAAATCAGGATCAGTTTATAGCTGTTGTTTCAAAACATGACATGTTTCAACTCTACATTCTTTTTGATTGTCAGTCAAAACCCCAGGAACAAACTTGGCAGCAACCCTTTTCATTCCCAAATCTTCCGTTAAAATTCGCTGAACCATGCTCCAAGATAACCTGCTAATCTCTGACAGTTGATCAATTGTCTTTCGACGGTCTATGAGCACAAGCTCTTGAATTTTTTAACATTTTCGTCAATTCGGGCAATTGATGGACGTCCAGAACGATATTTGTCATCAATCGACATGTCGCCATTTTTAAACCAAGCAAATCCCTCGTACGCTTGAGATTTGCCCACAGCATCATCTTTGTAAGCCGTTTTCAACATTAAAACACTTTTAGCAGCATTTTTACCAAGTAGAAAACAAAATTTCACAACTGCACATTGTTCCCTTAAACTTGCCATCATAAAAAACGAAAGAAAAACAAAACAGCGCTAGCTAAAAAAATCACTGCAGATGAACAGAACAAGTCATGTTGACAACACGGGCGGCACTGAACTGGCAATGAGTTGCGCTATACACGTCTAGCAGCAGAAATGCGTACTACACAAGCTTCACCCACGACAGTGTTATTCCGGTTATTTTTGGGTACCCGTTCGTATGCTTTTCAATATCCAAGGATACACCTGTAACCATTCTCTTTTTATCGCAGTATTTTTCAAAGAGCATCCTTGCCAGAAAAAATGAGATATAGGGTTGTCTGTTCAGTCTAAATCCATGTTCTTGTTCCTCAAGTATAGGTTCAACAAATTTTCTGATTTTTCCCTCCAGGATGGACTCATATATTTTTAACCCATGAGATAGAAGGGTGAAGTTTAAGGAAGCAGAGATTGTTATCAGTGGAATACTGTGTAGGAGGGATACTGACTGGAAGGTGATTGGGGATTTGAATGGGACTATGGAGTGGGTACGTGGGGAAACTGGGAGTGAGATTTCTAGATCCTAAAGGGTGGGTAGGGGATAGGGATCTGCACTCAGATGGCCTTCACTTCAACCACAGTGGTACATATAAGTTAGGAAATTTGTTTAGAAGGGTTATAGGGAGGTACATCCAGGGATATGGGGTGGGCTAGGCAGCAGTGATAAGGGTACAGGGAATTGGAATACAAGTAGGGATGACATAAAAATGTTAGTGCGCAACTGTAGAAGTATTGTAAAGAAAGGAATAGAATTGAAGTAATTGAATATATATATATATACTTACCAGATATTGTAATAGGAGTTGAATCATGGCTGAGAAGTGATATAATGAATGCAGAAATATTCTCACCGAACTGGAGTGTGTATCATAGAGACAGGATAGGAATGGAAGGAGGGGGAGTATTTATTCTGGTGAAAGAAGAATTTGTAAGGTACGAAAAAGTTAAAGATGATAAACATGAAATTCTAGGTGTAAGGCTCATCTCTAAAGATAATAGACAACCTGATGTCTTTGGAGTGTACAGACCGGGAAAGGGTAGCACTGACGCTGATTCAGAATTATTTGATAAGATAATCAGCTATGTGGGGAAACGATATGGAAAAGAACGTGATGGTTGCGGGTGATCTCAATTTACAAACCATTATTCTCCTCATTATTACGTATTGAAAAATAGCTAATCACAAAGTTTACACAAGGAGTAGTTTTAATATCACCTATTCAATACAATTCATTCCACTATTGTGTGGTCAAATACACATAGAAATTACCAGAATTTTAAAGGTACATGTTTCACCCACTATTTATTGGGCATCATCAGCCTCGTTCAATCTTAAAACGCACACTGGTCTGAGGAATCTTAACAATTTACATAAAACGTTATAACCTTTACTACGGTGGTTACACAAAACAAGTACTAAACACAATAAAGGAGGGAAGTAAGAGCAACTACATACTACCAGAAAACACTAAACACTGAGAGAAACATAAGCTGGCCTACGTGGATCTCAGCCATCAACAACATAAATACGAAATATCAGTAGGGCCAACTAGTGGATAATAAACCAGGAAAGTGGAAACAGGCAGGACCTACCGAGGGCATGGACATGGCTTAGATTGCAGATTCCGAAATAAATCGCCGTGATCCTTAAATTTGGAAAATGTTATTTACAAGTGAAATTTTACAAGTACATTCCGAACAAAATCCACCAAATTACAACTTACGAAGCTCCGTGATACACATATCTTAGAAGTTCTTTGATAATGGGCTTCACTACGAGTTTCAAACTTCAAACCAACTATACAACTAGTTACAAATCCAGTAGTACAATGCAAATTAGTAGGTTAAAAGCAAAGTTAAAACAGTTACAATTTACAGTGAAGTGAATGTACTCTCCTAAACTCTAGCGTATATCAAGAGACACTGAACTAAATTAAATTACAGTCTACATATTTAGTGAAGTAAGATATGGAAATGCCTCGAAAACAAACAGGGAACCCCAGCAGAAAAGCCAAGTCGTCGTAAATAATTAATTTGGCGAATCTAGGTTAGGCTAGGGCAGACTCCTATACGAAATAGCAACCGAACATTACGAAAATTTTAACCGGAATGGAAAGTAAGAGTGCTTACCCGAGGGTGCCCCATCCCGGAAGCGAGGTGTAGCACACGACGCAGACCAACACAGACTAAATGCAGATCAGACCAAGACAAGACCGAATTATTGCGAACGCAGCCTCACTCACTATATATAGGAAAACTCTGGCCTTGGAGTAGCCAATCAGAATGCATGAGACCGCCCATCCCCTCCTAGGTTCACCAATCACAATTCCTACTCCCGTCGCGAACTTTAACTAACATTCTCGAATACACACGTTCGCGAATCTTCCATTTCCAGAATAGTTAGAAAATTCCTTCTAGAAAACATAACGCATAAAGGGCACACACCCTGTCCAACAAGTTTCTAGATCCTTCCAGTAAGTACAGAATAGAAATCTACTATTTACAAATACATATGTAACAAATATTACACAGTACAGGTTAGGTCATTACAAATAAAACATATCATACTTTACAAATAAGGACTTCAAAAACATTTTCCACTTCCACTATATTGTTCACCTGCGACAACGTATTGATGAACACTTACTGTGGATGGTTGCGTAATGATTGCAGCACAAAAAATATTGAATAAAATAGATACATATACTAAAATTACTTTGAAAAATTAAAATGTTCGTCTAAAATTAATTGTCACACATTGTTTTTTTTTTTAAATAATCCATATGTGACACTGAAATGGATCTTTTTGATAAAAAGCCTGAACAATATATATCTCGCTTGGAGAACAGATTATCAAAACCAAGGCTTCACAGGATAAGAACAATACAGTTAAAATATATAGTATTTGATGAGGTTGAAGTCTAATATTTAAAATTAGGATGAAAATACGTGGTCGAATTGGAGGTGGTATAGATTAAGACATCTTGGAATGTTGGATAAAAATCGTAGTATGTTGAGAAGTGCTAAAAAAGCATCGAAGAATTTGTCGAAAACGCTGCTAAAATTATCCAAATAAAAGCAGGTAGGTCAAATGACAATTTTGCGTAACCAGAAAATGCCTCGTGTAGACGTGGATGTCCGTAGTAAACAATGTTGTCATTCTGGAATGAAACAGAAAGCGAACTTGACAGCGGGTAATTAGGTCGAGAGTATATCACTGAAAACTATATGTTGAATAATGTGTACTTACTCATTCTCAAGATGTAATGTATGTCCTAATGTATCTGCAGCGTTAGTCTGAAGTTCCTACTTCTAGTGTTGTATCAATATGGTAGAAGTGCTGGGGAATGCTGAAAGGAAGAGGGGGTACTGATAGGCGGAGCTTCACGTGTTTTTGTCATTATAGGAGGGGCGTTATATGAAGGAGCAAGTATGGGTTCAGTATTTAGCGAAATAGAGGGAGTTTTTAATTCAAAGGATTTAAATATCTCAGGGACTACTATGGTTTGGGTTGACCATATTTAATAACTTAGGCATTAAAATATGTAGCGGACTTCTGTTGCGGACTTCTGTTTACTACAGACATCCACGTCTACATGAGGCATTTCCTGGTTACACGAAATTGTCATTTGACCCATTTCTTTTATTTGGATAATTTTAGCAGCGTTTTCGACAAATTCTTCGATGCTTTATTAGCGCTTCTTGACATACTATGATTTTCATCCAACATTCCAAGATGTCTTAATCTATACCGCCTCCAATTCGACCATGTGTTTTCATCCTAATTTTAAATATTAGACTTTAACCTCATCAAATACTATATCTAACTGTATTGTTCTTATCCTGTGAAGCCTTGGTTTCGATAATCTGTTCTCCAGGCGTGATATATATTGTTCAGGCTTTTTTATCAAAAAGATCCATTTCAGTCTCAGACATGGATTATTCTTTAAAAAATATGTGTGACAATTACTTTGAAATGAACGTTTTAATTTTTCAAAGTGATTTTAGTATATGTATCTTTTATTCAATATTTTTTGTGCTGTAATCATTATGCAACCACAGTATCAACACCTGTAAGTGTTCATCAATACGTTTTATGTAAATTGTTAAGATTCCTCAGACCAGTGTGTGTTTTAAGATTGAATGAGGCTGATGATGCCCAATAAATAGTGGGCGAAACATGTACTTTTAAAATTCTGGTAATTTCTTTGTGTATTTGACCACACAAGAGTGGAATAAATTGTATTGAATAGGTGGTATTAAAATTACTCCTTGTGTAAACTTTGTGATCTCAATTTACCAAATGTCACTTGGGAAACTATTAAAACTTTAGCAACTGTAGCATTGCCCCTTTTGACCAGCATGTCAACAAAATCTGCAATTCATAGTAACACCAAAATATCACATCAAATGAAATGGTCCAAAGGAGTCCACTATCAGTGTTGAATATCAACTAAGAGCTACCAGCTCTCACACCGTCATTAAAGTGAAAATATTATACCGTATGCTAATGACATTTATCTTACGCATACAACTGATTATTCATTAGTCATAAGACTGCCATTCAACGACATTTTAAATTGTTAATGTTTATCATCACGTTTTAACAAGACGATATTTGATTTGATAATTCAGAATATTTCTCATTTATCAACCACTTCCTAATTAAATACAGTAGAAGTCCGTTATAGCGAGAATTCACAACAGCGAAAAAATTACTCGCTATAACGGATTGTTGTTATATCCGATTTTTGTATAAAATTCGGAAAACCCTTCATGCACTTTAAAGTCGGTATGAAACGGCAATCAGTTTGTTCAAAACTTGCGTTTCCGCAGATGATATCCACACTACGACTTACTTGTTTGCTATTTTTCGTAATCCGATACTACGTGAAAGTGTATGTTTAATTTCATTCTGAAAAAAATATAGTTCCATATTCCTCCGAATTCAAGATTAACCCCACTTTTTCCTTCAAAAAATTTAAATCAGGCTCAAAAAGAAGTTTGTAAAATCATACAAGCCTACGCATTTTTAGACTATTTTTAGACGCCGAACATTGACTTTCGTCACGCCGTATTTCATTTTTTTTGCGGCTGCACAATTATTCTTTATTTCCGCGGGTTTAAGGACCATTAACTTAACATTGGCATCATAATACCGAAGAGAACTCGTTGAAAATTTTCCGGCAATACCTATTCCATGCGTCTCTACAATACAACGAACCATCAGGAAATTATTCGTGCTGTCTATGAAACTGTTACTTTTATGCAGCGTCAGATATAACCGGCTACCGCTACACGCACGTCTCGCTTGTCGGGTGCGGCCAAATTCAACGGCTAACGATGTATAGGCCTAATCGCGAACGTTGAAAGTCAACGAACGAGTTTATTGCTCCACAGTATGGCCAACCGCACTTGCGTTTTTCGTGCACATACCTCACAATTTCTTCATTTTTTTTTTTTTTGTCTACACGCTAACGCCAAATATTGGCTTTAGTTAGGCCTATGCCGTATTTTCTTGCGGCTGCACAATTATTCTACATTTCTTAGTGTTTAATAAACATAAACTTGGCATCATAATATTGACTAGAACCTGTTGAAAATTTGCCGGCAAGACCTTTTCCACGTATCTTTACAATACGACTATCCATCACGAAAATATTCCTGCTATCTATAAACCTTAATTTTACTAAGCGTCAAGTGCAATAGACGCGTTATGACTCTGCCACTGAGTAGCCATGGCTTTTCCAAGAATTCGAAGGTCGCATGTTTTGATGCCATTCTGCAGATTTGAGAAACACATAGGCACTGTACACTGTAAACCGGTAGTGATGTGTAGTAAAGAGGCGGTCGTTTAATGTCAATGAGTTCTGTGCGCGTGTGAAAAGAAGCAGCGTGGTTACCGTGGTAGTTGCCAGTGGTATCCATTAACTTACTGTTAGGCCGCGAATGCAACAACCCTTGAGTTTTCGCATGAGATTCTGAGAAAAAAAGTCTTGGAGTTGGAGAAGTACGGTATCACTCCAGAGATTTCTGTGGCAAACACCTGAGCTTTCTTCTTCAAACAGCGTCACCTAACCTAACCGTATATGTAGCCTATCATGAAAACATATTTGAAACGCATGTTGAGAAATAACCTCCTCGCGAAAAATTTACATGTAAATAGCCGTAACTAGACGCGAGAAGATATGAAATATCCTCTGAAATCAGTGATGTACTCTGCCATATCTTGAGGTATATGACATTCTTACGTAATTTCCGTATATAACATTAAAATTAAGACCGTTTATTCAGTCTTTAATTTTTTGAGTTAACAACTGCTTTCGGCCACGTCATTTACGCATTTATTATGAAAGCGTGTTATCCTCTTTTTCATTTTGAATTTTCTTTAGAGAACAGCAGTCGATGGGTATTACTAATCAACTCCAACATCGCCTTTGAATGACGAGAGAGCTCGCAAATGCACAAAGTGAGAAAACTATACCGTACCGAAGATAATCGATCGCATTTTGTTGCAAATGTTTCAGTTTTCTTATTCAAACAACGTTACATATCCTAACTTAACCGTACTAAACGCATGATGAAAACACACTTCAAGCGCCGGTAGAGAAATTATACCTTTCTCGCTATAAATTTTCATAATAGCCTTTCCGTAATTTAACCAGACGCGACAAAATACAAACTAACGTATGAAATCAATTAAGCACTCTGCCATATCTCGAGGTGTATCCCATTCTTACTTAATTGCAGTATTTAGCCTCAAAATTAAGCGGTCGTTTAGTCAGCCTTAATTTTTAACGAGTTGACAACCGTTATCGGACATGTTATTTATGCATTTATTACGAAAATATGTTCTCATTCATTTCGAATTTTCTTTACGGAACAGCTGTCGACGGATATTACTAATCGACTCCGACAAACGCCGGAAAACCCATCCATCTAATTTTTGATCTGATTTTTGATATGCTCTATTGGTGGAAAAGAATCTAATTCCCTCCATGGGAACTTAGAATTTCCAATCGCCTTCGAATGTCGACGAGAGAAATCGCTAGTGCACATAGCGAGGAAACGATGCCGAAGGTAATCGATCGCATGCAATATCATCGCTGGGGTGCATAATATCGGTAACGGAAAAAATGGGGCGCGCTTAATCGCTCGTAATAACGGATGCGGCAGTGATAGGGTTCTCGCTGTAACCAAAGGACGATACACAGTTTAATATAGGAATTTTGAAGGGACAGAAAAAAGTCGTTGCTATAACGGAGTTCTTGTTATATGCCGTACTCGCTATAGCGGACTTCTACTGTATTACTATATATCAACTTCCTTAAATCACAAGTTCACAATCAACTATTGCACTATTCACTTTACTCATAGTTACAAGTCTTGTAAAGCTATCAATTTAACTCATTGGGCCCGAGCCACGGAACCGTTCTGTGCTTCGTCTCGGTGGACCAAACGCCGGACCACGGAACTGTTACGTTGTCTCATTTTACTACGTAATTCTACTTTTCCTCAAGAGATGGCAGAGTGAGTTGCATTTTTGATTTGTGTAGGGACTCTTTCATTGCAATGTTATATGCACTTTGGTAATATATATCGATAGTGTGCTTGGTAATATTAGTTTGAAGTGGGCTATCTCTACCTTTGAGATTCGCTTGTAAACAAGATGGCTGCCTATATAGAACTGATATTTACAGATATATAACCCCTTTTAGGAGGTAATGATGATTAGGAATGTAATTTTTTCAGTGAAATTAGTAGTAATATTAGTACTAGTGTGAGCAATGCTTCTAAATAACAAATAGATGTGGAAATCGAAGAGAAAGTGCAAAGAGATAACTGGGTTACAGCTCAGCAGGCGGACTGAGTAGGCCTATGGTCCCATGATGCTAATAAAATAAAGTGTTTTACTGTATTCCTTGTTCTGCGTTTTGTGGTATGGAAGCCTTTTGTGTTCAGGTATATTTAAATCTTTAATGGTCTTGTAACTAAGAAATTTCTCATGATATGAAGCGACACTATATTTCCTCCAAAATAATCCCAGCGCCAATGCAGTTTCAATCCAACAAATATGCAGGGCTCAATGGGTTAATAGTTTTTTTTTACCACAGGCCAATTCTTATTCATAACTTTTTAAGATTCTTTGCAATATAGTCCTATTTTAACATTAGTTCATAAGTCAATCAGGTGCGTGATTTTATTTTAAGGTCAAATCATGGCTGATGATGCCTGCAAAATTAAGGCGGAACATGTACCATATTTTAAATAACAGGTCAACGAATAATTTAACAAGGACAAGATCCTAATTGTCTGTGTTTAATGTATTGATTGGGTGGATAAAATAATTAAATAACTTTTGTTCTGAACTATCAGTGGAGAGATGGCGTGGAATGACATCGGTAGACGAATAAATTTGAGTGGTGTCTTTAAAAGTAGGAAAGATCACAAGATGAAGATAAAGCTGGAATTCAAGAGAACAAATTGGGGAAAATATTCGTTTATAGGAAGGGGAGTTAGGGATTGGAATAACTAACCAAGGGAGAGGTTCAGTAAATTTCCAATTTCTTTGCAATCATTTTAGAAAAGGCTAGGAAAACAACAGATAGGGAATCTGCCACCTGGGCGACTGCCCTACAGTTATTATTTTCGGTCACCTTTCTGAAATAGTGAAGTGATCACTCCTTGTCTCCAGTCATTGGATATTTCATTTTCTTCCCAAATTTTATTTAGTACTCTGTACAACCATTGTATTCCAGGTTCTCCAAGTGCTATGATCATGTCCTCACTGAGCTTATCCAATCCGGCAGACTTTTGTGTCATCGAGTTTTCATTTTCATTTCTAGTTACCTCTCCATTTGGAAGCTCTACTGTGTTAGTACTACTATTATAATTGTTTTTGTTTTGTTTTTAACAATACAGGAGCTTCTTGTGTTTGCCTTGCTTGTTTGCAAGATATTATTTGCATTTCCATTTCTCAACATCGACTATTCTTTTTGACCTGTAGTCTTTTTCCTCTCTAAATTGATAGATATCAATTTTACTTGGATTTCCTCGCACTCTGGCGTAGTTCAAAGCTCTTCTTGCACCATTTCTAGCTTTGACAGCTTCCTTTATATCCTTATTCCACTGTGCTGTTTCTTTGAAATTTTTTATTTGGCTTTGTCGTCCACATTCTCTCAGCTCTCTTCACCAGTGCTCTCCTCAGCGCGCAAGAGTTTAAGACTGCAAGTGTTTTGGCTAAGCCTCCAGCAAGGTCTGCAATGCAAGTGGCAAAACAGCATGAAACAGGTTCTGTAGTGAATAAAAATCCGTAACTATCCGAAAAGAGTTTTGAACACCGGGAAACATTGCTTGAGTGCTGGAACGATGTCTGACAAAATCTCAACGCTGTTTATCTGTGCAAGAGGGAATTAAGAGATCATGTTGAAACGTTACCAAAAAAAAAAGAGAAGACCTGCATCTGTATCCTCACAATGTACTGTCGCATATGCATTAAAACATCCAGACCAACCTTAGCTTATTGAGTTCTGATGGTGGTTTCTGAGAAGTAGTCAGGACTTTTGGATCCCCAGGTTTTCATTTCTTTAAATGAGGTCATTTCCAGCATCTTCTGTGATGTTCATTAACAAGGGTCAGTCCTATTGTAAATATTTTCCAGGACAGTTTTATTTTGCCCACCTGGTAAAAAGCATTTGGGGTACACAGGAAGAAAATAAGTATCTTTTTAGCAAAACTGACTGCCAATAAATACATACGTATATAATGCCTTTCCCTTATTTTATGTATAAACAAAAGTTTCAGAATTTCACCATCAACGCATGATATCCTGAGATTAACTCATTCACTTTATTGCTGTACCTTTTTATATTCACCAAATTTATCACATGACTTTGATTATACTCTCATTGAGCTCACACACGCTGCTTATGCAGGCCTTGGCACAGTGCCATAGATTATCAAGCTCTTTTACCCTTGACCACATACACTAGTTATTGCTATTCATAAGCAACATAATTGTCTACCTATGTAAGCATGCTGTAGAAAGTTATGGAAGAACGCACATGTCCTCCTAAAACAAGGTATATCACAAAATGCAGATAGTACTAGGCTACCTTGTACCAACGGTGGGAAGACATTGATATTCGCTTACTAATGAGAATAAGTAATGAAAATGGGACCCTAGACCAGGTCCAGCGACACCTTACATATAGAGTAAAACCCACATTGATTCAGATCACCAGTTAATCCAGTTCAGATCCGTAAACATATTTTAAATTTAATGTTCACTTCAGATAGAAAATTTAACTATAATAGTGTGCCCTAAAAGGAATTAGGGATATAGGTGAGCATGGAATCTCAGGTCAATATGGGTCAATATGGAACAATGAGTGCATAGGATGGCTAGACACACAAAGAGAAGGTGATAGTTAAATGAGGTAAAAAACATCATCCAAAAATATAAGTGTACTATGAAAGACAAAATTTTTTGGAAAGTAACATTACATCACTTATCCAACGTGATACCAAACATAACATATCAGCCTGTCATAATTGTGCTGACAAATTTAGGCAAGCATTCATCAAAATAAAAATAAAACTAAGAGAATTGAAACAGAATAACATCTCTCTTTGCTCTTTTGTTGGCAAGTTACACTACTGGTAAATCAAAATTGTGCAATGGCATAAACATTAGTGATTAAGAATTTACCTTGCCCTTATATTTCAACTGAACAACCGAACATAAGCTTTACATTCAACTGTGGCTTTTTCCTCTTGTATTATATTTCAGTGATTAAGTTCTTCACTTTATTAACACTCATAGTCACTTGAATGTCCTTCATTGTTTGCTTCAAATAACTTCAAACCATGTAGTTTATTACTCTATAGCCATCTTATGAAAATTAGGTAAAATATGCTAAAATTAGCATATTTATACATTACTTCAAGATTGCTGTTCAGTTTAACAATTTAACAAATGTTTCAACACATTTATACATTACCAAGTGCTTGGATGCTTGTATTAGTGCAGGTAAGTGTTCAAAATCCAAGCGCCCAATTTGACGTGGTAGAAAGTACTATCTCGACCAAAGTAAAGTTCATGAACACATGTTTACATTTATCTAACTTCATTACGGCAACCTTCTCCGTGTAATTCGTCCAAAATAAGCGTGCGTTAATTTACATGTACTATCATCAAAGTACACCCATTGAGAACTTCGCATATTAATTTTAAACAAACATTCAGAATCTAAACTTCACATTCATAATAGAACTCGAAAAAATATAAATTTGATCAACATCTCCATTTGAGTCCAAGATACTCGTACCAAAAAAAACCCCATCCCTGTCATCATGTAATCAAATGTTATGCTGGAATTGTGGCAATTTATTACGACATGATTTCACTTAAGGGAAAACAATACTTAGGATTTTTAAAAACTCCTATTAGACCTTCTGTCCCCGCCATATGGTCGTGGAGGTCTCCACGATTCGTACCTCATTGCTGTCCCTTTTGGAAGTCCTTTATGACATGTGTTACTCTTAAACTCTCCTCCATGATTTAAGCTTCCATCTGGGATTGAAAAGGGTTGCTGGTTGTTTGGTCGTCATCGAACTCCTATACATGCCGAATCCAGGTGAAGAGGGATGTGGACGTCGTCATGAAATCTTGCAGGTCATAATATGATGCCTTAGCCCTGATGAACTCGTGCCACGATGAAATGAACTTATAGAATTGCACTTGACCTTTACGAAATGATCACCTTGAACTTGTTCGATATCTAACACCATGAGTAACATAAGGCGATTGTAACTTTGTACTTTAACACAAGATAACCATGAGTAACATAAGGCGATTGTAACTCTGTACTTTAACACAAGATAACCTCTTTGTTGAAATAATTATGTATATCTTATTTCCACTTTGCTTTATAAACTATTCATGTTGAAACACACTCAATTTCAACATGATGAACCACATAAAAGAAAACTTAACTTGATGATATGTCAAGGATTGACATGCACATGTCATACTTTGTAGAATGAAAGCACATAAAAGAAAATGTAACTTGACCATAATATAACAAAGATTGGTGCACACATTTCACAGTTCGTAAAACACAAGAACATTGTTTTGTTAACAAAAGTACTGGATATTTACACTAACTTTGTGTCACTTTCTGCGTTTGGCAGGCCATTCCAAAGTAACTCGCATTAATGTTTCAAGGTATCCTATCCGAATGTGGGTAGACTTCTACTGTCATACTTCAAGATTGCTGTTCAGTTTAACAATTTAACAAATGTTTCAACACATTTATACATTACCAAGTGCTTGGATGCTTGTATTAGTGCAGGTAAGTGTTCAAAATCCAAGCGCCCAATTTGACGTGGTAGAAAGTACTATCTCGACCAAAGTAAAGTTCATGAACACATGTTTACATTTATCTAACTTCATTACGGCAACCTTCTCGAGGTTTCGAACAACTGACAACGTACAAACACTTCGCCATTGTAAAGACAGTGTTCCGTAATGTAACCGTCTCAAAATTTCAAACAACCGACAACACACAGACACTTTGTGTTCTCAAGACAGTGTTCTGTAATGTAAAGAGAACAAAGTTCATCTCTGCACCCGTTTTATTTCCTCCATGTTGTTCAAAGACGTTGGGCGGAAAGATGTATCACTTCCCAGTATTACCATGTGGTCCAAAGAACATATCGTGAAGACGACACACATGCGCCCGGGAAACATTGGAATGGACTCGTACATATAACAATTCCGGGTACAATAGCAAGAACATAACTGTGTGTTGTTTGCGTAATCAGTCTGTAGACTGGTTTGATGCAGCGCTCCATGCCACCCTATCCTATGCTAACCTTTTCATTTCTATGTAATTGCTGCATCCTACGTCTGCTCTAATCTGTTTGACATATTCATATCTTTGTATATCCCTACCATTCTTACAGCCTACACTTCCTTCAAAAACCAACTGCACAAGTCCTGGGTGTCTTAAGATGTGTCCTATTATTCTATCTTTTCTTCTTGTCAAATTTAGCCAAATCAATCTTCTTTCACCAATTCAATTCAGTATCTCTTCATTCATGATTCGATCCATCCATCTCACCTTCAGCCTTCTTCTGTTACACCACATTTTGAAAGCTTGTATTCTCTTTCTTTCTGAGCTAGTTATCATCCATGTTTCACTTCCATACAATGCCACTTTCCATACAAAAGTCTTCAAAAACATCTTTCTAATTCCCATATCAGTGTTCGAAATGAGCAAATTTTTTTGCTTAAGAAAGGCCTTCTTTGCTTGTGCTAGTCTGCATTTTATGTCCTCCTTACTTCTGCCATCTTACTACCGAAATAACACTATTCATCTACTTCCTTTAAGACTTCATTCCCTAATTTTATATTTCCTACATCACCTGATATTTTTCGACTGCACTTCATTACTTTTGTTTTGGACTTGTTTATTTTCATCTTGTACTCCTTACCCAAGACTCTGCCCATACCATTCAGCAATTTCTCCAGATCTTCTGCAGTCTCAGACAAAAATAACAATATCATCAGCAAATCTCAGGGTTTTGATTTCCTCTCCTTAAATTGTGATTCCCTTCCCAAAGTCCTCTTTGATTTCCTTTACTGCCTGTTCTATATAAACATTAAAAAGTAGGGGCCTTGCTGCACTCCTTTCTGGATTGCTGGTTCTTTTTCAAAGCCCTCGAGTGTTATCACTGCAGACTGATTTTTATACAGATTGTAGATAATTCTTCATTAACCGTATCTGATCCCAGTCACTTCAGAATCTCGAATAGCTTGGTCCTATCAACATTATCAAATACCTTTTCAAGATCTGTGAATGCCATGTATGTGGGCTTGTCCTTAATTCAATCCTCTAAGATCAGACATAAAGTCAGGATTGCACTTCTTCTGTCTCGTAAATCTTGCACACTAAATGGAATAACCTCGCCATGCTGTTTTCTCTTAAGGCAGTCAGTAATTCAGATGAAATGTCGTCAATTCCAGGTTGTTCCTATTTAGGTTCATGTTTGTGGGTTACTGTAGTCACGTCCTAGTTCGTGAACCATGGGCAACGGCTGAGTGGCCTAGTAAGTGGTCCTGAGAGTCGGGATACCAGTTGCTATGGAATGGGAGTGGGCATCTCGGACATATTCTGAGTCGTGGCCCTCCTTGTGCTCAGGCGGCTAGGAATATACAATTCACCGGTGGTCCATAACCCGTTAGAGCAGAGATCCTCACTTGGACTATGTGCAAGTAGGGCCGCATCCTGCTTCATGAATTTACCGAGCTCAGAACACTTTAAGCAAGCCTCGGACCTATGGGAGTAATGGAGTCCCACTCCCATTTGACAGGCGAGGGACTCCTTGGAAACAACTTGGCGAACAAAATGGAATTCGATGGGGAGCTATCAATATTAATGGGGCTTATGGAAGAAAGAAGGTAGAACTGGCTGAGTCAGCAAAGAGGATGCATCTGGATGTGCTAGGAGTAAGTGATATTCGGGTAAGGGGAGATAATGAGGAATGGATAGGAGATTATAAGGTGTACTTGACGGGTGTTAGAAAGGGAAGGGCAGAGTCTGGGGTAGGGCTCTTTACCAGGAATACCATTGCACGCAACATAGTTTCTGTTAGGCACGTAAATGAGCGAATGATGTGGGTAGATTTGTCAGTGGGAGGAATTAAGACAATTGTGTCCGTGTATTCACCATGTAAGGGTGCAGATGAGGATGAAGTTGACAAGTTTTATGAAGCATTGAGTGACATCGTGGTCAGGGTCAACAGCAAGGATAGAATAGTGCTAATGGGCGATTTCAATGCGAGAGTTGGGAATAGAACTGAAGGATACGAAAGGGTGATTGGTAAATGTGGGGAAGATATGGAAGCTAATGGGAATGGGAAGCGTTTGCTGGAGTTCTGTGCTAGTATGGGTTTAGCTGTTACGAATACATTCTTCAAGCATAAGGCTATTCACCGCTACACATGGGAGGCTAGGGGTACCAGATCCATAATAGACTATATCTTAACAGACTTTGAATTCAGAAAATCTGTTAGGAATGTAAGAGTTTTTCGGGGATTTTTCGATGATACAGACCACTATCTGATCTGTAGTGAACTAAGTATCTGTAGGCCTAGGGTAGAGAAAGTGAAATCTGTCTGCAAACGAATAAGGGTAGAAAATCTCCAGGACGAGGAAATTAGACAGAAGTATATGGATATGATTAGTGAGAAGTTTCGAACAGTAGACAGTAAGGAGGTTCAGGATATAGAAAGTGAATGGGTGGCATACAGGGATGCTGTAGTAGAAACAGCAAGGGAATGCCTAGGAACAACTGTGTGTAAAGATGGGAAAAGGCGAACATCTTGGTGGAATGATGAAGTGAGAGCAGCCTGTAAACGTAAAAAGAAGGCTTATCAGAAATGGCTCCAAACAAGGGCCGAGGCAGACAGGGATTTGTACGTAGATGAAAGAAACAGAGCGAAACAAATAGTTGTTGAATCCAAAAAGAAGTCATGGGAAGATTTTGGCAATAACCTGGAAAGGCTAGGTCAAGCAGCAGGGAAACCTTTCTGGACAGTAATAAAAAATCTTTGGAAGGGTGGGAAAAAGGAAATGAACAGTGTTTTGAGTAATTCAGGTGAACTCCTAATAGACCCCAGGGAATCACTGGAGAGGTGGAGGGAATATTTTGAACATTTTCTCAATGTAAAAGGAAATCATCATGGTGGTGTTGCAAACAGCCAAGCTCATGGGAAGGAGGAAAATGATGTTGGTGAAATTATGCTTGAGGAAGTGGAAAGGATAGTAAATAAACTCCATTGTCATAAGGCAGCAGGAATAGATGAAATTAGACCTGAAATGGTGAAGTATAGTGGGAAGGCAGGGATGAAATGGCTTCATAGACTAGTAAAATTAGTGTGGAGTGTTGGTAAGGTACCTTCAGATTGGACAAAAGCAGTAATTGCACCTATCTACAAGCAAGGAAACAGGAAGGATTGCAACAACTATCGAGGTATCTCATTGATTAGTATACCAGGCAAAGTATTCACTGGCATCTTGGAAGGGAGGGTGAAATCAGTCGTTGAGAGGAAGTTGGATGAAAACCAGTGTGGTTTCAGACCACAGAGAGGCTGTCAGGATCAGATTTTCAGTATGTGCCAGGTAATTGAAAAATGCTACGAGAGGAATAGGCAGTTGTGTTTATGTTTCGTAGATCTAGAGAAAGCATATGACAGGGTACCGAGGGAAAAGATGTTCGCCATATTGGGGGACTATGGAATTAAAGGTAGATTATTAAAATCAATCAAAGGCATTTATGTTGACAATTGGGCTTCAGTGAGAATTGATGGTAGAATGAGTTCTTGGTTCAGGGTACTTACAGGAGTTAGACAAGGCTGTAATCTTTCACCTTTGCTGTTCATAGTTTACATGGATCATCTGCTGAAAGGTATAAAATGGCAGGGAGGGATTCAGTTAGGTGGAAATGTAGTAAGCAGTTTGGCCTATGCTGACGACTTGGTCTTAATGGCAGACTGTGCCGAAAGCCTGCAGTCTAATATCTTGGAACTTGAAAATAGGTGCAATGAGTATGGTATGAAAATTAGTCTCTCGAAGGCTAAATTGATGTCAGTAGGTAAGAAATTCAACAGAATTGAATGTCAGATTGGTGATACAAAGCTAGAACAGGTCGATAATTTCAAGTATTTAGGTTGTGTGTTCTCCCAGGATGGTAATATAGTAAGTGAGATTGAATCAAGGTGTAGTAAAGCTAATGCAGTGAGCTCGCAGTTGCGATCAGCAGTATTTTGTAAGAAGGAAGTCAGCTCCCAGACGAGATTATCTTTACATCGGTCTGTTTTCAGACCAACTTTGCTTTACGGGAGCGAAAGCTGGGTGGATTCAGGATATCTTATTCATAAGTTAGAAGTAACAGACATGAAAGTAGCAAGAATGATTGCTAGTACAAACAGGTGGGAACAATGGCAGGAGGGTACTTGAAATGGGGAGATAAAGGCTAATTTAGGAATGAACTCGATGGATGAAGGTGTACGCATAAACCGGCTTCGGTGGTGGGGTCATGTGAGACGAATGAAGGAGGATAGGTTACCTAGGAGAATAATGGACTCTGTTATGGAGGGTAAGAAAAGTAGAGGGAGACCAAGACGACGATGGTTAGACTCGGTTTCTAACGATTTAAAGATAAGAGGTATAGAACTAAATGAGGCCACAACACTAGTTGCAAATCGAGGATTGTGGCGACGTTTAGTAAATTCTCAGAGGCTTGCAGACTGAACGCTGAAAGGCATAACAGTCTATAATGATAATGTATGTATGTATGTATGTATGTATGTATGTATGTATGTAAAGTTCTGTCAAATTCTGACCTCAAAATTCGGTCCCCCATGTTACGTGCTCCTTAATAATATCTACTACTTCGGTGTTCTACCTTACCTTCTACCTACTTCGCTGGCCTGCTACTGTGTTTATTGCAACTTATGATTCATCCTGCACTGTCTGCTCTGTCAACTTACCCGGCTGACTAGTGACTGTACTGCTGCTCCTGCTTCTTGGCCTCCCTTCTACCATGTCACACATCATGCTCTGTTCTCGTGTGTTCTCGGCTCTGCTACACTCGCCTATAAAAGTCGCTGCTGCCTTGTAACTAGCAGTCAGGCATTGTGTGTTAAATAGTGTGGAGGGAGCAGAAACTGTTTCCGCGGACGGCTGGTCCGTTACGATCTTTGATTTTAAACTTCAACGTAACATCTTGAAACGTCATTGTCATGCTGGGTGAGCAAAATTCTTTATGCTGTTCTTTGATACTTTGATTTAAATTTCCTTTAATTTGCCCTTCAGGCATCATCTACAAATTGGATTTTAGCCCTCTAGTAGGGCAGTTCTCAGTGCTTAATATTATGAGCTTCCTTCTTCTGGACTTATCCCTGACAGTAACACCATACGTTTTTCTGATGTGTTGTGCGAATGAATGCCATCTATTCTTCTTAAGGAGGGGAGAGTTATCCACTCCACCACCTCTATTCCTTGTTCATTCCATCTGGTAACTTTAATGTATCTTTAAATAATAGGCGTTGAGTGACGCGTCTTCGAAACGTGTGGTGTAATTAAAGCGATATTTATAGACGTGTTACTGTCAGGGTTAAGTCAAAATCTTGCATGCTTGCGCCGCAAACACTATTAGCGTGGGCGAACATTTGACTTTAATTAAGTGAAAGACTGCCAGATACGGAACTGTTTAATACGGCTTATGTGCGAGCGTTGGAATAACTTTTAAAATTGAAGCAGCCTGATTTTGCCTTGTCTCACCCTCGCCAGCTCTGTACACTTTCTTTTTTCCCATGTCTTTATTAACACTGCTTCCCGTTCCTGTCCGTTTCTTTTCCTATCCCTCTAATCTTTTATGATAATTCTCGTGATTTTAATCTTGTAAAAGTGGTCTTCACATTTCATTCCTGTGATTACTGGTGTTTATCCATTATCCATATTTTTCTTAGGTGTTAAATTGTTATCTTTGACCACTTTCTTTGGGTGGATTAAATCTTGTATTATCGAAAGGTCTAGTCATGATCTATTGATTAAATCTGTTATAGTCCTTACGTGTTACCAATGTGATACTCTAAACTCTAGTCATGATCTATATGATCAAATCTCTTAAAGATCTCTCTCTGTATTTGAAATTCTATTTTCATGTTTAAAATTTTAAAGTATCGCAAAACCTGGTTGTCGATATTTGTGAGTCTCACTTACTGTAATAATTTTCTTTCTTTTAATGGTGTTACAAATTCATTTTGCATTTCAACTCTGTTGTTACAAACTTTCCTGACTGTCCTAAACTCTCCCCATTTTTCCCTTGTCTACTTTGTACTTACCACGTGACACCTTTTGGAATTGTCCCAGCTAAGCTTTGCGTTACTTCTGCCAACTTCTTGAGGTTCGATCTTTAATTATATGCCCTTTATTGTTCCCATTTTTGCCTTGGATAAGTGCCTTACAATACTTTTTTTTTTTTTTAAACAATTTACTTTGTGGCCTTTACTGTATACGTCTTTTGGCCCAGTCTTCAATCTCTTATTCAACGGCTACTCAGATCCATATTTTATTTGGCATACATATATCATTATCCATATTGTTAACTGTATTGCCATTGTCAAAATACATTACCTAGCATACGACTACAACCCATTATCACGCCCCTCCTCCCCCCGCTAACACACATTTCATCGGCATCAACAGCCTGGTTATGTTCTAGAACCATATCATCTACGTCTTTACCCTGATACAACTGCTGGATATGTTCCTGCTGTCTTCTTACCTTGTCTTCATTCCCTAGAAGTGGTTTTCCATCTGAGCTCTTAATATTTATATACCTGTCTTCAAAGGTTTCCTTGTTTTTCCTGGATGTAGCATCTACCTTCTGTATGTCTCCTTTCTTAAGTAGAGGGATGATGGCTCCTTTAGTTCAGTTTTTGGGTAGTTTTTCTTCTTTCTAAATGGTGTTAGGATTAACCAACCACTGCAATCCTTGCACTCCAATAGCCTAGATCATGTCAGCGCTTACCCCATTTATGCATGTTGCTTTGCTTTACTCATGTTCTTTAGCACTTTCAACACTACCATATTTTAACATGGATCCTGGCTGTGAACTGGGTCTTTTTGCTAATTTTTAACGCGTTATTATGGAACAGCGAAACATATTACATGCCTAATTTTTTGTATCATATGAAGATGTCAACCGTCCAAAATGAAGTTGTTAATCAACAAGTGAATATCTGAAGTAATTTAATTATACTAGTCTTATGAAAAACATGAAAAAATAGTAGAGAAAAAATTTTTACATTAAGGTTATACCAGTAAGCCTGCTCAAACAATAAAAAAATAATCATTTAATGCGACTACTTAGGCCACAAATAAACACAAGTGCAGTGGAATAAAATATTAACCTATTTAGGAATAGTTTGTTTTTGTATGGTAGTCCTGAAAACATTGGACTGTACACAGTCCTACTTTGCACTCCTTGCACCACCATCTACTCTCTTTTCTGACGTGCTCACCACTGTCCTTCTTGCCCCTGTCTGAGCATAGCTTGCAATAACTAGTAGCTTTCACACATATGCAAAATTGTTGCAAAAAACCAATAAATTTTGTGAAGTTTTACTGCAGACCACCGGTGCCACATGGAATTTTCCTTCAGTTTGCCCTGACATTTCATTGCCGCAATTGTCGTACCTGCACATCTGTTAGTTTCTGTTTTTATATTTTTGATCACATCATCACTAAAAAAATTACTGAAACAATCCATTTCGTCACTCCCCGCGCAAAACTGAGTAGAACCAGATGTCGACTGGATGACAGGTGGCTGTAGTTGGTCATCTGTTTCTGACCATTCATCATCAGATTCAGATGATCTAGCAGATGTTCCCGGCACAGGTGAATCATCAGCCTGCGTCTCTTCGTCTAAACGAAAAAGATAAACCCAAATTTCTAGGCGAAGTATTTCTATCGTTTGTATTCGGAGTAAAATAATACAGCTAAACACTTACGGTCCAAAGTGACGTAATAAATAAAAATCTTACCTGAACTATCGCTTGATACGTTATCCGGTTCGTACGCAGGGTCATAATCACTTTCATCCATCTCTGAACCCGCTTTTCCCGATAAAATATCACTATCATTGAGCCGGCGTGAAGACATGTTTACACTGTAACACAGCTGACAGCGTGACAGATTTGGCGCGCGCACCACACGGCACACCGAGTGCTTCGGTAGAGGTCACGGCAAGGAGAAAATACCCTGTTTATCGTTTCATTTCGAAATTCCCAAAAACTGCTGCATTCTAGTGGTCACTAGATGAACTATTACCTCCAACCAAGGGACGGGAACCGTACGTGATACGTGCAGCTGGATATAAACACACGAGAAAATCACGCCCATATCATATACGGGCGCCGTCCAGAAGCAGGAAAGCAGCGCGCCCGTATCCCGTACGGGCATAGTGTTGAAAGTGTTAGGGCATTTTCTCCACTTCCATCCATGTTATAGGAGGCTCCAGGTTTGAAGCTTTTCTTCCTTTGATACAGTTGTTAAACATGTTCCTGCCATCTTTCTGCCTTGTCTTCTGTCCCTAGAAGTGGTTTTCCATCTGAGCTCTTAATATTCATACACCTTTCTCCAACGGTTTCCTTGTTTTTCCTGTATGTAGCATCTACCTTCCCTACATCCATACAACTTTCAACATACTTGCACTACCGTTTCAGCCATTCTTTCTGAGCTGACCTATATTTTTTATCTATTTTGTCTTTTCTGCCCTCATCACTTTTTGCATTCTTATATGTTCGCTCTTCATCAGTCAGATCTAATATCTCCTAAGTTATCCACTGATTCTTACTTGATCTTAGCTTTCTTTCTAACCATTCTTCAGCAGCCCTACTTATCTCAATCTTGACAACTGTCCACTCTTCATCTGTTGTGTTTCCTTCAGCCTTTTCATTTAGTCTGTGTGCAAAATGTTCCTTGAAACAGTCCCTCATACTCTTCTCTTTTAACTTATCTAGATTTCATCTTCTTGCATTCCTTCCTTTCTTTAATTTCTTCAACTTCAGGTGAAATTTCATGACAACCAAGTTGTGGTCAGAGTCCACATCTGCTCCTGGGAATGTCTTGCAATCCAACACCTAGTTTCTGAATCTCTGCCTAATCGAAATGAAGTCTACTTGATACCTTCCTGTATCTCCAGGTCTCATCCATGTATACAGCCGTGGTTAGTGGCATAGAATGTAGAATTCAACTAGCCGACTTCCTCTATCATTCCTTTGTCTCAGTTTGAATTCTCCTACGGCATTACCTTCTCTTCCTTCGCCTACCACTGCATTCCAGTCTCCCATCCCAATTAGATTTTCTTCTCCTTTTATGTCATCATCATCATCATCATCATCATCATTTCCCTTTATCCAGCTGTAGCCTGGTCGGGGCAAATATGGTTCCTCTCCACTTTCTTCGGTCTTTCCACCACTCCTCCTCCAACACTGTGTCCCAGTCCAGGTTTCTTTCTACAATGCTGCGTTGGATGGTATCCTTCCATCTCAATCGTGGTCGTCCACGGCCTCTCCTTCCTTGGATTTGCATTTCCATCACCTTTTTTGGCATTCTTTCGTCGCTCATTCGCTTTATGTGCCCAAACCATATTAGTCGGCTCTTCTCTATTCTATCATTCATTTTTTCCACTCCAATTTCTTCCCGGATTTTCTTATTCCTTATTTTGTCTCTTATACTCTTGTGTATTGGACAAGAACTTCATTTCGGCTGCCTGTATTCGACTCTCATCCTTCTTTGTCATTGTCCAAGTTTCTGCTCCGTAAGTTGTTATGGGTACGTAATACATCTTGTACATAGTGTCCTTTGCTTCCGTTGGCACATCTTTGTCCCATAACATGTTTCTTACACTATGATAGAAACAACTTCCAGCTTGAATCCTTTTACTAATCTCAGCATCCAGTCGAGCATTCTCCATTAATTCACTCCCCAGGTATTTAAAAGTTTCCACTACTTCCAGGGGCTTGTCTGTAAGTCTAATCTGACCTTTCCCTTCTTTCTCCCCTCTAGTCATAACAAGAGTTTTACTCTTTTCTACACTTATTTTCAGTCCACATTCTTCAATCTTCCCATTCACCACATTCAACTGTTCTTGAACCTTCCTGTCGTCTTCTCCCCAAATCACAATATCATCTGCAAATAACATCATGTTCATTTCTCTTCCTCCATATACTGCTTTTGCTGTTCTCATGATGTCATCCATTACTATTGTAAACAGGATTGGTGATAGAACACTTCCCTGTATCAGCCCACTAGTTATTTTGAACCAACTTGTCCTGCCAACTTGTGTTCGCACACAACTACAACATTCCTTATACAATGCCATGATCATTTTTATTAATCCCTGTCCAATTCCTTTTTGCACCAGACTGTCCCAAACTTTTGTCCTGGGGACACTGCCATATGCCTTTTCAATATCAATGAATGTCATCACCATATCATTCCTGTACTCCCAATGTTTTTCCATTCGTTGTCTCATAATGAAAATGGGCTCTATTGTTGACCTTCCACTTCTGAAACCAAACTGATTTTCCTGTATCTGATTCTCAACCCTCAACCTTATTCTACTTTCCAGTATCCTTTCCATTATCTTAGCAACATGGGGTATTAGAGTAATTCCCCTGTATTTCTTCAAAACTTTCTTATCACCTTTCTTGAAAATTGGGATGATTATTCTTTTTTGCCAATCCTCAGGGACCTCCTTATCCTCCCAGACATTCCTGAGAACCCGATATGTCCACTGCAGGCCTACAGCTCCAGCTGCCTTTATCATCTCCACTGAAATTTCATCTATTCCAGCAGTTTTTCCATTCTTCATCTTTCTTACTGCCATTTCAATTTCATTCATTGTAATTTCTTTATCCATTTCTTCATCAACTAATTGCCTTTCCTGGTCATCAATTGAATGACTGTCATCCGTTCTTATGTTCAGCAGCTTCTGTAAATACTCTCTCCATCTATTTCTTATTTCTTCTGGCTTTGTTAAAATTATGCCACCTTCATCCTTCACAAATCTGGTGTTTACTTGATCTCTCTTTTTGTTTCTTAACCCATTTGCCTCACATTTAAATACCATAGGAGTTCACTAAGAAATCACATTTAAATACCGCTCTGCGGCCGTCGTCATCACACTATTATTTAGAAAATCATACAAAACCAACCAGTAAATATTCCTTTCTGAAAATTTGCATGCATGATAAAGAAGTAATAAACTTACCAATGCCGCTATTTTAGTACGTCTGCTGGGTGTGGTACACCTCAAAACATTCTTCTAAGTGAAGAGCTACGCCACACTTTTTGCACTGCCAGCAACTTTCACTTCTTTTACCCCGGCTGTAGCACACAACACACCTTCTTGTGACTTTTGATTTCTTCTCTGTAGGGGGAATACACATGGGAAAGTGGGCCCATGATTTAGCTTGTAATCTGGTTGGGGTGGTGCTCGCTGAAGGTCGACCTCGAACTGAGTACTCCGGCAACTGAACAGTCTCTAGTAGCTGCTGCGCAATGCTAGTTCGGAAGTCCGTGTAGCTTGTCTTTCTGTTGGCAGCGATCTTGTGATACACAGTGAAGGAATTGAAAATACACATATCTAGGAGATAAAAGAATATTTTCCTATATCCTTTCACTGTGCGTCGCATGATGGGGAACAGAGCTGTAACCTGATCCTGAAGGTCAACACCACCCATCCCCTTCTGGTATTCAAGGCCACACTTGGGCTTTACCACTTCTTCCCTCGGGGTTTGTCCTCTCTTTCGTCTGAGTTTGCCTGTCCCTGTCATGTCAGCTGATTTGTGTTTAGTGGTGAGAAAGCAAACATCCTTGTTATCTTTCCACTTCACACACAACATACTGTTGGCAGCCCACGCCTCATACTCTCCACGTTTTAGTTTCTTCTTACTGATATCGCGAGGCATGTCTTTTCAGTTCCGTCTAACAGTTCCAATTACATTCATCTGCTTGTCGTGTAGCCTTTTGAATAAATCTGGGGAAGAATACCAGTTATCTGAAAACAATGTATGTCCTCGGCCTAACAAGGGTTCACACATGTTGAGCACGACGTTTGTACTCGCTGGCAGACTTGGATTCATTACATCATCACCTACATAAATTTTGAAAGACAGACAGTAGCCAGAACTTGATTCACAAATTTTGTAAATTTTTATTCCAAACCTAGAACGTTTAGACCTATTACACTGAACATATGAAAGGCGGCCTCTGAATTTCATTAGACTTTCATCTAGAGCAATGTCTTGTGAAGGTAAATATAATTCTGAAAATTTGGAGCAGAAATGTTGTATTATAGGCCTAATCTTTCTTTTAGTTTGTCACTACTATCGACTTGTTCATCGTCAACAAAATGTAAAAATCGTGAAATTATAATAAATCTTCCCCTGCTCATGGTTTCATGAAAAATAGGAGTGTTTATACACCTATTTTTACTCCAGTACAACTGTATTCTTGACTTTCGCACTTGTGACATTAGTATAACTAACGCAAAATATGCCCTAATTTCGTCGGGTGTAGTCTCAAACCATTTGTCATCGTCTTTCAACTTTTTTCTGTCAGGATTGCTCAACTGTTTTGCTGCATATGAATTTGTCTCGACAGATATATTTTCAAACAAAGGGTTCATGTATTCACAAAAAACTGAGAGTTCAGATAGTGGCTGCATATCAAACTTTTTCAATAAATTTTCACTAACCCCACTGTATTCACTAAACTTATGTACAACAGGTTTATTGTCACTTTTTGTCCAGTTCCAGTCAGTCAAGTTAGTCTGTGCCGAGGTACGAGCTCGTTTCGAAAGACCGTCGTTATTTGCTTCACTTTCTGTGTCATCAGAACTATTATACGCGTCGCTAGTACTCGAACTAAGGACTTCAGGGTCTATTTCGTCGTCACAAACATCACTGCCTTCAATATCACTCTCTAAAACACTATCTATTAGCTTTCGTATTCCTTCTTCATCAACACCAGCATATCTGCTTGACGCCATGATGGCAACTGACATGAGCAAAATTATGTGAAAAAAGATTCTCTTATCTCTTCTTCCGGAAGTGTGTGAGAACCTGGTGAAAGGGAAAAAACCGAAGCCACATGTGTAAACTTCAGCTCAGAATGCATACAAGTGGCGTCTGTGGGTTATTGACTGAACTATATGGATTGATGTACAGCTGTGCATCGCCGCGAGCAGAGCTCGTCATTTGATTCATATGCCACGAGTAACTATAACGAGCTAGGGTCGTTAAATGATGCGATTGGGTTAAGATACCATACAGTAATTTCTTGCTGCCCTGCATATCATCTCTCAATTTCTGTGTGAATAAGGCCCAGCTTTTCCTCTTTTCTTCCTCTACTACTTTCTTGGCCAAATTCTTTGCCTCCACATATTTTCTTCTACTTTCTTCAGTCTTATATGTTTTCCATGCTTTCCATGCCATTTTCTTTTCCTTCACTTTAATCTTTACCCTATCATTCCACCAGTGTGTTTCTTTGTCTTTCACATTTCCTGATGTTCTACCACACACACCTTTTCTGCACATCCAACCAGTGCTTCCTTAAATCTTTTCCATTCCTCTTCAACATTGGGTACCAAGGGTATTATTTCCCTTTGAAAATTCTTCTTGTATGCTTTTCTCCTTCAACTTCCATACTTTAATTCTTTTCTCTCTTCTTAATTGGGGTTTTTCAATCTTTCCAACTTTCAATTTTCCTATCACAACTCTATGATCTCCACCAAAGGCTTCTTCAGGCATGGCTGTTACATCTACAAGGTTCTTCCGGTGTTCTTTCTCTATGATTATATAATCAATCATGGTCTTTGTTCGTCTGTCTCCCCAACCATACCTTGTAATCTTCTGACTGTTCTTCTTCCTAAACCAGGTGTTTCCAACAATCATTTGATTCCTCATGCAAAAATCCATCAACAACTTGCCTTCTGGATTTACATTTCCATATCCAAAGGGCCCTACAACATCTTCCTTTCCTTGTCTTTCCATTCCAACTTGTGCATTTAGATCTCCCATCAATAGTACTTCCTTATCTTCTATCTGTCTCTCCACTTCCTCTAAGAACTCCTCTAGATGTGCATCTATGCTACCAGTTTGTGGGGCATACAACTGAAATAGATCTTTCACGCCATTTTCAAACTGGAGTCTCATCATCATCATCATCATCATCCTATCGCTGATGTACTTTGTATATTCCACATATTCTTGGATTTCTCTTCTAAGTATGATGGCCACTCCATTTTTTGCTTCAGGTCCTCCGCTGTAATACAGCCTGTATCCTTCTCTCAGAGGGATCTCCCCTGTACCCCTCTTCTTGGTCTCGCACAGTCCAAGTATGGCTATATCTTTCTCTATCATGAAGTCAACCAGTTCTTCTGTCTTTCCCGTCAGTGTCAGTACATTTACTGTTGCAATTTTGATGTAGTTTGGTGCTGGTTGCTCATTTTTCACAGTTCCCCCAGCAACTGAAGAGCTGCGCATCGCTTTTAGCAGGGGACGTCCTAACCTTTTCCGAGGCACCATATCTGCTTTGTCCATATAGGCTATTGTTACGATGGGCTCGCCAAACCCAAAGGCATTTTATACCTACTGCCAGGTTCAAAATTAGGCCGCCTCTAACATGGAGACAGGCGCCTTTCGTAGCCGCTCCGCTGGAGTACAGACGCAACGGGTATGCCCCTTCCGCCATCTCCGCCGTACCGAAGTCCACCTTCTCCACCGTAGATGCCGTTGAGGTCTTCACTCGTTACCCTGAGCTGAGACCCATACCAGATGTTACACACCGGGTCAGTGTGCTCTGGGACTCACATAGGCAGGGGCGCCACTCCCTGGGTAGGGCTGCCTCCGAAGAGGTTTACGTATTGTATTAAATCTTCTATCTTGTGGTATATTCTTTCAATTACTTCATTTGCTGAACTGGTAGGCATATAGACTTGCACTGTTGTGGTGAGCATTGGCTTGGTGTCTATCGGCAACAATAATTCGTTCACTGTGCTGGTCGTAGTAGCGTACCCGCTACCCTATTTTCTTATCCATTAAACCAACTCATGCAATTCCCATCTAATTTTAGTCTATTCAATGAACCATTCGTTAGTCTGGCCTAACATTCAAACCTCGTAAGTTTCTTCCCAAGAGGCATCACTTTAGTCTTGGAAATGCTAATTTTCATGTTATACTTCCTACATCTCTTTTCAAGCTGCAGGATATTACATTGCAAGCTTTCAGCACAGTCTACCATTGACACAGTCATCAGCATAAGCCAAGCTGCTTTCCACATTTCCACTCAACTGAACTCCTCCGTGACATTTTATATTTTTAGCAGTGGCAAAGCGTGCTATGAGACATTGAGACAGTGTCTACCCTAGAAATTGGGAGTATGACATGTTTTGCAGTTTTAAAATTCCACTTAGGAATAATTCTATAATATTCTATAATATATGTTATTATTTTGCGTGTGCTTATACAACACCTCGGCTCATTGAAGCAGCAATCAGTGCTCTGTAACGAGCAACCGCTGCACTGCCTCCACACTGTGCTAGTCAGCGTTGGTGAGGTGTTTTCTGTAATGGCTCAACCTCAGGGTAGCAGCACTTTCCGCCCCTCACAGTAAATTAGTAGCAGGCACATGCACAACTGCAACAGCGATTCAAGGAAAATACCAATGCAAGATATGTTCCCTGCAACATCTCTCATTGCTCAGTCAATGCTTGCAAACTTCGGGTTTGCTAGTCTGTATAACCGCTCGTTAGCTCCTACCATATTTGCATTCAGTCTAGCTAACACCTTTTCACCTTTCCTGCAATTTTTTCCTGATTGCAGATAATCTGTTCATCATTCTACATTCTTCATTTCAAAGGAATGTCTTCATCTTTGAGTTTCATTTCTGTACTGATTTTGATATTTACAAATATGAAGTTTTTGAAGCTTCCACCTAATCAATACTTTATTTATATGTTATTATTTTACAGTACCGGTATATTGTATATTTAACATACATCATCCATGTACATAATAGTAAGTTAAGTTTTAGTTCCTGTATCATTTAACGTAGACAACTGCTTAAGCTAGTAGAAAGAACATTCGTAAATTGACAATGTTTTACCCATACCATGTGACATTCTTACAGTGATGTTTTAATTACATGTTATTTTGGTCAGCTGAAGATGACCTTCACAAGGTTGAAACCGGTACTGTAAAATAATAACATAAAAATAAAGTATTGATTAGGTGGAAGCTTCAAAAAATTCACAAAGGAATGTCTGACATAAAATTGTGTGGTAATGAGGAGTGCTGGAGAGTTTCATGTAGATGAGAAATGAAGACACCATTGTTGCATATTGTGCAGAAGCTAATCAATTAAATGAAAACATAATATATGATGAAAACAGTGTGCACAAACTATGCAGTCTCAAGTGTGAAATATTGTATTCTTCTATAGTGCAAACAGAACTTAGATTCTAGAATTTTATTCTAGAACTTTGAGGAAATTGACTGTGTGTAACCTCTCAGTGAGATGTTTGCAGAATACAGGGGTATCTTTCCTCTGAACAAGCTCATGAATTTGATGTAAATGTGCCCTTTCTTTGATGAACAACTAAACAATGAACTTACTCTTCACTCTGATTCCAAAAAAGCATGTACTGCCAAATGAACTTTCCTGCAATAGCTTTATCTATTGAATGCAATATTAGTGTTTCGAACTGAGTGAGAAATTACGTGGCCAGGCTGAGTGGCTCAGACGGTTGAGGCGCTGGCCTTCTGACCCCAACTTGGCAGGTTCGATCCAGGCTCAGTCTGGTGGTATTTGAAAGTGCTCAAGTACGTCAGCCTCATGTTGGTAGATTTACTGGCACATAAAAGAACTCCTGCGGGCCTAAATTCCGGCACCTCGGCGTCTCTGAAAACCATAAACGTAGTTAGTGGGACGTAAAAGCAAATATTATTATTATTATTATTATTATTATTATTAGAAATTACGTGAGTAATGAGACTCTCCTGTTTATCTTCTTTGGCTGTGGAGAACATGCTAATTGCTGAATTGATGTGTGACCCAAGCTTAAAGGAGTATGTCATTGATATTTTTTACACAAAAGAAGGATAAATATATCAAAAGAAATATATAAAGCTATTTTTGGAATAAATGAGAGCATGTCACAAGTTTTCCTGAAATACTTGTAATTGTGTTTTTCAAAAGGTATTTTTAGTAGGAGAAGAAAACTTATAAAACCTTACTAAAATGCATGTTACACTACTGCTTTTCAGTAAATGAACTGTGTATGCAATGAACAGTAAGGGTGAAAAATTACAGCCTTGTTTAACTCCTATAACTACCTTTAACCAAGAACACATACTACCATCATTTCTCGCTGTTGTCCACTTGTCAAAATTAATGTGTTTGAACACCTGTAATAACCTCCTCTGATCGCATAATCCCTCAATATGACCTACACCTTTTCCCTCAGTACTCTCTCATATGCCATCTCTCAATCTACAAAACATACACATAACGGTCTTCCTTTCACACCATTTTTTAATTTATTTATTTATTTTATTTTATTTTTTATTTGCGAAACCAAAACAGCAAGAAGCCGAATTAGAGTTCTGCAAAGGAAAAATATATTTACAGTGGAGTAGCACAAGGCAAACATTAAAAAAATAAGTGGAAGAACAATGGAGGAAATAACATCTAATGATAAAAATAGAGGAAAAAATTAAAAACTAACAAAATAACAAAATAACTGTAGAGACACAACAATTAAGAACAAAATATAAAGGCAAAAGAAACAACGAGGAAAATTGAAGATTGAATGTAAAATGAAGAGAAGAACTTATAGCTAGACACAGTAAGATAAATACAGATATAACACATAAGTAATGGTGTAGTACAGTAAAAAAAAAAAATAAATAAATAAATAAATAAATAAATAAATGAATATTACATTATGTACAAAAGAGAAGACAGCAATGAGAAGAGAAAAAAGGAATATGAAGAAAATGAACTAGGTTAAGTTAAGGAAGAATCAATTAAAGGAGGCATACGAAGAGTAAACGTCCAAGTTCCTGTCAGAAGATAAAGAGTTAAGGAGGGTTGGTATGCGGATAAATAAACTTCTTTGAACGAGAGAGACACGGGAATACGGAATATGAAGGGGCGGATTAGTCCTGGTTTTGCGAGTTGGAACATGTAAGGGAAAGAAGGCTGCAGATTCGGGGGGACGAAATAAACTGTTAACAGCGTTATATAGGAATCTAAGGTCAGCTACTTTCCTGCGACTAGATAACGGGCAAAGGTTTAACTTATCCAGTATCTGATTACTGCTCAAGTTTCAACAATCAGATACTCTGGCTCTAACAGTGGCACAGAAGAATGACAGATTAGTGGGTGAAGAGGTAGACCAAATAGGAGACACAAATTCAATAATCGGTAGGATGCAAGATACATAGTAGGCTCGGAGGGCGTGGATATTGGTGATGTCAGAAAATCTATACAACAAACCGAGAAGTTGCTCATGAGGTTATCTTTTGTATATGGGGGACAAATAATTTGCTGTCAAACAACACTCCTAAGTCATTTTGTTCTGTTAGAGTTGGGAACGGGTTACCGAGGAGGGAGTATTTACTGAGAATAGGGGATTTACGAAGCATGATCGAAATAGAGGAACACTTGGTAGGATTAGGCTTAAGACGCCATGTGGAGCACCATTCAAAGAGTGAGTTAAGCCCACTCTGTAAGGAGTTTACGTCTGATAATGAATCGATTTATTTGAATATTTTACAGTCATCTGCAAATAGTGGAATTTCACAAGAAACGGAGGATATAGTATTAATGATATCGTCAATAAATAAGACAAAAAGAAGCGGACCTAGGACACTGCCCTGTGGGACGCCAGAATGTACCATAACAAGAGTCGAACTGAACCCATCAAGAACCACACGCTCAGGTCTGGCATTGAGGAAGCTGAAGAATCGAGTGAGGGTAGCATTATCAACCGCGAATCCTCCCCAAACTCATTGTACCAAATCAATACCTAAATAAGGAACAGCTGACAGAAGATTTGTAATTACAGTTGCTCCTCAAAAAGATATTTGACCTCAAGGGAGAACATATCCTATAAAAGCTGTTCCTATGACTAAAAATATGATGGTATATTACTGTTAATATTTCTGCAGGAGAGTTAGAAAGCGACCATGGATATTAAAACGTTCCGAGAGTTTATAGGAAAGAAGTGCATGGTCTACGGTATCAAAAGCCTTTGCAATATCAATGTAGCACACGTCCAGCTGAGAACCGGCATTAAGAGCAGATGTTGCACGATGGAGAACAGACAGATTAGTTAGGCAGGAGCTACCAGGAAGAAAACCATGCTGCAGGGATGATATATAAGGAAATGTGAAAGAAAGAAGACGCTGGTGGATAATCTTTTCACAGATGTGTGACAGGGTGGGTAATATAGAAATCGGACAATAGTTTCTGACATCAGACCTCTTTCCACTTTTAAAAACTGGAGTGATGGTAGCGATTTTCCAGTCATCAGGAAAGTAGCCGGCTAAGAAGCAACGGTTAAATATAACAGCAATGGGATGGGCAAGAGTCATAGCGGTATTTTTAAGGAAGATAGAACTGAGACCATCCGGACCAGTAGGTTTATTTTCTGGCAGACTTGTGGTTCGATTTTAAATATTTCGTCCTACAGATATAACTGAGGGCTCAGCGGAGCAGAGCAGGTAGTTAAGAAGACTATCCCCACAGGTGTTCTCAAGGACGTACTGTTGGAGGCCTAGGCCCGTAATATAATGGTCGAGATACCACTTGTCGAGGCTATTAGAAGGGACACCTTGCGCAGGGGAATTCCAAGATATTGAGAGGTTAAAGTCGCCCAGTATAATTACATTAGGATTCAGATTAATGGCTTTCATTACAGAAGAGAGAAAATTTTCAGAATAATTGAGATGGTTGCTGGAGGTGGTCTGTAAAAACAGGCAAATAGATATTTGGAATGCTGAAATTTCACTTCTACCCAAATGGCTTCTTAGTCACTACTTAAATCAGTACGTAGGTTAGCGTACCATTTGGACTTAACGGCCAGGAGAACACCCCCACCCCGAGATCCACGGTCCGTTCTGAAAATAGAAAACTCTTTGGAAAGAGGGATTTCCGTATCTGAAACAAAGTCACTTAACCAACTTTCAGAGAAGGCAACAATATCAAAAGAAGATAGTTCTTGTAGGTAGAGCTCACAGTCAGTAATTTTGTTTTTAAGAGAGCAGATATTCTGATGGTAAACTGAAATCGCACTATCCGCCGCAGGTCCTGGGTTTATCTCCACATCTCCAGCTAACAGTAGGAATGTCAACAACAAACTTAAAGTAGACCTAGTAGAAAACCGAGATAATTTACTGGAGGCTGGAATCGAAGCTGGTGCTTCAAGAATGCAAGGGAGGTTTGCAGTCAATGAAGGAAAATGAAACTCACAAACAGCAGTCAACCAGTTTCCAACCTGAGGTATAATCAATCTTGAGGCGGCGAGTCGTGTACTCCTGGCAAGGGAGGCTTGAGTACGCCAGCAGCCGCTGTAGCACGTGGAATAAAAACAAATTGAACAGAATTACTTCCGAGCACTTCACAACACAAGGAGTCACTGGCTGGATCGTCTAGATGAACATCACTATATTCTTTTGTGCACACTACTTGTTTTGACACCAAAACTCCTAAAACAACACAGAGGAAAAAGATAGTTACTCTCACTCGCCGCCATCTTGTAGTTACTTAATGCCTACTGAAAATATGGTCTTGACCAACTCTGTGGTCATCCAATTTACTCTCTGTGATTTCTACGATAACTGTGAACACCTTGTATGGTATGACGATTAGTGAAATATCTTGATAGTTGTTGCAGTCCTTGTTCTCTTGCTTATTGATAGGAAATCCTTTTACTCTGTGAAGTTATTTTATCCCTGTCTTCCCACTGTATTTCACAATTTCAAGTATAATTCCATCTGTTGCTTCAGCTTTTTGACACTATATATATATATTTTTTTTTTTTAATCCTTTCCATTTCCTTAAGCATAATTTCATTGCTGTTATTGTTCTCCTCCAAACTCAGTTGTTCAGGACTTCAATAGAATAATTTCCTATTACATTTAGAAGATTTCCAAAATATACTGCCCATGTGTGTGGTGATTCCCTAGGATCTACAGTGAGTTCACCTCATTTTCCCGAAATGTTATGTCCCTTTTCTTTCCTTTCTAAGATTTTTTATTAAAATCTAGAAAGTTTTCCCTGCCACTTGATTTAACCTTTCAACATTATTTCCAAAATCTTCCTAGGATTTCTTTTTTCGAAGTGTATTGTTATTTGTTTTGCTATATTTCTTTTGTCTTACAAATCCCTATCTTCATCAGTTCTTGTTTGGAGCCATTTTTTAACTTTGTTCCTGGGCATTCTCTTGCTGTTTTTGTAAAACAGCATCCCTGTATGCTATCCTTCTCCTTCTATACCTGAACCTGTTTACTGTCCATTCTTTGAAACTTTTCTCCATTCATATCCATGTACTTTGGTCTAATTTCTTCATCCTGGAAATTTTCTTCCCTTATCTGTATGGAGACAGACTCCTCTTTCTCTGTTCTTGGCATAGCTCCAATACAATCATCCAAAGGATTCGGTATATGCAAATAAATTCTTTTTCAAGGAATTACGTGAGGAAATAAATAAGATTAAAGGGCTATATGAAGAAGATGTGATGATTTTAATGGATGATTGGAATGCAAGAGTTAGCAATAGAGTGCCAGAGTAAGAGAGAGATGACACTGAAGTTAAGGGATGCCAAAGGAGCAGTACGGATAGAGGTTTAAATAGTTACAGGAAAAAGTTGCGTGGAGTTCTGTTCACTAGAAAATTTATATATTTTAAATGGATGGATGGAGGGGGATTGTAATGGGGAATTGAATTATATTATGACGAATGGGGTAGTGTAGTTGATACAGGAATAAGCCTGGAGATAGCCTTAAGGAGAGTTATAAATTTTGAAGTGATGGAGTGTGGAGTGACAGAACATATGCCAGTAAAGATTAAATTGAAAAGAGAGGTAAGAGAAGAGAAGAGAAGGGAGGAGAGAGGAAAAGGGGGTAGGGTATAGGGCTGTGGGTTGGAAATATTATTGGAATGAGAGAACGAGAGAAAAATTGACGTTGGAGCTTATGGAGAGGGGAGAAATATTAAGAGTGGGAATTGAGGGGGCATTGGAAGAAATGGACATAGAGTTAATAGAACTTCCAGTGCAGAGTGTGGGAAGGGGAAGTAAGATGAGAAAAGGTGTAAAAAAGAGTGGAGTGACAGGGTGGTTTGACGAGGAGTGTAGCAGAAAAATGGAGGGAGTGTTGAGAGCTCTAGCAGAGTTTTAGGAGGTTAGAGGAACAGGGTAAGAGAGAGGAATATTGTAAATTAAGAAGAGAATACAAAGGTATATTGAGTGGGGGGAAAAAGGAGGGTGGAAGGATGTGGAGGCAGAAAGAACAAATGGATACTGTAGGGAAAATAAGAATAGAGAAGATTTGGTATTCTATAAATAATATAAGGAGAGGGAGACCATTGGGGAAGGGTAAGACATAAGGGAGGGAGATTGGGTGGAGTATTTTAAAAGACTTTTAGGAGGGGAAGATGACTGGTATAGAGAAATTGGGAAGGCATATATAGTGAGAGAATTAGAGGTAGGAAATCAGATACTAGATGAGGAAATAACAGGGCACGAAGTAATTAGTGTATTAAAAAATGCAAGGTCGAAGGCAGCGGTGGTGCGAATGGCGTTACTAATAGTGTTTGGAGGGAATTAGGCGCCAATGGCACAATGTTGAGGGGGATGGTAAAATTCTTTATTAGGCTGTTTGAAACAGCTAAATATCCGAGGGAATTGAGAAAGGGGTTATTATGCCAAATTTAATAAAATAGAGGGTTTAGAAGCGATCCTAATAATTACAGAGGGATAACGTTGTTAGATGCCTTGTCTAAGATGTATACAGAGATCTTGGCAAATAGGATAAAGAAATGGGCGGAGCAGTATGGGAGGATATCGAATTTTTAGAATTCAAGAAAGGGAGAAATACGGTCGATAATGTGTGGATACTGGACACGTTGATTACGAAATATGTGAAGATAGCAGGGGCTAAATTATATGTTGCGGCAGTGGATCCAGAAAAAGCTTTTGATACAGTGAGCAGCGAGGCGTTGTTTTGCGAGATTAAGGGAGACAGGTTTATCTAAGAAAATGATGGGGGCAATTGAAACAATTTACGAGAAGGTATATGTGTTGATCAAATTTCAGGCAGGAGGGTTGAGTAATTGTATTGAGCCGAAGCTAGGTGTGAAACAAGGATGTAAACTGTCCCCGATATTATTTAAAAATAATATATTAGAGAACCATGGAGGAGAGAGATGGCAATGCCCATGGATAGGCAAGAAAGAGGTACCGGGTTTGTTATTCGCAGACGATCTATTGATCCTCGCATTGACAGCTAGCGGTTTGCAAAGAGGGTTAGATGAGGTGGTAGGTTATACGAAGAGATGGTCACTCGGAGTGAATTTGAGAAAGACACAGATAATAGCATGTAGAAAAAGGAGAGATATGAAGGAAAAGAGAATGTGGAAAGTAAATTAAGAGGAATTTACACCAGTAGAAAAAATAGAGTATTTGGGAGTAACAAGGGATCGTGGAAAGAACAGTGTAGGAGGGCCAAATAAAAGGGAACAGGAGCGCTCGCACCAGTAAGGGTATTAGAAAATAAATTCCCAGATATGAAATATAAAATTCAAAAAATGGTGTTCCAATCGCTGGTTAAGAGCAAAATGTTATTTGGGGTGGAGGTATGGGAACTGGAGGAGAAAAGGGGGGCAACTAAACCAATTAGTGGCAAAATTCAGCAAGATTATGATGGGACTACCAAATTGCACGGTGAATGGGGGAGCTAGATTAGTTTGCAAAGAGTCTATGGAGGTAGAAATTGCGAAGAGGTTGATAAAGTATTGGAGGAAGGGGAAGGAGGGGAATTAACCCTTTTGCTCTCAGGCTATTTTCACCAGTCAAGCCCAAAACTCTCAGGCCATTTTTCATGATTATGCATGTTAAAATGTAAAAAATTGCCGTATAAAGAAATCCCCAGTTACAAAATTGAAAAAAGTCACAGTAGTACACTATTTAATATCGTTTAAGGAAAAAAATATCCCAAAATTGTTCATGGCATATTTTACTACAAAATAAATTTTGAAATTTGAAAATATATTACAAAAAATAAAAATTGGTTCTTAAATACTAAAAAAGTAATATGTTCTTTAGTGATATTGTTGTTCAGTCATTCTGAAAATAAGACTATTTAATTCTGTATAACATGATATAATTTTGTTTTTTGTATTCTTATTTAGTCATGAGTTATAGCACCTGACATAAAGAACTGTACACGTACCTTCCGGAGTCAGTATTTGTGTTTTGGAAAACATTCTCCTATCATCAGTAACTATAAAGTCCGAATCACTTCTTCTTTATCTACAGCTTTTCCCACACCTGTGGGGTTGCGGGTGCGAACTGTGTCGCACATGTGGATTTGGCTCGTGTTTTATGGCCGGATGCCCTTGCTGACGCCAACCCTATATGGGGGGGAGGTAATCACTATCGCGTGTTACCATGGTAGTTTGTAGTGTAGTGTGTTGTCTGAATATGAAGAAGAAAGTGTTGGGACAAACACAAACACACAGGCCCCGGGTCAGAAGAATTAATCAATGGCGATTAAAATTCCCGGCCTGGCCGCGAATCAAACCCGGGCCCTCTGAACCGAAGACCTCAACGCTGATCATTCAGCCAATGAGTCGGACTGAAATACGAATCAATATCGGCTATAACGTCACCGTCATCATCTAAAGCATCTAAATAATCCAAAACATTGGAATTATTTAGCCTAGAACTTGGCCCAGCCATGTAAAAAAATTAGGCCTACTCGTGGCACGAAAATCTAATAACACGAAATGTTAAACTAAAATTCACTTGAGAACAATAAAGTGTAGAATATAAGCAAAATATAATTAACAATAATCTATTATTAAAATGGAAACAATAAAACGAAGGAAAACACATATTTTGAAGCTTAAATGAGACTGTACTCGCAAGCAACACACTTCAACTCGCCATGCAGTGAACATACGCGGTTTAATAACTTCATTTGTTCCAAACAGGTGAGCTTAGTGTCTCTATCTCGAGAAAAGTGTAAACTAAATCCAAAAGCTACTATTGATGTCTTTTCCTGACATCTGGGGGTCCATTAAGGTACTTATACAGCCATCCGAACACAAAGCCGATAGATCAGCACGCTGAGTGTTTTAAGCAATACCACCCGAGCCGATAGATCGGCTCGCTGAGCGTGTAAGAGTTAATACAGGAGTCTTATAGATTTCAGAAAAGAGTAGAGAATGAAGGATATTGGTTGGATAAGTGTAAGAAAAGGATGAAAAAACTAGGCTTGGGGGGAGTATGGGAGTGTTATGTGGGGGGGGGGGGGGAGAAGAAAGAATGGCTATGGAAAAAGATAAAGGGAAGAATATTAGATAAAGAGAAAGAGAGTTTAATAATGGAATGTAGGAATAGACCATCTCTATCAGTTTTAAACAAGTTAATAGAAGTAACTAGTCCAAAAATGGAGTTTGAGGGGAGAAGAGTAAAGAGAGGCTTGTATTGGTGGCTATTGGACGTACCAAAAAATAGGGGATGGGTAAGGATGGAAAATAAGGATATGTGTGTATTGTGTGGAGAGGTGTGGTCAGATTTACAAATATTCAACCAGTGTAAAGTTTTGGGTGAAGTGAAAAGGAAATTACTTAATAAAGGGGAATTGGGTTAAGTTAGCTAAACAATATAAGATGACATTATGGCTGTGTAGGGAGTGGGAGAGAGAAACAAATATATCTGAATTTTTAAATGTGGTGAGAGCAAAATTTATAAAGAAATTGAGTGAGTATAAAAAAGAAAAGATCAGAGAGTGAGAAGGTAGTATGAGGTGACGAGTGTTATATTGTGAGAACGAGGAAAGAGGAATAAAGATTGATAGGGGCTTAGGTAGTAAAAAAAGAATATTAAGGTAAATAGGAAGAGAAAAGGAGTAATAAGGAAATGGGGGGGGGGGTGGAATGAAAAGGTATAGAACTGATGTGAAATGTAAGGGTAGAAGTGAGTAGGAAGTAGTAATAAGATAAGGACAATAGTGTGAAGAAGAAGAAGAGAGAGATAGTGTGGAAGGAACTATGAAAAGAAAGAGTGATCAGATAATGGACTGTTCGTGTGTGTAGTGTAAAGTCTATGTATAATACACAGTTCAAAAAAATAAGAGGAACATGTTCTTGAATGCATGCCATGCTCCATAAAGAATACCTCACACCCAGGTATATTACCAACTAAACCTTTATTCTTCACCGTTGAAGCATACAAAAGAACATCAATGGATTCACGTTCATTTTCAGAACACAAACGGAGATGTCCAAATGGGTGAAAACAAAGTGATAAGAGTCCTCCAGGGTGGATTTTTATCACAGTTGGAGAGCTTCAGTATGGTGTATGTCCTCCACAAGCATTTATCACAGTTTGGCACATATGTGGCATGCTCTGTATAAGTCAACAGAGGTCACATTGCGGTATCAAGTCCCATTCTTCAGTGAGAGCCTGTTGGAGGTCTTGGAGAGTCTGTGGTGGAATAGGACGCCCACGAGCACTTCTGTCAAGCCTATCCCACATATGCTTTATGGGATTAAGGTCAGCACTCAGTCCTGGCCTTTCCATCTCTTGAATGTCCAGTTCTCGCAAGACAGCTCTGGTGATACGCACTACATGAGCCCTGGCGTTGTCGTGCATGAGTATGAATTCAGGGTAAACATCATATGCAGCAACCAACACATGCCGTAGCAGTATCTGCTCGATGTACCCTGCAGCGGTAAGATTACCACAGATGGCGACAAGATCTGCTCGGCCATCAATACTGATGCCACCCCATTTCATCACAGAACCTTGTCCGAATCGGTCACCATCCTGGACAATAATTGACATGTACTGCTCACCACTACATCTCCATACACGTTGATGTCCATCACTCTGTGTCAGGGGAAATCTGGACTCCTCTATGAACAACACAGGTCTGCATTGGCAAAGTTGCCAGTTGACGTGGGTACAAGCAAACAGAAGGCGAGCTGCGCGATGTCGCTGCGTTAAATGGGGCACTCAAACAGGACGTCTGGGTTGTAAGGACACTTCTCTTAACCTGTTCCTTTCTGTCTGGTCGGACACTGTGACTCCAGTGACCCTCCTGAGGTCTTCTTGCAGTTCTCTGGCAGTTGCTGAACAACGCCGCAACGCACAGATGGTCAGATATCGTCATCCTGTGGGGTTGTCATGCGTCCATGACCTTGTGCAACCCTCCTTGTTTACTGGCCTGTCTCGTAGCAATTTCACAAGCGTTGGATCAAAATGACGGCCCTTGTGACTTGAACCTTGTTAAGATGTCTCATGGGATGTGGTGGTTTACGTACAACATGCTCAAATGACCACAGTAGTCTGTGTACCTTACAACAACACACGGACGCACTGCTATTCACTTTGTTTTGAGGGATCACCTGACAGTGTAATGCATGGCTACGCCTACAGATAGAGAATAACTTCGATTTGACATACCCTGAGTAGCTAAGGTCTCAAGGTATACTATATGACCATTGGAACCCCATCTATCAAATTAACATTCACATACCAGACGTTTTAAAGAAATGTTCCCCTAATCTTTTTTAAACTGTGTATATTTATATATAGATTTTTAAAAAACTGTGTGTATTGTTAAGAGTGTGGGTAGTGGCTTAGGTAGTAATAGGTAATTAAGGAGAAGTGGATGGATGCAATTTGGAAGGTATGTACTGTAACAGGAACACCCATACTTTAGTTCAGTAGAGAGCATGGATTGACGCCAGGGCGCATACAGTCCATGTTCAGAGAGTCAGAGAGAGATGGGTAGTATAATAAGTTCTTGTTAAGTTGAAACTTTTGTTTATTTAAAAATCAACAAATTATATCACCTTTTTACAGATGAACAGTTGAGATTTTGAATATCCAGGTAGAGAGAGACGTGGTCCCTCGGCTTCGGTGATGTCCCACGTTGTCAAACTCCTTCCCCCTCAGCATAGAACTCCTCTCAGCACCATGGCACCACGTTATCCCACGACGGTTGACGACCTTCGAAGTTTGGTGAGACTCGAACCTGGGAGTCTGACGTCTGTTGATGTCTGCGTGCAGCATGGAATATTTAATTAGCTTTTATTCCACCGAAATCCCATGAAGGGAGTAGAGAAATGTGTGGACTTTGCACAGAATGACAATAGAATCTGATACGACATTTCTCCACCGCACTGCACTAAAGATTGTTGCACAACAACGTTCGTAAATTCACAAGTTCCACAGTTAGTAGGGTTGGACGCGAACACTTCAAAGAAATTCAAATAAATTCAGTATCACAGTTCATGACGATGAGGAAGTTTAGCACAGTTCTAAATATGAAAGTAATTATCGACTGATACACTCGTCGACGAACTCGAAATTAATGGGGTAAGACAATAATCTGGAACCTTTATGACTTTAAGGTTCAGTCTTACGAAATGAAGTGAACACTGTTGCTTTGGCACAGACCAATGAAAAGAAATAAATTAAGCCACTAAGACACAGTCTAACATTATGCTTGAACATGATAAAATGAATGTACAGTTCTATGAATGCAAATTAGAGCAGACGTAATCTTATGAAAAGAAATTATGGTCTTTCACGAAGGCGCAGTCTTATTTGAGCACAGTCTTATGGAAAGAAACTAAGTTTTCATGAAGGCACAGTCTTATGGAAAGAAACTAAGTTTTTACTAAGGCACAGTCTTTATGAATTGAGGGGCACAGTCTTACAAAAACACAGTCATTTGATAAAAGTTCATGTGGAACAGTCCCGTAAACTAAATTTTATTTTGCTATTCTTTACGTCGCACCGACACAGATAGTTCTTATGGCGATGATGGGAGAGGAAAGGCTTAGGAATGGAAAGGAAGTGGCCGTGGCCTTAATTAAGGTATAGCTCCAGCATTTGCCTGGTGTGAAAATGGGAAACCATGGAAAACCATCTTCAGGGCTGCCGACAGCGGGGTTCGAACCCACTATCTCCTGGATGCAAGCTCACAGCTACCACAGTTGCGCGCTCCTAACCGCATGGCCAATGTAGACTAAATTAACGTACAGTCTTTGCAAACTGAAATTAAATTCACAAGTTACTTTGTGATTGTTTAAAATATCAAACATGTAAGCCCTTTCAGTTCGACACTCTTTGAAACCAATTTGATCACTCTTGTATTACTGTTTGTACAAGTTAGTCACTACCAATAACTTGAGATAATTCGCCTCCTTCAATTTCACACGAAGTTAAAGTCCTAAGATCGCACTTCTAACACTTAGAAAATTTAACTGTATCATTCACGTCCTGTCATAAGCACTGAACCAGCACGCTTCTTTTATATGTGTGGGTCGGATTGCGAAGTTTCAAATACAAGATTCTTCACCCTTTAATAACTCGGCTATTCTTCCGCCGATTTTCTTGAAACTTGGTACATTATTATCTGTTATCTGCCGACAGCGACAGAATCTACAAGATGACATGGTTAAAATTTTGATCAGACATTATTCCACTCTCGAGATAACAAAATAGAAGCAATGGAAAGTTCGATCGTGACGTCACTTGGCCTTGGCTGGTTCCCCGTAGCGAGCGATCACCTGCCTCGCTGTCACATCTGCTGCCGGAGCGCTCAGCGGTCTTTTTTAATCATTGTAGACGGGTGTTAGTGCAAGTGGCATAAGAAATACTTTGACGGCGAATGTCGACAGGGCATTTCCATTTCAGTACATAAAGGGTTGAAACATGAAAAGGTATAGAGTTGGTGTTGGAAGGAAGGATAGAAGAGAAGGATCAAAATAGTCTAAGAAGTAGAGTAAGTTAAAGAAGTTAAAGAAGTTAAGAACAGAGAGAAAGTGCTGAAGAGCCCTGTAATAACGAGAGGAGAACGAGGTATTAAGGATGGACTGTTTAAGTGTGTAGTATAAGTTGATGTATTATATATTGTTAAGATGTAGTGAGCACATGGGTGTGGATAATGTACGTACGTGTGTGTGTGTGTGTGTGTGTGTGTGTGTGTGTGTGTGGGTGGGTGGGTGTGTGTGTGTAAATGGGAATTCTATGAATTTTAAAAGATAAGTATGAGGGCAGTTATGAGAGGCTAAAACCGGGCGAGTTGGTTGTGTGGTTAGGAGCTTGCAGCTGTGAGCTCACATCCGGCAGATAGTGGGTTTGAACCCCACTGTCGGCAGCCCTGAAGATGGTTTCCCATGGTTTTCCATTTTCACACCAGGCAAATGCTGGGGCTGTACCTTAATTAAGGCCACGGCCGCTTGCTTTCCATTCCTAGGCCTTTCCTCTCCCATCGTCGCCATAAGACCTCTCTGTGTCAGTGCGACGTAAAGCAACTAGCAAAAAAAAGAGAGGGTAAGCATAAGGGGGGTCTGGAAATGTACATGTAAAGTAAGTGAGAAAGGAACTGTTGACTGAGGAGTTAGGAAAGAAAGGGAGAAGCAAGATGGTGGAGTTGTGTGACGTCGAGGTGAGAGAGGGAGAGATAGGCCTGACCTATCTCAAGCTAAAGTGCTGAATCAGACCGACTGTACATGTAGAGTAGAGTAAGGTAGAAAATAGTATTAGGTTAGAGGAGAGTAAGATGTCAATGAAGCAAAGGAAGAAGAGCTGAGTTATGGTATCCGTCTTGGCAGGAGAATGCAGAGGAAGCATGCTACATGTGGAGCTGGCAATCCACCCATGTGTGGGCTGCTAAATAGAGGAAGGGTAGGGAAGCTAGCATTGACATCTTAAGGGGTCTATGAGGGCTCGGTTTCCGGCCTCATGAGACATGTCTGGTCGCGGCATCCCAGATGTCGCAGCCAGACAGATCTAGTTGTAGTTAAATAGTTAGTCTGGTCATGTGCTAAGAAAGAAGAGCCGAGTTATGGTCTCTATGTCGGCAAGAGAATCCCTTTCAGCCCTGAGAGATTTTTTTCTGAATTTTTCTGTGCAATGCATGTTTGTACCCATTGTTTGGTATGCAGAATGAGGCAGAAATATTTTAAAAATTCCAAAATTGATACTTTTTTAAAAACTTAACTAGCAGATTTGTGCTGGTTAGGTTTTATTTAATACTGCTTAGCCTAATTAGGTGTTACACCATATTTACAAAGTTGACAGTCAAAATACAAGCAATAACATTATGCACAAGTATAGAAATGCTTAGAAAGAAAAACTTACGCAAAATATGCAGCAGTGGTGATGATTATCCCACCTACACACAAACACAAAAAAAATTCCTACACTATTCAACTTTTTACCTTATGTTTATATTTTGAAATGCACACATACAAATCACATTTAACGCAACGGTTTCTGGTTCTACTTTTACAAGCTTCGTATTGACAAGAAGGTGGTGAAGCTATGTTATCAACATTGGGTCAGTGGTCGTACCCGTCACATCTCTTTTCATAGACAGGCTTAGGAGATGGAGTGTAGATCTTTGTCTTCTTTCTTGTAGGTTGGTTTTCAACTTCTTCCTCATCATCTTCTTTTCTTCTCTCTCTGTCTGGAGTTGCTACCGATCCTTGCCCTACTGACATTCAAAAATTGAGAAGATCGAGAATCTTACTTTTGGGAACTTTGTTTGCTTGACAGCCCTCGTGGCACTGCAGCCAGCTATTAACAATGCTCATATCCAGGAAGTGGAGAATCATTTTCAAGGTCCATTTCTTTGTCCTGAACCATGTTCGGTAGCATTCTAATTGTAAAATATAAAATGGCAGCGAGTGAATATTTCAGTGTGGGTATCCTCTGTGCTACTTTAGTAATATGTGTGGTTAATCAAGGATTTGCTGTCTCGAATTCTGTTTGAATTCGTTCCAAGGAATTTAGTGGTGATGTGGAGTGTAGTGAGTTTGGAATCTGTGATGATATAATGGTGAAATCAGAGAGATTGTGTTTGTGCACCACATGGTCGGGCTATGACCAGTTAACGCACACAACAGGGCCGGTTTCTTCAACTGCCACGAGTGATCCTCCTGCAGGTACGCAATGGACCGTGGAAACTTCCCTTGCCCTCTCACAGGCAGGAGACTGGTTAACTTCGTATGTTAAGTTTTATTTTCCTTCCTTACCGACGGCTAATCTGTCTTGTTTTCTTACGGTCCCAACATCGACCCACGATTCGTTGAAATACGCTGTCATGCATGCCGTTCCCCGTTACGTTTCTTACTAACACTGTTACTCCTGTCTGGTGATGTGCAAATTAACACTGGGCCTAAAATGAAGAATGAGTTCTCTGTGTACTGTCAAAATATCAGGTCCATAGAAAAGAAGATTACAGACTGTGAACTTCATGTTCAAGAATTAGCTGCTTTCAGTGAATCTTGGTTGACTGATTTTGTGTTACTCTGAAATCCCACTCTCTAAAGAATTTCCCTTATTCAGGGCCGATCGTAGAGCTGGATCCCAGGGAGGGGGTGTTTTAATCGCTGTCGAATCTAAATGGCATGCGACCCTACGCTCCGACCTGATGAATGATTGTGAAGCTGTTTGGGTTGAAGTTACATTTCATAACCTAAAATATCTATTTGCATGTTTCTATAGACCACCTCGTTTTTATCTCAACTATTCTGAAGCTTTTCTTTCCTCTGTGCTTAAAGCCGTTCATTTCAAAGATAACATTGTCATACTAGGAGACTTTAATCTGTCTGTCTCCTGGATTTCCCCTTCATTAGGTCAGCCTTCTAATAAACTTGACAAATGGTATCTGGACCACTATATTACTGGACTGAACTTCAAACATCATGCCTTGGAAAACACCTGCAGGAATAGTCTTCTTGACTACCTGCTTTCTTATAACCAGCCACAAGTCCGTTGAAGCAACTTTCATTCTCACCCCTCCCCGTGCTCCGAGGAGCTCTGTGCCTGTGGGGCATAAAGTTGACTGGCAGACTGTTAATCGTACCCCGTCCCTTTTACCATGGCATTTGTTGCATGTGGGTGGAGTTTAAGATGCGGTGGACTTATTTTATGATTGGATGCTTGCTGTGATCCATGACCTCATTCCTACTTGTTCGATGTCCAGAAAATCCCCCCCCCCCCCATGGAAGAAGAGTGATACTAAAAGTGCTGAACTAAAAAAGTTGGTAAACTGGAGACAATGGAAGAATGCGCCCTCCGAGAGAAATTATAAAATATTCTCTGACCTTCGGAAACACCACAGGTATTTATTAAGGCGGGATTACTCGGAATATATTAACGGAACCTGCCTTGAAGTAAGACATAACAGTAAAAGGTTGTTGTCACTTTTAAATAACAGAAGAGACAACAAACTAATACTGTAAGTAGTAACCTGGGACCATTCTGTAGCCAGTGGAGCAGATAGACCTGAATTATTCAATGAATATTTTACCTCTAATTTTGTTAAACCTTTTCAGTATGCTGATATTCCTAAAATCAAACCTATTATTTCCCATAGCCTCAGTAATATTTCTACCACTGAATCTGAAGTGTACTCCCTATTTTCGTCTTTGTCAGAAAATAAACCCACTGGTCCTGATTGTCTCAGTCCTATCTTCCTTAAGAATACAGCAGTAACTATTTCATACCCTATTAGCGTGATATTCAATCGGTGCTTTTTAGTCGACTATTTTCCGAGGTCCTGGAAACTTGCTTATATCACACCCGTTCTTAAAGGTGGACAGAGGTCGGATATCACAAAATATCGCCCGGTCTCTATATTACCTGCTTTATCAATCATTTGTGAAAAGATCATCCACCAGCATTTACTTGTGTTTACAATTCCATATATATCCCCCCAGCAGCATGGTTTCCTCCCTGGAAGCTCCTGCATAACTAACTTAGCTATCCTCCTCCATTATGCCACGTCAGCCATCCACGCGGGCTCTCAACATGATGTATGCTGTATCGACATCGCAAAGGCTTTCGATACCGTGGATCACACGCTTCTTGCACGCAAACTTTCTGAATGGTTTAACGTGCATGGGAGACTCCTAGCTCTAATTAACAGCTTTCTGAGCGAAAGACTACAGCGCATGGTCCTTGATGGATGCAGTTCTTCTCGCACCACCACACTCTGGTGTCCCGCAGGGCAGTGTCCTAGGTCCCCTTTTCCCTATTTATTGATGACCTTATCGATACTGCCTCCCACCATTCATGTGAAATCCTTCTCTTTGCAGATGATTGTTAAATCTTCAAGCAGATCGATTCTCTCACAGATACAATCCAATTGCAAAATGCACTTGATTCACTGTCAGGTTGGTGTACTACATGGTGTCTTAAACCTCATCCCTCCAAGTGTTCCACCATTTCGTTCACACTTCATAAATCCCCTGTTCTACAAGAATATCACCTACTGAACCAACCGATTGCACTTGTTGACAATCAAAAAGATTTAGGAGTGCATTTTGACAGTAGATTGTTGTTTGTCTCGCACATAAAGAGGGTCACCTCACATGCTATGTCACTCCTTAGTTTACTCTGCAGGTTTTCTGACAGCACAGATGTAAATGCCCTCAGGGAATTCTACGTTTCCTGTGTCTTAGCTATTGTTGAATACGCCTTTCCAGTCTGGTCCATTTCCGCTTCTTCAAATCTCAGCCACCATGACCATGTACAATCTTTTTTCTGTGCTATTGTCAGAGCCAGGGACCCTGCATGTCGCAACTTAAGCACTATCCAAGTGCTTGGGAAACTGAAACTCAGGACTCTTTCTGCTCGGAGGAAAGTAGCCGACCTAAAGCTGCTATATTATTATTATTATTATTATTATTATTATTATTGAATTTCCCATTACAAACCCTATTTTACAAGTAGTATATTAGGGCTATAGATAGTGAGACTAAGTTAATACATGACAATTGAATTAAAATAGAGATGACTTATAAATGAGATGGAGAAATTTAACAAACACTTTATAACAGCATCTTCTATGAAATACCATAGTGAGAGGTGCTTGGTATTCTATGTTACACATGTTTAAATGCATTAATAATTCATATCTACTCCTGTTAAAAATCGGACACTCAAATAAAAGATGAGGAACAATTTGTTGCATTTCACAGGTATAGCTGTAAGGCTTCTGAATACTGATTCCAAACCTCTTGAAGTATGATCCAAACTTTCCATGTCCTGTCAGAAACTGAGTTATAATATGTTCATATTGCAAAAACCTACTGTTAAGTCTGTCTTGAATATTTGGAAAGAACAGCTCCCTTGTTAGCCGGCCATTAGTGCTGGTGATCCATTGGTTGTTCCACATATCTTGTGTATACTCCCTCAGTTCCTTTTGTAGATGAGACATAGGGGACTTTTCATATATCAACAAGGCGTCAGAAGAAGTAGTAGCTGCTTTGGCAAGTTCATCAGCTCTTTCATTTCCTTCTACTCCGTCATGACCTCGGACCCATTTCATGCAGATATGGTTACTGTAGCCTAATATGTGTGATCTTATATTAACAGCTACCGGATGAAAGTTATATTTTTCTTGGATTGCTCTCAAAGCTGTCTGAGAGTCACTTAATCCACATAACTGCCTGTTGTATAGCGCATAATTCGGCTTGAAAGACTGAACATGAGGGAGATAGTCTAAATTTTTCAGCATGCACCTCAATTTTTCAGCATGCACCTCACTGTTATTCTGTAGCTCTACAAAAGCACATCCTACAAGCTAATCCGGGATCCATCCGTATAAATATTGTAATGATGCTGTGTGGTGCAAGAAAGCAGCTAATGGTCTATTTAGGTCTCCAGATTTAGTTTCCTTATTCCCCCTCCACGTCCAATCCCATAGTACCAGAATGAAGACCCTATTCCGTATTCCTTACTCTCGGCTTTCTCCCATCCTAAGGTCCCTTTCTGTACGTATTCCAGCAATAGACTTCTTCGTAATGTTTCCTTCCTCTGTCATGATATTTCTCATATAACTTAATTTTCCTTCTTGTTCTGCTCCTGTATTTACTGTAAATGTATTTTCCTTTGTTAATGTCGTCGTTTATGTAAATATGTATTATATATGATTGTGCAGTTTTATTGTGTATATTTGTGCCCTTTGTAAATATTTATATATCTTTCATTTTAGATTAATATCTATTGTACATAGCTCAGATTTTTTTAATTCGGCGTTATGCTGTTGCTGATCAGGAATAAATAAATAAATATCTACTCTCCCCATGTGCTCATTGTAATTCTTAATCAAAAAAGGGCAGTCGACTTCAATATATTTGTGTTCATTTTTGGACCACCTTCTTATTTTGGCTAGGGGTTCAATCCCGGCACAGGTAGAAGCAGCAACAACTTTTTGAGAGTCTTCCCATTTCACAACTACAGTGGCATTAGAATTAATTATAGATTTAGTTGTAGGTAAATAGTTAGTCCAGTCATGTGCTACCTTTATTTCCTTATACCGATGGTTTGTAACTATGGTGGGGTAATAAACATGTAATGTAATATTCTTGGCATAGTAATATTTAGTTCACTGTAGATCTGCCGGTACCGTAGTCTGTAGTATTGACAACTTCCCTCATACTTGTATATTCTTAATAGATTTCCTGTACTCAAAGGCGGTTATGATCTATTGCAGATCTGGTGCCTCTAGTCTCCCATTTGGAGCAGTGTATAGCCTTATGCTTGTGAATGACCTAGCAGCTGTTAATACCATACTAACACAGAAGTCCAGTAAATGCTTTTTGTTTCCGTTAGCTTCCATATTATCTATGCATTTACCCCATCACCTTCTCATAACCTTCAGTTCCACTTCCGATCCTCACACTGAAATCGACTATTAACTGTATCCTGGGCTTGCTGTTAACCCTGACCGACATTACTCAGGGGCTCATAAAACTTGTCTACTACACCCTCATCTGCTCCTTTGCATGGTGAATACACTGAGATATTTCTCATCCTAATTCCTGAAATCACCAAATCTATCCACATCCTTTGTTGCTTTATATACCTAACAGTAACTAGTTTGGATACTATGGTTTTCCTAATGAAAAATCCCTCCTTACACTCTGCCCTCCCCCTTTTAATACCTGTTAAAACACCTGATAATCTCCCATCTTTTCCTCATTGTCTCCCCTTACCCAAACATCATTAGGGGCTGCTTGGCTGAGGCGCTAAAGGCGTGCTCGGTTTACCCAGAAGGGCATAGGTTCGATTCCCTGTCAGGAGGTTGAAAAATTTAAGAAACCAGATTTCCACTTCTGGAGGTGCACATGGCCCTGAGGTTCACTCAGCCAACACCAAAAATGAGTACCTGGTTAATTCCTGGGGGGCAAAGGTGGCCACGCATACAGCTAACCACTAAGTGCTAAGATTACGGATAGTGGATGCCTTTACCTTCCACTCCTCCAAGGCCCTTCATGGCCTGTCAATCAATCAATCAATCAATCAGTCACTACTGATCTGCATTTAGGGCCGTCGCCCAGGTGGCAGATTCCCTATCTGTTGTTTTCCTAGCCTTTTCTTAAATGACTGCAAAGAAATTGGAAAATTATTGAACCTTTCCCTTGGTAAGTTATTACAATCCCTAACTCCCCTTCCTATAATTGAATATTTGCCCCAATTTGTCCTCTTGAATTCCAACTTTATCTTCATATTGTGATCTTTCCTACTTTTAAAGACACCACTCAAACTTATTCATCTACTGATGTCCTCCCACGCCATCTCTCCACTGACAGCTCAGAACATACCACTTAATCGAGCAACTCGTCTCCTTTCTCCCAAATCTTTCCAGCCCAAACTTTGCAACATTTTTGTAACGCTACTCTTTTGTCGGAAATCACCCAGAACAAATCGAGCTGCTTTTCTTTGGATTTTTTCCAGTTCTTGAATCAAGTAATCCTGGTGAGAGTCCCATACACTGGAATCAAGTATTCCTGGTGAGGGTCCCATACACTGGAACCATACTCTAGTTGGGGTCTTACCAGAGACTTATATGCCCTCTCCTTTACATCCTTACTACAACCCCTAAATACCCTCATAACCATGTACAGAGATCTGTACCCTTTATTAACAATATTTATGTGATTACCCCAATGAAGGTCTTTTCTTATATTAACACCTAGGTACTTTCAATGATCCCCAAAAGGAACTTTCACCCCATCAACGCAGTAATTAAAACTGAGAGGACTTTTCCTTTTTGTGAAACTCACAACCTGACTTTTAACCCCATTTATCATCATACCATTGCCAACCGTCCATCTCACAACAGTATCGAGGTCACCCTGCAGCCGCTCACAATCTTGTAACTTATTTATTACTCTGTACTGAATAACATCATCTGCAAACAGCCTTATCTCTGATTCCACTTCTTTACACATATCATTGATATATATATAAGAAAACATAAAGGTCCAATAATACTGCCTTGAGGAATTCCCCTGTACAGAGATGACTTTGCTTTTTGCTTTTTACCCAAACATCATTAACTCATAACATATCTTGACTCGTCTTGTGTGCTAACTTAGCCAGTTTTACTTTCTTTCTTGCAAAATCCCCATTGATAGTGATAGCACCCCCTTTATTTTCCAAGTTGTTACAGATTGATGTGGGATTCCATCACTTGTCACTACCATAGATCTGAGGCTTGCTAAAATCATTCTGAGTGTGCTCAGTAATTTTCTTTGAAATAAGGTGCTGGCCTTTTTGTTAATACACAATCCCAGAGATAATTCTTACTCTAATGGTTTTGGGACAATTGGTGGATTGGGGTAGCCTAGCCATCTGAACAGCACGAGGGCCACAGCCCAAAACATAATTGAAATGTCAACTCCAGTTCTGTAGCAACTGATACCTGACTCTCGGAGCCAGTTGCCGGGCTAATCAACTGTTGCCCATGGTTCACAAAGTAGTGCACTGCTATAAGAACCCATGCTACGAACCACACATGTAGAAAACTTGTAAAATAACATTCAGTTGAGAAATAAATTGTTTTTCTGCGCACTTAATATTCTAGCACCCCTCTGTGTAAAAAATGACAGAATTTTTCATGAGTCTAGTAGTTTTGCTATATGACTTTTTTTTTTTTCCCACAAAATATTTGCAGCTTTAAAGCATTTAATTTTACTGCATGGGAGATTTCATCATTATCAAATTCATATGCATTATCTCAGTTCCATTCTTATTTTTGATCAGTGCCATTATATGATGGAGATTGGAAAAACTAACTGCAATTATGACTGTTGTAGGAAGATATTGATGCTGGAGCCATCTTGGCTCAGGAAGCTGTTCCCGTTGAAGTTGATGATACTGAAGAATCTTTACAGGAGCGTGTGAAAATTGCAGAACACCGTGTATTTCCTCAGGCATTGAAACTTGTAGCAACTGGCAAAGTGCATTTAGGAAATGATGGCAAACTTGTGTGGAACAAATAAATCAAAATATTTTGTCATGTCTAGCACATTGACTACTATTGACATTATAATCACATTGATTAACACTGACGTTATAATAAAATGTTTTGTTTTAGTCGGTGATGAAATAACATGTTATCAAGGACATAAAGTGTATTTCTAATCATAAATCAGTATGTTATATAATATTATGTTGAAATACTTAATTTTATGTAAATATGTGGCAAAATATGCAGGAGAACTAACATTATATAGATGTACCATCATTCCATATTTTATTAAAAATCAATGTGCCTTACACCAACTGCAATTTATTTTTAATGACCCTTCTGACATTTGAAAAGCTTCCTGTGAATACTACAACATTTTATGTAGAGTATGTAACAATTTGATGAATACTGATAAATAAAATCATGAATAATATATATAAATAAATAACTGAATAAATAAAATTGAAATAAATTAATACAAATGTTTAATTGAAATGTCCGTAGTATGGGCGCCAGAGTTCACCAGAATGGATCCCTCGAATTTTGATAGAGCATGATAAATTTTATATCCCAGGGCGTGTGCATAATGCTGCGTACTGGTACATCTGCTGCAGGCCTTACCTAACCTCCTGAAAACGACTAAATAGTTAGGAACTGCACCTAGGCTCATCAATAACTCCACTGATTCTAAAATAGCTAACTATATTCTTAACAAAATCTGTGCATGAGCACCTCGTCAACACACACAATTATACATATAATACACACACAAAAGATTGCTGGAAGACTCCGTATTTACAACAACAACAACAACAATAATGAAAACATTGGGAAAACAAAAGCGAGAACTAAGCTACCATTTGTAGATAGTCCGATGAACAATGTATATATATGTAGATAAATACCCTTCACTGTCTCTGTATCAATACTACTTGCCGATTCTCATAATCGGCAGTTCTCACATCACACAGATACTGTACCTTGTAATACTATGTTCACATATTTTAATACTTGTTGTAAAGATATATACATTTGAGCAACACACGCCTGTCGATCCTCAACATAAATTATGGAAAGTCTGAGATAGCTTTTACCAACATATAATGCCAGACCTCCACAAGTACTACAACACTTAATGCGTACGCCCTCCGCAATTTCTTGATCAGCCACTTTCCACGAACATAACAAGAATACGTTCCACGAACGTTTGAAGTCCAGTCCATTGTAGCTGTATCACTCGAATACCGTATATCAGCACTACTTCCTTCTCGTACAGTCTGTCTGCACTACTTCCTTCTCTTACAGTGTGTCAGTACTCCTTCCTGTCCGTACCGAGTGAGGTTCCCGCCGTTTGATCAACCTTTATAGGCATCAACATTCCCCTTCCTCTCACATAATACGTCTGGATTGGTCCTTGCCAGCCAATCATGAGTGATCCTGTAGTCAAGACCATGCCCTGAACTTCTTCATGCTCCCAAGACGTAAACAAACGCCGGGGTATATCACATGAGTCATAGAACTTTCCTAGTACTATAACATCAACAAACACATCTCATCAGACACTGGGATGTCCGCATGAGTCATACGAATTACCAGAGTCCAAGATAGCAATGTTTTCCCACTCATGCAAAACAAATTACTCATACTACATATATGGTTACCTTCCAGCTTACAAAGATTAATGACAAAATATACAAATGAAATACTGATGAAATGTAATGAAATGTCGTATGGCTTTTAGTGCCGGGATATCCCAGGACGGGTTCGGCTCGCCAGGTGCAGGTCTTTTTATTTGACACCCCTAGGTGACCTGCGCATCGTGATGAGGATGAAATGATGATGAAGACAACACATACACCTAGCCCCCATGCCATTGGAATTAACCAATTAAGGTTAAAATCCCCGACCCTGCCGGGAATCGAACCCGGGACCCTCTGAACCGAAGGCCAGTACGCTGACCGTTCAGCCAGCGAGTCGGACGAAATACTGATAATAATAAATAATAATAAATAATAATAATAAATCGAATACTGACAATAATATCTCGAACTTCTACATACAGTGCAAGGGTGTGATATATGTACTATCACATAACGCCCCATTGGTGAATCGATGATATCACATATGATTCACCATAAAACAGAACTTCATAAATGATATAACTGAACACTCAAATTAATGTAATAATGATATATACATTGCATCTACTGCATTGTATTCGCACACGCGAAATACAATTTGTCCAAACAATAATAATAATAATAATAATAATAATAATATGGCTATCTACAAACAACTTCGACCGTTTCATATATCATTGAATACAATCCCTTCTTACTAATGAACACACAAAATAAAATTGATAATATATACATCCAAGGTGCAGATCCTATCTCTTATATCTGCGAAGGCTATAGATATTAAATGTCCCAAGGACCTTGTTGTCAGTGGTTAGGAGCCTATAAGCACACTTGCCTATTCTACTGTCCACAGTATACGGACCCTGATATAATTTAAAAAACTATATATAAACTTAACATTGGCATCGATAGACGAGGAATGCATACCATAATAATATCTGAATACATCTCGAATACAATCTATCTTACACACATTCATCCCATCCAGTCACACAAGAATCATACAGGCTTTCATTCAGAACATTCATAACCAAGAAATCCCTCTCTCTGAAATATTCGGGAATCTCACTACGTTGCCTCTTCCACAAACATACAATTATTGCAAGTAAAGAGATCACGTACTTTTTCGTACATTCCACATCGATATCATACAGCACGTCATTCAAATCATTCACACAAAACTCAGCATTAAATAAAACATGAATAGGCTTTCTTTCATCTCGCGCACACTTCCATTCTCACTCACGTCCACTCTATTACTGGAATTCTTACCATAACACACTTCGAAATTGCTGTCATTACTACTTAATGACCCAACAATTAATCCATCTTCACCACCTTCCATATCAGCTCCTACTTTCACCACTTTAATGCCAACAACACTGCTACTCTCGACTCTCTTACCAGAAGTTTCATTAATCTCAAAGTCACCATTTTCACACATAATGGACCTAACTTTACTCTCCTCATGTACACTTAAATCAAAAACATCCTCATGATGTATACTCCATAAACATTCTTCACTCACAAAACAACCTTCATCAACTTCACAAAAAACTTCACTTTCAATTTCTGAAACTTCCACAAGATTATCGTTCGCAACACCGCTATTACCATCACCACTAGCACAAAGTAAGACATCCGACACATCTTTCTTACTTTCATCTCGCCCCCTATTCTTAAAATCTCCCTGAACACAAAACACATGGTCACGCAATAATTCTTCTTTCACGTCTACCTCGTAACTTACCTGTTTCATCGCATGAATAGGAATTTCGGTATCGGACTGCCTATCTGACCCAACTAAGAACTCCGATTCCGGTTTAAATTACTTGATGTGGACTGTTCACTATTATCATGTCTCGGCACTTGATCTGGAGGTCTTTGATCCGTATGCCCCCTACTTTCCGATTCCCCTTGATTAGATTGTCTGTTTCCCCTTCCGGAATTACCACCCTGATTCCCTTGCCTAGAATGACTGAAATTCTGATTATTCCTATCTCCCCCTAGCTGATTACCTTGTCTCCCATTATCCCCGTAGTTTCTACCTTCACTTTGCCTAGTCCTGCCCTGCCCTTCCAAAGCATCAAACCTCTCTAAAAGCTGCTCTAATTCCTTAATTGTAACAATATTCTGCATACATGCAGCTAATCCGACCTTCTCAGGAAAATGCCTCAACATCTGGCGGACCATATCTCTCTCTGATGCTAGACCTTCAATATTCTGGCTGATCAGAACATGCGCCAAGAAATACTCCGTCATAGACACACCTTCCTGAGGTCTACATTTGCCAAATAGCACGTGATCCCTTTCCCTTCCCTGAATAGCATCACTCCAAAATTTAGAACTAAATTTCTCCCTAAATTTCTCCAAACTCGAAATACCCTGTCGCTTCTCCAACAAATGCAACATCCAACATGCTCCACTCAATCAAACCATCGTCAAAATTCTTGGAAAATCGTTTCTCCACCGTTTTCAAGAATTCCATCGGATTAAACTGTCGACCATTAAACTTGGGTAATTCAGAGTCATTCGTACAAGATACGTACCTACTTGGATTTTACTGATCTCCTGCCTTAATTTCACATGGCATGTTTTAATTCCTTCTTCCACTACCATTCTGGCATTTCCTTCTACTGACTTGAGGTCATTTTTACTGATTTAAGATCTTTCTCCAATTTCTCATTCTTCTCGTCTATACGCTTCGCTAAAACGTTCTGATTGGATTTAATTCTATCTATTTCTTAGACTTTATCCTCCACTATTTTTATTCTCGTATCACATTCCTTGCTGTTTTCCACAAATTCCTTCCTAACTGCATTAAATCGGCATTCGATTTTCTCAGTCAGTTCCAAGCATTGAGCTTCTACCTTATTATTGACTTCCTGAATTTCCCTGCTTTGATGATCAAAATTCTGGTTCAATTCATGTATTCTACCATTCACGGCACTGCTTAAACTATCAATTTTACTAGACACTTCAACACTCACTGAATTTAATTCCTTACTCTGATTCTCAATCTTACTGGCCAATTCTGTACTAACTGAATTTAATTCACTATTAACACTGTATATTTCTTTACTTAAAAAGCTCAATTCACTCTTCAACTCTTTACTCTGACTGTCAATCTTACTGGACAATTCAACACTATCATTATTGATTTTACTGGACAATTCAACATTATTATTATTATCATCGATTTTACTGGACAATGCATCACTTTTACTGTTAACAACAATACTGATTATCGATTTTACTGTTAACAGCATTTAATTCAACACTCACTGAATTTAATTCCGTACTCTGACTATCAATCTTACTGGACAATTCATTAAATAGTGATTTAATCATACTAAAAGTTAAAGCCTCCCCTTGATCCCCTACATTCTGAATATGAGACGGGTTACTCGGTTCCTCACCCATCGTTGCCGATAGATCCTTCCCACTATCCGCCATTTTGCTACTCTCACTTAAATTAGATAAACTCAATGTGGTGGAATTCTTTTGCCTTCTCTTCTCCTGATTCTTAGTACCAGCAACTTTAAAAACCTCTCTGTTTCTTAATTTTATAATACTTGACTCGCTACAACATGTCTTCATACTCCAACATACATATCACGTACATATAAAACATTTCACTGACATAGTTTGCAGAATTCCAACCACACCTGACAAGTGCACCTACGCTAATAAGCCTAACAGATGTACCAATCATTCAGCCACACGTTGGGAAGCCAATTGTAACAATTTGATGAATACTGATAAAAAAAATCATGAATAATATATATAAATAAATAACTGAATAAATAACATTGAAATGAATTAAATTAATAAAAATATTTAATTGAAATGTCCGTAGTATGGGCGCCAGATTTCACCAGAATGGATCCCTCGAATTTTGATATATCCCAGGGCGTGTACATAATGCTGTGTACTGGTAAATCTGCTGCAGGCCTTACCTAACCTCCTGAAAACAACTAAATAGGTAGGAACTGCACCTAGGTTCAATAACAACTCACTGATTCTAAAATAGCTAACTATATTCTTAACAAAATTCGTGCATGAGCACCTCGTCAACACACACAATTATACATATCATACACACACAAAAGATTGCTGGAAGACTTTGTATTTACAACAACAACAATAATGAAAACAGTGGGAAAACAAAAGCGAGAACTAAGCTACCATTTGTAGATAGTCCGATGAACAATGTAGATAAATATCCTTCACTGTCTCTGTATCAATATTACTTGCCGATTCTCATAATCGGCAGTTCTCACATCACACAGATACTGTACCTTGTAATACTGTGTTCACATATTTTAACACTTCTTGTAAAGATATATACATTTGAGCAACACATGCCTGTAGATCCTCAACATAAATTATGGAAAGTCTGAGATAGCTTTCACCAACATATAATGCCAGACCTCCACAAGTACTACAACACTTAATGCGTACGCCCTCTGCAATTTGTTGATCAGCCATTTTCCACAAACACAACAAGAATACGTTCCACGAACGTTTGAAGTCCAGTCCATTGTAGCCGTGTCACTCGAATACCGTATATCGGCACTACTTCCTTCTCGTACAGTCTGTCCGTACTACTTCCTTCTCGTACAGTGTGTCAGTACTCCTTCCTGTCCGTACCGGGTGAGGTTTCCGCCGTTTGATCAACCTTCATAGGCATCAGCATTCCCCTTCCTCTCACATAATATGTCTGGATTGGTCCTTGCCAGCCAATCATGAGTGATCCTGTAGTCAAGACCATGCCCTGAACTTCTTCATGCTCCCAAGATATAAACAAACGCTGGGGTATATCACATGAATCATAGAACTTTCCTTGTACAATAACATCAATAAACACATCTCATCAGACACTGGGATGTCCGCATGAGTCATACGAATTACCAGAGTCCAAGATAGCAATGTTTTCTCACTCATGCAAAACAAATTATTCATACTACATATATGGTTACCTTCCAGCTTACAAAGATTAATGACAAACTATACAAATGAAATACTGATAATAATAAATAATAATAATAATAAATCGAATACTGACAATAATATCTCTAACTTCTACATACAGTGTGAGGGTGTGATGTACGTAGGTGGTTTGAAAAGTTCTCGGAATGTACTAGAATTAAGTATCTTACCTCAGTGGAACTGCTTTTATTTTTCAACATAGTCTCCCTGTAGACTAATGAATTTGGTCCAGCGATGTTCCAATGCCTTGATCCCATCTCGAAAATGAGATTCCTCCAGGCCTGCAAAATACCTCTCCAATTCGGCTGTCAGTTCTTCCCTTGTAGAAAATCTCCGTCCACCGAGGAAAATTTTCAGCTTGGGGATAGATGAAAGTCTAATGGTGCCAAATAAGGTGGATGTGGCAACAATTTGTACCCCAGTTCATGAAGTTTTGCCATGGCAATAACACTTGTGTGCGGCGGAGCGTTGTCCTGGTGAAAGATGACATTTTTCCTTGCCAAACCAGGCCTTGTTTCGCGTATCTTTTCCTGTAGTTGGTCTAGGAGGTTTGCATAGTATTGCCCCGTAATTGTTCGGCCAGCAGGAAGATAATCTATCAGCAGAATGCCTTTTGCATCCCAGAAAACTGAGGCCATGACCTTTCCGGCAGAACGCACTGCCTTTGGTTTCTTTGGTGGTGGTGAATCAGCATGTTTCCACTGCTTTAACTGCTGTTTTGTCTCTGGGGTATAGTAGTGGACCCAAGTTTCATCTGTAGTCACAAACCAGCGCAAAAAATCTTGTTGGTTGCACTGAAAACAGGCCAGACTTTGTTCGGACATTTCCAATCTGGTGCGTTTATTGTCCAATGTCAAGAGCCGCGGCACCCATCTTGCGGATAATTTTTTCATACCCAATTCTACGGTTAAAATATAATATACCCGTTCAGAATACATCCCTACAGCTTCAGCAATCTCCCACACTTTCAGTCGACGATCCTCCAAGAGCATTTTATGCACTTTTGCGATAAATTCTGGGGTCGTAACACTTTTTGGCCGTCCACTACGCGGATTATCATCCAAGCTCTCCCGACCAAATTTAAACTCGCTGGTCCACTTGGCAACAGTTGAAAATGAAGGAGCAGAGTCACCCAGTGTGTTCTGAAAGTCAGTATGAATTTCCTTTGCTTTCATACCTTTCTTTACAAAGTATTTAATCACTGCTCGAATCTCAGTTTTTTCCATTGTCACAAATCACTACGCGGGAACAACAACAGAGAGTCGTCACTACCACACTCCTGCAGCTAGAGCACTGACGTGTCACGTGTTCACTCACAAAGGATGTGTGATTATTGCACGAGAACCTCGTTGCTCTAGCACTGACATCTAGCGGTGAATCCGAGAACTTTTAAAACTGTCCTCTATGTACTATCACAAGTACTTGTGTTATTCTTCCATGTTTACTGCATTTTTCACACAGCAAAGTAGATCCTCAATAATCCCAACTAATTGACTTTCAGCCCAGTTTGAAGTATCGATTTGATTGTATTTTCGAACATAGATCAAAAACTAATTTTAACTACACACTGTATTAACTTTAAAGATTTCAATATGCCTACATACTGAATCCTCCATGGGTCCGGCGGCAGCGCGTCGGCCTCTCACCGCTGGGTTCCGTGGTTCAAATCCCGGTCACTCCATATGAGATTTGTGCTGGACAAAACGGAGGTGAGACAGGTTTTTCTCCGGGTACTTTGGTTTTCCCTATCATCTTTCATTCCAGCAACACTCTCCAATATCATTTCATTTCATCTGTTAGTCATTAATCATTGCCCCAGAGGAGTGCGAGAGGCTTCGGCAGCCGGCACAATTCCTATCCTCGCCACAAGATGGGGGCTTCATTCATTCCATCCCTGGCCTGGTCAGTGACTGGAAAACAGTTTGTAGGATTTCATTTAATTTTTCCGAGCTTCATTCCTTTGCAGCCAAGTCTCTGACTTGTCATAGACAGGCAAGCTGTGTTACCATACATTGAGGCATATAATTCAGCTAATTTATAGTCATCTCTAGAGCATTAAAAGTGTAGAATTCTATAGTAGGTGATGCAGGAGAAGATCTCAGTACAACAGAGACCTGGATGAAGAATTTCCTGGCTGAAGACTGGTCCAAGGTGAGCATGATGTCACTTTTTTTGTGTGGCAGACTCAAAGACTAGACTAGCCATGATGATCACCAACCTTCAATAGAAGACAGCACGGCAAGACGGAGAAGAGCATTGAAAGCTTCAGCATGAGTAGGCCTTGGGCTTTCTTCATCCTGGTTTTCAGCTGAGTCGTCGTCTTCATGTGCAGGTGCTTTACTACCTGTTCCAGTAATGAGAATTTTGACATCATTCAAAATTTGGTTGTTGAAGTCATTTTGGTCCACATTTAACCATTCTTTAGAGTCTTTTTTATTTATAAACTATAAATTTCATTTTTTGTTCCATAGTGAAGTGCAATTATAAATTGACAAGAGGGTCTTTGTCTGGTATACATGTTTTAGTTATCACATGATCTGTATAATTTTATTTGGCTGAAGATTGCCACTAAGTGGCTGTAACTAGTCCCAAGACTAATGTAATATTCTTTACTTGATATATTGTATTAAAAAGCCTTGATCCTTAGGCTGTATTACCATTGTAACAGGTAGCGGTAAGAATTGAATTTGGAAATTTTCATCAGTGGCATAAGAACTTCAATTGAAGGATGTGTGGGGGCATTATCTATAGTTATATACCATGTGGTAACATTACACATATAAAAACAAGAACATAAGAAGCAAGCGAGGGAAAGATAAACAAAATACACTAACAAGGACAACTAATACTATTAGACAACAGGATGTGTGGAAGATGCTGGAATGCCCTGCCAGAAACATAATTAGGTGGTGCTTACATTTTTTAATAAAATCATCAGGTTCCTTAAAGTATCATTTATTAAACATAACTCTTTAGATTCATTTAGATAACGACCTTAACCTTCAAAAATGAATTTATAAAACACAGCTTAACCATATTAATAGACATTTACACATTGCTCGTTGACACACACAGAATGATTTGAAGATATATATGTTATTAACCGTTATTAACCTGTTATTATCCTCACCCATATGGTGACCATTGCAGTCTAGAGCTATTAAACAATTAATATTAGATTAAGATACTACATTGACAAGCAACTGAAGGCAACCAGATTTGACAGCCATGCTCGCAGAGACGGGAGGGTTGGTAGTTCTGACCTCAGAAGCAAAGCGATGTCCTGTGCACCAGATAAACTCTTGACAGGTTTAAAAGTTATATTGTGCTGATGACCTTAGATGTTAGGCCCCTTTAAACAACAAGCAACAAAGCTTATATCAAAGAAATCTAAAATTTTAGAAACAAAATTTAAACAGTGGCAAATTAGAAAATGCAAGTGAACTGACGGACATCAAAGGGAAAACCTACTATGTAATTGAAGATTTCCTTATTGCAGTGACCTGGCTCCATTCTACTGAGATAGGCAACGAGAGAATTAAGGTGACATGAGTTATTTGTTAAGGTTGCCTGTCCCTAAAACAAAAGCGTGATAGCGCTGAAAAGTGCTTTTTCGATTAATTATATCATCAGAGATGCGAGACTGCCCCGCCAAATTCCTGCAACTGAAAAGGTTAAGGAAAATAAAATATCCTGTTATTTAGGCTGGAACTCACCCTTGGAGCGAGAACTCGTTACAGACACATGTCCACCTTCACAGAGGACCAAGATAAGAATAGACGACGTTAGCTTTGCATCTTAGAATATGAAGTCAAACCGCCCACCAGTTAACACGCATCTCCTTCCAGAACAAAGGAAGCAAACAACCAATCACGTGCAGGATTTTACCAGAGCAACCTACGCATATTCTTACCACGAGGGTGGAATGTTCTCACACCCTCTGAAAATTATTTCTGGCATCATTACCGCGCTCTCCGATGTTCTCCAGAATACCAGAAACATGACTTGTTTCTGGTACCAGGCGAGACATGAGAAATGAAGTGCCAGTCCTTCCATAGGGTGGCCAAACAGTCCCCCTCTACATCTTGCTGTGTAAAACTCAGACTCAGCTTTCTTTATTGTTACCATGATTCCGTGGTGGACAGAGGTGAAAGAAGGTGTGGGCATGAATGGGTCGATATAAGACAATCAGAAGATTAATTTAAAACTTTAAAATTAGAGCTATATTTCTTTCTGTGCTATTTTTGGTTTCTTTTCAGATGTTAAATTGTAACAAACAATTTGCTAACCAAAATCAAGATTTCAGGTATAATGAGATAAAGAAGTAATATAATACAATAAATGACAAGAGCACCTTTTCTCGATATTTTTTTTTTTTTTTAGTGGCTTTATGTCGCACTGATCCAGGAAAATTATTTAGGAGACTACTCTCCAAACATTGCACCTTTCCTGCCTTTCAAAGACACCAAATATTTACATTAATAGAAAGAGCTATGCTCTATAAAATTTACACTTAGAAACCTATTTCCAGAAATGTCCAGGCCTATCAAAGGCACAACCTACATTTTACAAATTCAAGCAGTATTCACTATCTTATATGTTTAACAGTCTAACATCTTTCATAAAAGGAATGAAACAGAGTTTAACAGGGGTATTGAGTATCCATTCTACCAGGCCTTTGTGAAAAACAACAGGTTAAGTTACTGGCCCAAAAATCAAAATGGTGAGGAGGCAGACACTTGCGCTCCTCGAAAATTGAAATGAAAAATTTAAAACCCTATTTGGGCTTATGGCCCAAAGTTACAGAGGCTAAGCCTATACTACTGAGTTGACTAGATGGAGAAATAATTTAAGGTACAAAGATTACAAACTGAAAATGGTTACAAAAGCGCAGTCACCTCAAAATCAAGTAGATAGGGAACACGAGAGGGTAGCTCATTCTCTATTCCCTGATTTCGGTTAAGTTCCTTTGGCTTGTTTGAAATTTACATTAGAAGTTCGAAATTTACTTTTAAAGTTGAAATTTACATTTTAGAGGTTTAACATTACATTATTAAAGATTGGAAACCTTCCCCTCAGGCTAGCTTTCAAATACTATCACTTAGTTGAACCAGGACTGCCATTACCTTGAGCTGATGGACTTCTCGACGATGGACGAGGCACCTCCGCCTCCTTTATTAACACACATTCTGTAGACTGGAATGATCAATAAGACAACCTAGTCCGAAAATGTGCCAGTTTTTATACCCAAGAGGAAAGTTCCAGAAAAGTCTGGGCTAAGCCCCGACACACCCCCAATTCTGATTGGGTAATTAAATAAATACCAAGCACTGTTGATTGGCAGAAAATATACACATTTTCTATTGGCCAACATCATAAGTTGGTGGGAAGAGATAGAAGTGTTGTAAACTTGAACACACCAAAAACAAGGAATAATCAATTCAGTTTAGTAAACTTTAAAATACCAAATTACTTTACGATTTTAACAGTCAATCCTCACACCAGAGGGCATAACATAAGTTTATAGTAGAGACATCTGTAGGGACATGTTCAAACTTCTTGTATTAGTTGTTGCAAGTTTTAGATTTAAGATGGTATTTTTCAAGGCGCTTCATTTGAATAAATGGAGTGGGTGTACCTTCCGGTACATATATAATAATAAATAAACTGCAGAACAAAGCTTCTTTCCTTCACACATGCAACCCTACGGATAATTTTATACGCATACTATAAACAGGTACAGATTAAAAGAACTTTCTCAGTTACATGTCCCTTTTGACAGTGTGTTTTAACATTTGGTATACATTTATTTTTGTACAAATCCTTGAAATCCTTTTCTGAGATTTGAATTTCACAGGCTGACACGTAACATTTTGAAAACATCTCGGTTGTTTGCCTTTCCCAGTAATCAATAATGGAAGAGAATGGGTACCGCTTGCGTTACTGCACATCATTGCATCCACTCTGTCCATGCTAACCTTTGTAGCCTGGGGCTGACATCTCTCAATGAGAAGCTAAGAATTTTTATGGTAAAACATGCCAATTTAGGCCTGTTCTGTCTGCATTATAAATGTCATGTCAACCATAACCTTTTTCAGATACAAACATGGCAAACTTAATTTTGTATAATTCTTCAGCATTCAGATCTCCAGACAGCTTTTCCCCTTGAATGAGAAGTTCTCTTATGCCATGCTGTAATTTAATGTTTTTCAGCCACCCTGAACTGGCCTAGAAATCTTATGATGCACCAAATGTTCCATTGAAATGAAAGGCTTTTTCACAAACAAGAGGTCAATAAGAATGGATCATCAATGCTATTTTTATTTTGAACCACACATAAACAGCATCTTCTAATTCAAAGTTGTTTGCTGTTCATAATGTTTTACGTATCCCATATCCCTCTTGAGAATCCAGTTTAGAGAAATACTTTTCTAAACTGTCCTTATTTTACTTTAACATTTTAAGTGCTGAGTTCCCAGTTGACTGGTACCTCAGTGCTGAGCTTTTTCATTCATATGTAAAAAAAATTGTAGAAGCCTCAATGTTTAATTTATCAGTGAGGTGATGTCGGACTCGTTGGCTGAATGGTCAGCGAACTGGCCTTCGGTTCAGAGGGCCCCCAGTTCGATTCCCAGCCGGGTCGGGGATTTTATCCTTCATTGGTTAATTCCAATGGCCTGGGGACTGGATGTTTGTGCTGTCCCCAACATCCCTGCAACTCACACACCACACATAACACTACCCTCCACTACAATAACACGCAATTACCTACATATGGTAGATGCCGCCCACCCTCACCAGAGGGTCTGCCTTACAAGGGCTGCACTCGGCTAGAAATAGCCACACAAAAATTAAAAAAAAAAAAAAGTGAGGTGAGTAACTCGAAATGTTTATAAATATTGGTTCTTTATAAATCTAAATGCAAATGAAAAATCCTACACTTATGTTCAATATTATTTTCAGAGAAAACAAAATTATATTTTTCATGCCCATGTGTACATCATCTTTATACAAAGTAAAGAGCCCAAAATATTTTTTCCTAAAATATGCAGGCAACTAATAACTCCTTCAAGTACATAAGTTGATATTTTGAAATACTTTCTAAATCTGGAATGTAGTGACAGCTCAATGTTTTCCATCAGTTGTTTGTGATACCAATTTGTTTCATCAACAACCAGCTGCACCAATTCCACTGGCAGAATAGTTTTAAAAAATCTATTATTTTTGGGTTGTCATCAAACATTACTTGGCTCCCAGAATCTGTCACAGTTACTTGAAAGTCTGGTGGAGAAAAGTCATCCGTCCTCTGAAAAGAGCTTTTGAACTCACCGTGTTTTTCTTCTTTCGTTTAGAAGGAGGCTCTGTTTCTTTCTCAGTATTTTCAGCACTCTCTGTATCACTCTCACTTTCAAAATCGCATAACAATTCATTAAATTCATCATCTTTATCAACACTTTCCGCTGTGGTTAATAATTGAAAGATTATTTGATCTGAAATATCATCGCTGCGAAAGCAACTAGCTTGTTCCTCCATGCTTGTTTACATCACAGATAAGCTCCACAGACGTCTACAAAAAGCTCTGTAAGTTACTTTCCAAAGCTATAAGCCATGATCAATTAGTTCTACATAATGTCCAACAGATGGCGGAACATGCCAGGGATTGAATCAGCACTCGAGAGTGAACTGGGAAACTAAAAAATATTAAAGTTCTCATGCACAGTTTATAGGCGGATGAAGCACTCATCGGGTTAAATCCCTAATCGTTGCCTTTCCCACACCATACCTAAAGAAGCACCCCTTTCAACCTTCGTCAATTTATCCAAAATTTCTAGCTTTTGTTCAGTTGTTAAAAATGTGTGCTTTTTAGCCCATCCGACTGATGCCAATTTTAATAAGATAAACAAAGTAAAAAACAGTAAAAACAATGTTATACAGTTAAGGGGGTTGTGTACATTCAGCTTTCCTTTAATGCCGAGCCTACCATCCCCACTCCATTGTACAGCACAGGCAACCAGATTCAACAGGGCCGAGAGGAACCATGTTTGCACCATAAAGTGTAATGTTTATTGGGTAGATTTTGACTACAGTACCATACTGTTGTCTATGGGAGGATTTGTCTGGTGTAAAGCAATGAATACTTGTTGCATTTTAAATAACTATGGTAATCTATATATATAAAATAACATGTCCTGACTGACTGACTGACTGACTGACTGACTGACTGACTCATCATTGCAGAGCCAAAACCACTGGACATAAAGAGATGAAATTTTGAGAATACATTTATGTTGCAATGAAGGTGCTCGCTAAGGGAGGATTTTTGGATATTCCCTCGCTAAGGGGGTGAATTTTTAAAATGAGTGTATCTATATCTCAAAATTTTAAAAGTTTTGGTATTTAGAATCTCCTTTAAAAATAAAGAAACACATATTTTTTTGTTTTTGGAAAATCCAATTAATGGGGATTAATTAGGAGTGACAAATGGGGTGAATTCTTAGAAAGACTATATCTACAGTATATCTCAGAAACATAAAAATTGGTACCGTATTTGGAATCTACTGTAATGTAAAGGTTAAGAAACATAGGTGATTTGTTTTTGGAAACTCCACTTAAGGGGGACTAAAAAGGGGGAGAAACTTTAAAATTAGCATGCCTATATTATATCTAAAAAACTTAACATGTTAGAGTAGTGAAAAATGGTATTTTATTCCTCTATTAAAAATAAAGAAACATGTATTTTTGTTTTCGGAAAACTACTTGGGTGGGAGGTAAAAATGACTGAAAATGGGGTTGAATTATTTTTGTTAGGATACCGATATCTCAAAAACTGAAGATGTTACAGATTCAAAATTTGCGGGGGGGAGGGGGATGATAGAATTGAAAAATTAATTGAATTATTTGTATGAAAATTGTATTATCTCAAAAACGAAAGATTTTGCAGACATGATAATTGGTGTTTGGAATCTCCTTTAAAAATAATGAAACATGTATTTTTTTTCTTTCTGGAAATTCCCACTGAGGGGGGTGAAAAATGGGTTCAAAAACTTTTATGAGGAGACTTATATCCTAAAAACTGAAGATCTTACAGACATGAAAATTGCTATTTGGAATCTCCTTTGAAAATAAAGAAACACATATTTTTGTGTTTTTGGATAATCAGACGAATAGGGGGATGAACAGGAGTGACAAACGGTGTGATTTTTAAAAAGACTATCTGCAAATTATCTGACAGGTAACATATTACAGATTTGAAAACTGGTATTTGGAATTTCCTGTAAAAGTAAAGAAAGATAAATATTTTTTTCGGAAAATCCACTTAAGGGGAACTTAAAAAGGGGATGATTTTTTTTATAATTATCATATCTACAGCATATCTCAAAAAATTATCATGTTGCAGACCTGAAAACTGGTATTTGGAATCTCCTTTAAAAATAAGGAAAAACTTGTATTCTTTTGTTTTCGGAAAGGGGGAGGGGGGGTGAAAAACATTGAAAAATTAGTTGGATTAATTGTATGAATATATATACCAAAAAAATCTGAGGATGTTATGAATGTGAAATCTGGTATTTGGAATCTCCTTTAAAAATAAAGAAACACGCATTTGGGGGGAGAGGGGGGAATCAACTTGGTAGGGGGATGAAAACGGAGATGAAATCCATTTACGAGGATACACATATCTCAAAAACTGAAGATGTTACAGTCGTGATAATTGGTATTTGGAAGCTCTTTTAAGGAAATGGGGTACTGTGTTTTTGAAAAATTCACTTGAGTGGGGAGTGTGAAAGGAAGTAAAAAAAAAAAAAAAAAAACTGAATTCTTTTTTCTTGAGAAACGCATATCTCAAAACTGAAGGTTACAGATGTGGAAACTGGTATTTGGATCTCCTTTAAAAATAAAGAAACATGCATTTTTGGGTGGGAGAAACCAACTGAACGGGCGTGGGTGGAATGAAAAGGGAGTTGAATTTTTTTCATGAGGATACTTATATCTCAAAAACTGAAGATATTACAGACATGAAAATTTGTCTTTGTAAAATCCACTTAAGGGGGGAGAATTAATTGATAAATTAGTTGAATTCTTTGTATGAGGATACTTATATCTCAAAAACTAAAGATGTTACAGACATGAAAATTAGTATTTGGAATCTCCTTTAAAAATAATGAGACACGCATTCTTGGGGGGAAATCAACTTAGGGCGGGGGCGGTGAAAAAAAAGTGTAATTGGTTTTTATGAGGATGCATATATCTCAAAACTGAAGATGTTACAGTCGTGATAATTGGTATCTGGAAGCTCCTTTAAAAATGAAGAAACACGCATTTGTTTTTTTCGGAAAATCGACTTAAGTAGTGTGGGGTTGAAAATAAGTAAATAAGGAGTTGAAATATGTTTATGAGGATACTTTATGTTAAAAACTAAAGATGTTACATACGTAGAAGTTGGTATTTTGAATTTCCTTTCAAAATAAAGAGACAAGTATTTTTTGTTTTCAGAAAGTCCACATAAGGCAGGTGAGGGGTGGAAATAAGTGAAGAAGAAGAAGGAAGGTGATTTATTCTTATAAGTATACATTTATCTCAAAAACTGAAGGTGTTACAGATGTACAGACATGAACACTGGTATTTGAAATCTCCTTTAAAAATAATGAAACATGTATTTTTTTGTTTTTGGAAAATCCAGTTAAGGGGCTGAAAATAATTGGAAAAGCAGGTGAATTTTTCAAATGTTTACCGGTATGTCTATATTATATGTCAAAAACTTAACATGTTAGAGACAAGAAACTTGGTATTTGGAAAGTCCTTTAAAAGTACAGGTACCGGGTGAGTTGGCCATGCGGTTAGGGCCGCACAGCTGTGAGCTTGCATCTGGGAGATAGTGGGTTCAAGTCCCACAGTCGGCAGCCCTGAATATGGTTTTCCGTGGTTTTCCAATTTTCACACCAGTTAAATGCTGGTGCAGTACCTTAATTAAGGCCACGGCCGCTTCCTTCCCATTTCTAGGCCTTTCCTGTCCCATCATCGCCGTAAGACCTATCTGTGTCAGTGCGACGTAAAGCAAATAGTATAAAAAAGTACAGGAACATGTACCTTTTTGTTTTCAAAGAAGGCACTTGAATTGTTTTTACGGGAATACGTATGTATATCTCAAAAACTGAAGATGTTACAGATGTGGGAATAGGTACTTGGAATCTCCTTTAAACATAAAGAAACATGTTTTTTTTTTTTTTTTTCGACCTGAGAGAAGACTGTTTCTCACAGGTACATTTCTATGTCGCATGAACGTCTTAGCCCCAAAAGGTAATACAACAAACGTGGTTTACAAAGAATTTCTGGTTTAAATGAGACTCAATTTTTGGGCGAGCTTTTATACTTTAGGAATTTTCAGAGAATGTCTTAGTTAAATGCTGAGAAACGATTACTTTGATCAAATTACGAAATCCACGTGAGCAAAGCTGCGGGTAATTCCTAGTATTAAATAAATACTGATTTTACGTAAGTAGTAAAAATCTTCTGAACATATTTTTTGTTACTTCAAAATTATATGATTGTTTACTTGAGCGCAAAGACCACCCAGAATTTGGGATCTGAACGATGATGATGATGATGATGATGATGATGATGATGATGATGATGATGATGATGATGATGATGATATAAATAGAGGATTTTAAGAAGCATAGTTTCACATTTAACCTTAGCTTTGAGAGTAGAATTTCCCATTATATTTCACGGGACTCCACTTGTGTTGGATAAATTTTAAGTAGACCTAAAATAATACAGGATATTAAGCAACAAGGTTCACATTTTTATGTTGCTGTTAATCTTAGGATCATTAACCATGAAACCTAAGCAGTCTACTGTACCATGTGAATAAATGTGAACAGGGGTTTTCTTTCCAATGGTTGGGAACAGTGTGCATAATTAAGTATTGCTAATTCTTAGGTCCTGCACGCTCTATGCATTCATTGCACTGTTATTCATTGGTAATTAATCTGTGCGACTATTGATTTAGGTTAAAAGTGTATTTATTCCAATGTGTGTCACTTTTGAGGAATTTTGAGGTTTCTTTGTGAGATTAGTAATATTTATGTCTGTCCGGCCCCGCGGTGTAAGGGGCAACATATCCGCCTGCCACCCGGCGGCCCCTGGTTCGATTCCCGACTGGGTCAGGGGTTTTTAATTGTAAATTATTAATATCCCTGGCCTGGGGACTGGGTGTTTGTGTCGTCCTTAACGTTCCTTTCCTCACACTCAACACTTTACACTTCTGCCATTTACGTAATACATGCAGGTTCTTCACATATGGTGCAAGTAGGGGCAAAAGATCTTCATAGGTCAACACCCCAAACAAATAGCATTTTTTTAATTTAAAAAAAATATTTATGACTTCAATAAACACCTACTAACATGAGAATTGTAACCAGGAAGCATAGTGTGTTTGTAATATTATCTCAGAATACTTCCATGACACAAAGTAAGTTAGCTATTAAATTTTACGTCATTGTAGGCATTGTAAAAAAAATTATTCAGCAGCACAAGCAGACCAGCTCAAATTCACCAAAGAAAAAGGGAAACTGTTGCAGGAAAGAGAAAATGACACCAACTCATGAACGTTTTCTCCTCAAAAGAAGCAAATCAAACCCCAGGCTCTCTGTTGTAGACTTGGCTCACAAATTGAGGGAAAGGGGAGTGAATCTGTCAGTTTCTAATGTTCCTCGTAGACTTCTGGCAGGTGGAAGGAAAGCCCACAAAACAGTAAATAAACACCTCCTAACAGGAGAAATGTACAGGAACGTCTCTTGTTGGCACATAGTGATCAGGATTGGACAATGGAACACTGGAAGATTGTTCTTTTCTCTGTTGAGTCACTTTGAAGTGCAGGGGCAGAAGGTTCAATATGTGCGCCAAGTGTATTTTTTTTTCGACCTGAGAGAAGACTGTTTCTCACAGGTACATTTCTATGTCGCATGAACAACTTCAGCACATTAGTAACAGACTGTAACGCCTTGAAGAAGATATTTTTGGGATGTTTCATGCGTGAAGGACCGGCATCCTTAGTACCATTACATGTTATAATTACATGTTATAAACCTCATTTTAGGTCTGTATTGAAAATTTTTACAGTTCAACAATAATAAAGGTGCTTTAATTTGTTCCACCTATTCAATACTTATATTTTCACTTATAGTGGTTACATAAATAGATTCTTAGTTACATGGGACATGTTTTGCCCTCAATTAAGGGCATCTTCAGCCTAATCACAATCATCAAAAATACAACTAAATTAAAAGTGGAAGTTAAAAGTTTAGTCAGTTATTAAAATTCGGAACATAAAAATGTGAAAAGTGATACAATATATAAGGATGCAAATGGAAAACTGTCTTATGATTAAACTATATCCTTAGTACCAGTCGACAGGTTGATGAAACATCCCAATACTGGAAAGGAGAGTTGTTGGTGAGCTGCAGAAGAGGTTACCAGATTGAGATGGATTTTTCAACAAAATTTGGCTCCCTGCCTTACTTCAAGGAAAGTAAAGAAATTCTTCAGTGAGAACAACATATGTGGTTTGTCTTAGAGTGGTCAGGGTACTCACCTGTCTTTGAAGTGACTTATTTCCTTTAATTCCAGGTGGAACATACGGCCTCGACAAAATTTCTCCAGCTTGTTCTATCTGCCGCCAATGCTTTCACCTCACTCTGTCTTATCAACTCCAGCAATCTCCCTGCCTATGGTTCCCTTCCAGGTAATTCTCGGTCTGCCTTGCCTGCGACTACCTTGTGGATTCCAGCTCAATGCCTGCCTTGTGATACTTTCATGTGGTCTTCTCAGGGTATGCCCAATCCATCTCCATTTTCTTCTCATTGTCTGTTCCTGTATGGGACTTTGACTTGTTGCCTCCCAAAGGTCTTTGAGATGGTCTAGCCACCATATTCTCATAATGTACCTCAAACACCGTCCGGCTCCTTGGCTAAATGGTTAGCGTGCTGGCCTTTGGTCACAGGGGTCCCGGGTTCGATTTCAGGCAGGGTCGGGATTTTTAACCATAATTGGTTAATTTCGCTGGCACGGGGGCTGGGTGTATGTGTCGTCTTCACCATCATTTCATCCTCATCATGACGCGTAGGTCGCCTACGGGTCAAATCAAAAGACCTGCATCTGGGCAATTGGGAAATTGGGCAAAGGTATAGGTTTTACATTGTTTATATCTTTGTTTACCTGCCCAATTGTGGTTGATGATGACACCTGAGACGATGAAGCCAGTATCAAATAAGGTAAGGTTGTAATTTTAAATTAGCAGCATATTTTATATTGAAAAAGTGGATCTATTGCACCTTACTTTATTGTTTGTTAATCTCTATTCAATACGGACCAAAGATGAAGTTCTTAACATTAAATATGCTCTACCAGGCAAAATCGAAAGCGCAACAGTATATGGGCTTAAAAATTAAAATTGAGAAATTTGGCAAAGATATAGATTTTACATTGTGTATATTTTTGTTTGCCTGCCCAATTTTAGCTGCTGATGACATCTGAGACGTTGAAACCGGTACCAGATAAAGTAATGTTGTAATTTTAAATTAGCAGCATATTTTGTATTGAAAAGGTGGATCTATTGCACTCTACTTTATTGTTTGTTAACATGTTACAGACATAAAAATGGGTATTTTGAATATCCTTTGAAAATAAGTGGGTTTTTTTAATTTGTTTGTTTGTTTGTTTGTTTGTTTGAAAATTCTCTTAAGGGGAGGGGGTGAAAAGAAGTGAAGGAGGAGTTGAATTATTTTTATAAGGATGCTTATATCTCAAATAATGAAGATGTTACAGATGAGAAAATTGGTATTTAGAATCTACTTAAAAATAAAGAAACCTGCTTTGTTTGTGGAAAATCCACTTAGATGTGAGGGGCTGAAAAGAAGTGAAAATAATTGAATTCTTTATGTGACAATACTTATAGGCCCTATCTCAAAACTGAGATGTTACAGACATGAAAATTGGCATTTGGAATATCCTTTAAACATATGAGAACATGTTTTTTTTTGTTTTTGGAAAATTCACTTAAGGGGTGTTAAAAAGGACTGAAAGTTGTTGAATTATTTTTATGGGAATACTTATTTCTGAAAAACTGAATATGTTACAGTCATGAAAATTGGTATATGGAATCTCCTTTAGAAATAAAGAAACAAGTATCTTTCATTTTCAGAAAACCCACACGGGGAGGGGAGGGGAGAGAGAACTGAAAAAGGGTTGAATTCTTGTTATGTGGATACTTATATCTCAAAAACTGAAGGTGTTACAGGAACGGAAATTGATATTTGTAATCTCCTTCTAAAACAAAGAAACATGTATATTTTTGTTTTTGACTTCAGAAAGGACTGTTTTTTTTACATGGACAGTTCTATGTTGCATGTTCCAGAGGTACCTCTGCCAGTAGCCTGGTCATCTAAGCCCCAAACGGCAATACCACAAACATTGTTTATGAAGAGGTACTGGGGTAAATGAAACTCAAATTTTTAGTGAGATTTTATATTTTAGGAATTTTTAGATAATGTCTTAGTGCAGTACTGAGGAATAATTCATTCATTCGTATCATTTTTGCCCTTATGGACAGTGTTTGAACTTGAATATCTCATGATGACAGAATTTTCACTTCTTTCTCTTTTTCCTCTTCTCTTCCCAAAATCTCTTCATCCTTTGGCTGTGCTCCTGTTTCCTTTGTTCTGTTCACAATGTTCCTGTCTTCTTCTCATTTACTATAAATTTTGTATGCCAAATTTTGTTTCTGAATTCTTTTCTGTCTCCTATCATTTGCCTATTGATCCCCACCTGCTTTAAGTCTTCCTCTATTTCATGTTACCAATTTGTTTTCCTGCTTGAACTGTTTACTACATCAAAGATTTTCTTTGTAAGTCTGTTGTTGTCCACTCTTTGTATGTGCCCATAGAAAGTTAGTCTGCGTTTCCTACCACACAAAACCCTGGGTTAATGAATCTTGTTATCAAGCACGATGGTCAGCCCTCAAAGAGCTCTACAATTTGATATAAAAAAGAAATTACCTACACTAGCTGAAGAATTTAACGCTAAATCTCATTCTAATCACAAGACATTAATACGTAATTTGAGAACTAAAATAGAAGACAGTGACATCATAGTCACAAAAGCTGATAAAGAAGGGTCTACAGTATTAATAGATAAGGACAGTTACATAAATAAAACAGAATAATTTTTTAAGGAAAAGATTTATACAATAGTTAGCAAAGATCCTATCGTAAGAATACAAGACAATTTAAAATCTATAATCAAGAACACATTCCTTCTTAATGAACAGGAACAACAGAGACTTATCAACATGAACCCCAGCATTCCAGTAGCCAGAGCCCTACCTAAAATCCATAAGAATAACATTCCCGTACGCCCGTAATAGCCCTACCTCTATAAAGTTTCCAGCTATATCCATGGTTTTCTTAAACAATATTATAAGTTTAATAACAAACATCCTTTAAAGAATTCAATCAAATTTTGCAATATTTCAAGTAAATTTGACTTACAACCTAACCATGTAATGTGTTCCTATGATGTCATAAACATGTATCCAAATATACCTACTTTACAATAAATGCATAGAAACAGCCAAAATCCCAGATCAGTGGAGACAATCAATAGTAAAGGTAAATTTCAAAGGGAAAGGAGACCCGAAGGACACAAATAAATACAGAGGAATAGCCCTGGAAAACAATCCTTTTAAGGTATGCACAAAACTAATCACAGAAAGAATAAGAGACACAGTAGAAGAGCACCTCCCAGAATCTCAATTGGGGTGTAGGAGAGAAAGATCCACTCTCGCAGCGGTGGAACTACTGCTAAATAACATATGGGAAGCCATCAAAAAGAAGGAAAAATACTATACAATCTTTATAGACTTCACAAAAGCCTTTGATCTCCTGGACCGAGCATTAGTACAAAGGAAGATCGAGGAAACTCTAGGAAGAGACAGCGTCTGGACAAGAATCATAAACTCCATAAATGAATGGAACAAGATAAGAATCTCGGACAGCCTAGACCTTTCAGAACCAATAATTCAAACAAATGGTGTACTCCAAGGGGACCCACTAAGCCCTCTGCTGTTCATCCTGGCAGCGAAGGATGATATTGTGATTGGCTCAAAAAGCTTAAAGAAACTGCAGAACACTATAGACGAAGTGGGAAAATGGTGCATTGAACACAAGTTCGTAATTAACACTGAGAAGACGGAAATTATGGTGTTCAGATCAGGAGGGCAAATACCAAAATCGACAAGAATCACCTTAGAAGGGAAAATAATATCGATCACCAAAGAATACAAATATCTAGGGATAACACTCCAGCCGTCTGCAAAATGCTTCACTACACACACAATAGAGAGAGTGACCCAAGCAATTAGAGCGATAAACGAAATAAGCTTCATCAGAACACTAAGTCTTGACACAGCAATGGCGCTCTTCCAAACGAAAATCGTTCCAATACTTACATATGGGATTGAAATTATATGGACACACCTGAATGAAAAGAACTTAGCAACACTGGAAACAGTTAAAGCAACATACATCAAAAGAGCAATCGGAGTGGCAAAAACAACAAGATCCAGATTAGTCTACCTACTCGCGCAGGAAACTTTCCTCATTGAGGATTTAAGGACATTGTACCCCCTACCTAACACAACGGCATCGGAGAACCTACTAAGGACACTAATAAGGAAAAGAGAAGAAGTACCCACAGAATTCTATGGAACTGAGGCCATGATCGATCGTACATGGACAGCAGCAAATTTTGAGACGAGGCACGTGTTTACAAGATTTGCAGTACATGGATTCCACCATGTCATCTGCAAAAACACAACATACCACGAACCGTCAAACTCATGCAAGTGTACATTATGTGGACAGTTATGTGAACGATATCACTTAGAACTCTGCAACAAGAGGACTAGATCAATCAGAGACTATGCGTCCAATGGTGCAAGTGTTAAATTGTTATAACACCTATTTTGCTGCAATAAGTGTTTTATTTAAATATACCTACCAAAGAAACAGTCAAAATTATCTATGACAATATTTCAAAACATAGCGGCTTGAGTAAGCTGGAAATTGATGAATTTATGTAGATCTTGAATTTTGTATTTAATAACAACTTTTTCTCCTTTAATGGAAAGATTTATCAGCAAACTGGCTTAGCCATGGATGACCCTTTATCCAGCATCTTAGCTGACATTTACATGGATTCAATAGAGCATACGAAAATCAAAGCACATATAAAAGGTACAGTATATGTTTATGGCTAAGATTCGTGAATGTCAATTTTGTTGTTATTGACAAGAATGTTACTAACAGCGACAAAGTTTTAGAGAATTTAAATAAAATTGACCCTAATGTAAAATTTACTAAGGAAAATGAAGTTAAACAGTCTCTGAATTTTCTAGATATAACAGAAGAATTTTTTAAGGATAAGATTTATACAATAGTTAGCAAAGATCCTATCGTAAGAATACAACGCAATTTAAAATCTATAATCAAGAACACATTCCTTCTTAATGAACAGGAACAACAGAGACTTATCAACATGAACCCCAGCATTCCAGTACCCAGAGCCAGTACCCTCATGCGCGTCAATAATACTTTTGATTTTCAAAACTTTAGGAAACGCACACAATTTCCTATAACCATAAATAACTCCTCTTTACATCCCAATTCTCAAAAACAGGCATCATTCTATAGTTTAATACACAGAGCTTTGAAAATCTCACTCTCCCCTCACAACTTAAAAATTGAATTAAACTATACGAAGAACTTGGCTAAATTTAATGGGTTCAAAGTTGAAACGATTAACCGGTTAATTAATAAAATTAAATATAAATTATCCACAAATCTCATTCCGGATAAACCTAAAAAAACTAATTACGCCACGTTTACGTACAATAACTCAACCAACCACCAGATCGCGAACACACTGAAGAAATATTATATAAATATTGCCTTCTGAACAGTAAATACAAATCCATACAAGTCTATTTTTTAATCATAATAAAGTCAATTATAAAAACAGCCGTTTTTTGAGATCTGGTATTTACAGACTAACTTGCGCTCAGTGTGGATTTAGTTATGTTGGTCAAACTGGACGGAGCTTCTATACGAGATATATGGAGCATTACAATGCCTTCAAACATAACAAATGTTCAGCGATGAGCTCACACATGAGTGAAACAGGACACCAATTTACATCTATTGAAAAGGATCAAACTATTCTAAAATGTATAGGCAAAGGAAAACTTACGAATGGATCAGAAAGCCTTTACATCTTTTTAGACCAAGCCTATAACAAAGACCACAATCTTAATGATGCCACTGAGGCAAAAAATCCTTTATATGAGCTAATTCCAAAGTTGCTAGGTATTGTGAATTCAAAACATAACACAATCCCGCAGATTTTTTAACTTTTTGCTCTAAAGCTCCCACCACCTCGCCAAATGTTAGGCCCGCCCATCCTGCCCTAACAGCCCTCTAACAACAACAAATGCATGCAAGGATCCGCCCACCCTTCCCCGCCCTCCTGTCCTTCACCGCCTCAGCCACATCGTTATAATACTAGATGTAGAAAGGTCAGTCAAGCTAGCGTTGCCAGATCAGTCCGACGTACTTAACACGCACCGTACGAGTAAGTACCGCCTTAGGCATTTTTGACGTATGGGAAGTCTCATGTACAATACCATTTAACTAGCTCTCTTTCATATTTTGTTTCAGGAAAAACTCAATCATTTCTTTGAATAAATATTTCAACAGGGATAATAACACCCACTTGACTGTCTTTCGGATCCGATTGATTACCGTATTAGCATAATTAAACATTGACATCAGCTAGCTTTGACACCTCAACATTTTATCACTAGCAACGTCTCCTACAAGAAGTCCTGTCTCTTTCCTATGACTTTCTGATAAATCAACCGTATATATTTTAACACACTTGATACGTTCGCACTTCTATTTTAAATATTTGACATTGATTTTACTATCTTGAACTCATGTTATGGGTGTGGAATAAATATCCCCCTTGGATGATTGTGCTTTCACACTCAAGGCCGTCATAGTCCTAATGGTGTTTAAGAAGAGAATCTAGTTTGGTTTTAAACACTCAAATATTCAAGATTAACCACGTTATAATCTTCAAAACTGTTAATTTACAGTATTTTTGACATACTTTCTGAACATTGGTCAACATTTTATTCTATAGTTTATAAGATTAGAAAGATCTCTATCGAATAATTTTAAGATTGATATAGGCTGATGATGCCCATAAAAATGGTGAAACATGTACCTATGACTTTTAAATATTATGTATACATTTTAACCACATGAAATATTGTATTGTATTGTATTGTATTGTATTGAACTGGTGGATCTATAAATATTATTATAATAAGTGTGATATAGGCTCTACAATGCCGTGGCCTCGTTCACAGCTCTTTGCTATCATTTTGCTGGGTTGCATGGCTTCTGTAGCACTGACGTTTGTGTGTTCTATTTCTGTAGCAGCGTAGTCTATGCAGCCATTATGTATGCGCTGCATTGCTTCCTTGATTTATGTAGAGGGTTGCTTTATCATCTGCTTATTCAGTTTTCTTGAGAGCCTATGGGCAGAGTTTGGGTCAGGGTTTCCTGCTGCAGGAAAAATGTGGCTTGAACAGGCATGTGCATTCTTGCTGATCTTCTTGGTACTGTCTGTGTCACTTTCTTGATGTTCTTCATGTTGGTTAGAAACAAATCGATGGTGCTATTTCTGCTCTGAGGTACGTATGTTTTCTGGATGTGCTTGCTTGATTAAAGTTAATTCTTCCTCGAAAATTACAAGACTATTCCAGCTTTCTGGTTTTTATACATCAATCCTGCAGTTCATGTTGCATGCGATTATGACCAGTTCTTGCTGATGGGTTTTTCTAGTCCTGTGTTGATGATATTGATGACATCCTCTTCTTTATATTCTGAACTAGCAATTACCTGCAGCTTCACTCGCCTGGATTTTATAATTTGATCAAAGTAATCGTTCCTCAGCATTGTACTGATACATTCTCTAAAAATTCCTAAAGTATAAAAACTCGCCCAAAAATTGAGTTTCATTTACCCCAGAAATTTGTTGTAAACCACGTTTGTTGTATTACCTTTTTGAGGCTAAGATGCCCATGCGACACAGAAATGTACCTGTGAGAAACAGTCTTCTCTCAAATCGAAAAAATAAATACATGTTTCTTTATGTTTAAAGGAGATTCCAAATACCTATTCCCACCTACGTAACATCTTCAGTTCTTGAGATATACATATCCTCATAAAAAATACTTCAACTATTTTTCACTTCTTTTCACCCCCCGTTAAGTGCCTTCTCCGAAAACAAAAAAGTACATGTTCCTGTACTTTTTTTTTACTATTTGCTTTACGTCGCACCGACACAGATAGGTCTTATGGCGACGATGGGACAGGAAAGGCCTAGAAATGGGAAGGAAGTGGCCGTGGCCTTAATTAAGGTACTGCCCCAGCATTTAACTGGTGTGAAAATTGGAAACCACAAAAAACCATCTTCAGGGATTCCAACAGTGGGATTCAAACCCACTATCACCCGGATGCAAGCTCACAGCTGCGCGGCCCTAACCGCATGGCTAACTCGCCCAGTACCTGTACTTTTAAAGGACTTTCCAAATACCAAGTTTCTTGTCTCTAACATGTTAAGTTTTTGACATATAATATAGACATACCGGTAAACATTTAAAAAATTCACCCGCTTTTCCAATTATTTTCAGCCCCTTAACTGGATTTTCTGAAAACAAAAAAGTACGTGTTTCATTATTTTTAAAGGAGATTCCAAATATCAGTGTTCATGTCTGTACATCTGTAACACCTTCAGTTTTTGAGATAAATGTATACTCATAAGAATAAATCACCTTCTTCTTCTTCTTCTTCACTTATTTCCACCCCTCTCCTGCCTTATGTGGACTTTCCGAAAACAGAAAATATGTGTTTATTTTGAAAGGAAATTCAAAATACCAACTGTTAAGTCTGTAACAGCTTCAGTTATTAAGATAAAGTATCCTCATAAACATATTTCAAATCCTTATTTAATTATTTTCAACCCCACACCCCTTACGTTGATTTTCCGAAAAGAAAAAAAATAAATGTGTGTTTCTTCATTTTAAAGGAGATTCCAAATACTAAATTTCACGTCTGTAACATCTTCAGTTTTTGTGATATAAGTATCCTCGTAAAAGTAATTCAACTCCATTTTCACAACACCCCCCCCCCCCCACCTTCCTACCCGTTAAGTTGATTCCCCCTCCCCAAAAGTGCATGTTTCTTTATTTTTAAAGAAGATTCCAAATACAAATTTTCATGTCTTTAACTTCTTTAGTTTTTGAATGTGTTTCTTTACTTTGAAAGAAGATTCCATATACAAATATTCATGCCTCTAACATCTTCAGTTTTTTATATATAAGTATCCTCGTAAAAAGAATTCAACTCCTTTTTCATGCCAGCCCGTTAAGTTGATTCCTCCCCACCTCCAAAAAATGTGTGTTCCTTTGTTTTAAAAGGAAATCCAAAATACAAATTTTCACTTGTGTAACCTTCAGTTTTTGAGATGTAAGTTTCTCCATAAAAGGAATTATTTTTTGACTTCCTTTCACCCTCCCCCCTAAAGTGAATTTTCCAAAAACCAAAAATACTTGTTTCTTTGTTTATAAAGGAGCTTAAAGGTGCCAACTCTCAGGACTGTAACATCTACAGTTTTGAGATATATGTATCCTCATAAAAAGGAATTAAATTCCTTTTTCACCGCCCCCACCCCCAGGTTGATTTCCCCCAAAAATGCGTGTTTCTTTATTTTTAAAGGAGATTCCAATACTAATTTACACATCTGTAACATCTTTAGTTTTTGAGATATAACTATCCTCATGAAATTAATTCAACTCCCTTTTCACTCCACCCACGCCCCCCCCCCCCCACCCAAAAAATGCGCGTTTCTTTATTTTGAAAGGAGATCCAAATACCAATTTCCACATCTGTAACCTTCAGTTTTGAGATATACGTTTCTCCAGAAAAAGAATTCAGTTTTTTTTTTTTTTTTTACTTCCTTTCACACTCCCCACTCAAGTGAATTTTTAAAAAACAAACAGTATCCTGTTTCCTTAGAAGAGCTTCCAAATACCAATTATCACGACTGTAACATCTTCAGTTTTTGAGATATAGGTATCCTCGTAAAAGGATTTCATCTCCGTTTTCATCCCCCTACCAAGTTCATTGCCCCCTCCCCCCAAATGTGTGTTTCTTTATTTTTAAAGGAGATTCCAAATACCAGATTTCACATTCGTAACATCCTCAGATTTTTTGGTATACATATTCATACAATTAATCCAACTAATTTTTCAATGTTTTTCGCCCCCTCCCCCGTTAAGGGTCTTTCTGAAAACAAAAGAATACATGTTTTTCCTTATTTTTAACGGAGATTCCAAATACCAGTTTCCAGGTCTGCAACATGTTAAGTTTTTGAGATATGTTGTAGATATGATAATTATAAAAAATCACCCCCTTTTTAAGTTCCCCTTAAGTGGATTTTCCAAAAAAATATTTATCTTTCTTTATTTTCACAGGAAATTCCAAATAGCAGTTTTCAAATCTGTAATATGTTACCTGTCAGAGATAATTTGCAGATATAGTCTTTTTGAAAATTCACCACGTTTGTCACTCCTGTTCCCCCCCTATTCGTCTGATTATCCAAAAACACAAAAATACATGTTTCTTTATTTTCAAAGGAGATTCCAAATAGCAATTTTCATGTCTGTAAGATCTTCAGTTTTTGAGATATAAGTCTCCTCATAAAAGTTGTTCAACCCATTTTCCCCCATTTTTCACCCCCCTTAATGAGATTTTCCGAAAACAAAAAATACGTGTTTCTTTATTTTTAAAGGATATTCCAAATACCAATTTTTGCATCTGCAACATCTTTTGTTTTTTAGATAATAGTATCTTCATACAAATAATTCAACTCATTTTTCAATTCTACCCCCACCCCCTTAAAGTGGATTTCTGAAAATAAGGAATATGTATTTCTTTATTTTTAAGGGAGATTCTAAATACCAAATTTTGCATCTGTAACACCTTCAGTTTTGAGATATCAAGTATCTTAACAAAAAGAATTCACCCCCATTTTCAGTCATTTTTACCCCCCACCCAAGCAGTTTTCCTGAAAACAAAAATACATGTTTATTTATTTTTAATAGAGATTAAAAATACCATTTTTCACTTCTGTAACATGTTAAGTTTTTTAGGTATACTGTAGACATGCTCATTTTAAAGTTTCACCCCTTTTTAGTCCCCTTAAGTGGAGCTTCCAAAAACAAATCACCTATGTTTCTTAACCTTTACAGGAGATTCCAAATACAGTACCAATTTTTACGTCTGTAACATTTTACGTTTCTGAGATATACTGTAGATATAGTCTTTCTAAAAATTCACCCCATTTGTCACTCCTAATTAACCCCCATTAATTGGATTTTCCAAACACAAAAAAAATATGTGTTTATTTTTAAAGGATATTTCAAATACCAATTTTAAGGTCTGTAATATCTTCAGTTTGTGAGATATAAGTATCATCATTAAAGTCATTCAACCCCTTTTTCACCCCTCCTAGTGGGATTTTCCAAAAAACAAAAAAATATGTGTTTCTTTATTTTTAAAGGAGATTCTAAATACCAATCTTTACATCTGTTAACTTTTAAAGTTTTGAGATTTAGATACACTCATTTTAAAAATCCCCTCCCCCCCTTTTCACCCCCTTAGCAAGGGAATATCCAAAAATTCTCCCTTAGCGAGCACCTACATTGTAATATAAATACATACATACATACACACATACATGCCTACATCCATTATCATTATAGACTGTTATGCCCTTCAGCATTCAGTCTGCAAGCCTCTGTGAATTTACTAAACGTCCCACAATCCTCGATTTGCAACTAGTGTTGTGGCCTCATTTAGTTCTATACCTCTTATCTTTAAATCGTTAGAAACCGAGTCTAACCATCGTCGTCTTGGTCTCCCTCTACTTCTCTTACCCTCCATACCAGAGTCCACTATTTTCCTAGGTAACCTATCCTCCTCCATTCACCTCACATGACCTCACCATCGAAACCAGTTTATGCATACAGCTTCATCCATTGAGTTCATTTCTAAATTAGCCTTTATCTCCTCATTCCGAGTGCCCTCCTGCCATTGTTCCCACCTGTTTGTACTAGCAATCATTCTTGCTACTTTCATGTCTGTTACTTCTAACTTATGAATAAGATATCCTGAGTCCACCCAGCTTTCGCTCCCGTAAAGCAAAGTTGGTCTGAAAACAGACCGATGTAAAGATAGTTTCGTCCGGGAGCTGACTTCCTTCTTACAGAATACTGCTGATCACAACTGCGAGCTCAGTGCATTAGCTTTACGACACCTTGATTCAATCTCACTTACTATATTACCATCCTGGGAGAACACACAACCTAAATACTTGAAATTATCAACCTGTTCTAGCTTTGTATCGCCAATCTGACATTCAATTCTGTTGAATTTCTTACCTACTGACATCAATTTAGTCTTCGAGAGGCTAATTTTCATACCATACTCATTGCACCTATTTTCAAGTTCCAAGATATTAGACTGCAGGCTTTCAGCACAGTCTGCCATTAAGACCAAGTCGTCAGCATAGGAAAAACTGTTTACTATATTTCCACCTAACTGAATCCCTCCCTGCCATTTTATACCTTTCAGCAGATGATCCATGTTAACTACGAACAGCAAAGGTGAAAGATTACAGCCTTGTCTAACCCCTGTAAGTACCCCGAACCAAGAACTCTTTCTACCATCAATTCTCACTGAAGCCCAATTGTCAACATAAATGCCTTTGATTGATTTTAATAATCAACCTTTAATTCCATAGTCCCCCAGTATAGTGAACATCTTTTCCCTCGGCACCCTGTCATATGCTTTCTCTAGATCTACGAAACATAAACACAACTGCCTATTCCTCTCGTAGCATTTTTCAATTACCTGGCGCATACTGAAAATCCGATCCTGACAGGCTCTCTGTGGTCTCAAACCACAATGGTTTTCATCCAACTTTCTCTCAACGACTGATCGCACCCTCCCTTCCAGGATCCCAGTGAATACTTTGCCTGGTATACTAATCAATGAGATACCTCGATAGTTGTTGCAATCCTTCCTGTTCCCTTGCTTATAGATAGGTGCAATTACTGCTTTTGTCCAATCTGAAGGTACCTTATCAACACTCCATGCTAATGTTACTAATCTATCAAGCCAGTTCATCCCTGCCTTCCCACTATACTTCACCATTTCATCTATTCCTGCTGCCTTATGACAATGGAGTTTATTTACCATCCTTTCCACTTCCTCAAGCATAATTTCACCAACATCATTTTCCTCCTCCCCATGAGCTTGGCTGTTTGTAACACCACCAGGATGATTTCCTTTTACATTGAGAAGATGTTAAAAATATTCCCTCCACCTGCCCAGTGATTCCCTGGGATCTATTATGAGTTCACCTGAATTACTCAAAACACTGTTCATTTCCTTTTTCCCTCCCTTCCTAAGATTCTTTGTTACTGTCCAGGAAGGTTTCTCTGCTGCTTGACCTAGCCTTTCCAGGTTATTACCAAAATCTTCCCATGACTTCTTTTTGGATTCAACAACTATTTGTTTCACTCTGTTTCTTTCATCTACGTACAAATCCCTGTCTGCCTCGGCCCTTGTTTGGAGCCATTTCTGATAAGCCTTCTTTTTACGTTTACAGGCTGCTCTCACTTCATCATTCCACCAAGATGTTCGCCTTTTCCCATCTTTACACACAGTTGTTCCTAGGCATTCCCTTGCTGTTTCTACTACAGCATCCCTGTATGCCACACATTCACTTTCTATATCCTGAACCTGCTTACTGTCTACTGTTCGAAACCTCTCACTAATCATATCCATGTACTTCTGTCTAATTTCCTCGTCCTGGAGATTTTCTACCCTTATTCGTTTGCAGACAGATTTCACTTTCTCTACCCTAGGCCTATAGATACTTAGTTCACTGCAGATCAGATAGTGGTCTGTATCATCAAAAAATCCACGAAAAACTCGTACATTCCTAACAGATTTCCTGAATTCAAAGTCTGTTAAGATATAGTCTATTATGGATCTGCTACCCCTAGCCTCCCATGTGTAGCGGTGAATAGCCTTATGCTTGAAGAATGTATTCGTGACAGCTAAACCCATACTAGCCCAGAAGTCCAGCAAACGCTTCCCATTCCCATCAGTTTTATTCTAATAACCAGCATTTCTGGTTATTTGTACTCAATTTTGAAAGGGGATAATTTTGGTTTTATGTGGCATGTGATCCCGCCCACTGGTCTACCTCTTTGTCCTTGTGTAGTAGCCTTTAATAGTCGATTCTTTGATGAGAAAGGTTTCTGTTAGGATTCTTATGTCGAAGTTTGTAAAATTCTCATCTTGGAGCATATTTAGTGCATTTAGTGTTATTTAGTGTTCCAGTCATTGTTTTCATTATGTTATTCATTAGGTGGCTATTATATTCGTATACCCTGTCTACCATGTCTCCAAGAGAGGCATTACCTTGTAACAAATTCCTGTGGCCAGAATTCCAATTGTTCCGAAATGCCTTTCTATTCAAATGGATTTCCCACTCTAAATGCTCTATTAGTTCCCATCAGATTCAGTTCCTTGCATTCTATTTTCCCCTTTTTGCCATCATCTTCAACATATGTAATAAGATTTTCTTTCTCTACAGTTTGGTGCAGGTGTCCTATGTAGAGCCAATCTGTCTTTGATGGTCTAATATCATTACTTCTAGGTGCTCTTATGCATTTTTGCTGGATTTTTTATCTTTATGTCTTCCGTCCAACTTCCCTTGTCTCTTTGGAGGCCTTAATGGGTTTGGTTTCTGGGGCCTACGGATTTTTGTCCTCTACCATAGAGCCTTCCTCTGGAGTATTTTCTATTTCATTGGGCGCTTCACTCCAGGGAGAATCTTTTGATGTTGGCTCTTTTACTTGTTTAGGTGGGCGTTTGGGAGCTCTTGGTTTTATTACAGTAGCTCTATGTAGGTGCTGTTTTAGTTCTTCATTTATGGATGACTTTATTTCATCCATGAAAGTTTGCATTTGTACTTTTTGTTTTCCTATCAGCTCTGCTTCTATTTCAGCTGTTTTCATTATTTGGGTTTGCAGTCGGAGCATAAATATGTGAGTTTGCGCTTCTTTATATTTATTTTAAGTCAACTACATTTCAAGTGCTGCCATCTTTCACAGTTGCACTGTATTAATTGCTTGTTGCTGTTAATAGATTTCGTGCAGGTCTCACAGTGGTTGTTGTCCATTTCGACGGTTAGGCACTATAAACTCCTGAATAGTCTTATGATACCGCATTATTTTGTCGAGTATATTACTGTATCCTTTCCAGTTATTGTCAATTGTCCATACCCTCCCTTAGTGCATGATGTTCAACAATTTTAGCCTCCCTCTTCGCTCACTTGTTACCCCTTTCCGATATTCATTGAAGCTCTCTTTTGTTATCCCTAGTTATCCACAGCAGAATATATCTGTGGCATTTGGTCAGAATGTGTTTGTTCCGAGGTATCTGTGGAACAGCAGAGGTGAAAGAAGGTGCGGGGGTGAACGGGCCTCAAAATACGAAATTAAAGTTAAGATAAAATTTAACAAGGTTATATTTTCTTTTCAAAATAAAGAAATAACAAGCATGGCAGGTACAGAGTAGCAAGGCAACAAAAGTACAATTACAGTATTCACAGGATTTGGGCTTCGAGCCCCGGACTCACAATTCTTGAGCAATTAGCCCAACTTTACGATATACACAATTCAACAAAGGGGCAGAAGACCCCTATCATGCCTAGGAGCACTTGCTCCCAATTACACAGTAAAGCCTCCTCGAGGCGCGCAGGAAACAAAATCTTTAGAAAGAGCAATCTACTCTTAAGTACGAGCCTATCCAAGGCCACACCAAATTCCACTTTCAAGTTGTCCTCCAAGGACATGAAAACAGGGGTAAAATACCCAACCTACTGAGGCCTATTAAGTAAGGAAAGGTTAATTACGTGGCCTCTAAAATACCAACTTGAGAGGAGGCGTTCTTGCACTCCTAACACACTTTATATAAAACCTCCTTGGCACTAGGCCGTTACTGCAAGGGCTAATCCCATACTAAAGAGGTGACTTTAGAATGAAACAATTTACATTACGTTAAGGAAGAAACGGTTGTGAAAAATAAGTTCACCTCAATGCAATATGAGTGGGAGCTCGAGAGGGTTAAGCACTCTCTATCCCAATATGTAGCTTAAAAGAGAATAGATACTAAGTGTCTTTACATTTAAGGGAAAAGTTACATGGTGGAAAAGCTTCGGACCTGCCCCGAGAGTTAAACTGCTGAGCTAGCAAGAAAAGAAGTTATTAAACGGCCATTACCTTGTGGATGAACTGCTGCCCGAAGAAAGACGCGCTTCCCGCCCCCTGCTACGTACTTTACACACTGAAAGATGTTACTGAAGTGGCCCGGAGACCCGAAAATCAGCAGTTTATATACTCTCGCGGAAAGTTCGAGGCGTTTCAGGAATGAGAACACCCTCCCACAAGAATTTTATTGGTTAGGGTTAAGCAACATATCCCTGTTGAGGAAGATACACCTGATTGGTCATAAATTAATTAAAGAAATTCGGGATTGGCTAAATTCAAAACAAGGGGAAAGAAAGGGTTATACAGCCAACTTAAACAATAACAGAAAGAAATTTAACAAGGAACAAACTTTTGAAATAAAAATTTCTCCAAAAAACAGTTCTTTCACTTCGCACTAGGGTGCACCATTGTAGTTCTTCAGTAGTGTCCTCTAGAAGAGAATGTTCACACTTCTTACTACAGGCAAAACAAAAATACATCGAAAACGACCCAGTTCAGAAACTTCAAAATTTCCAAGTAGTGACATCTTCTGAGAAACTTGAAAATTAACACATTAGATAAAGTTCAGACTTCCTCCAGTAGGGGAGTTTCAACTGGCGCAAAGTTTGAATTAGCGACGTGGAGGTGTACCGCCCGGTACAGACCTCCCCCCCCCCCCAAAAGTCCCTCCAAGGGGTAACACAGAGGAACATAAACTTTTATTTCAACATAAGGTCCAAGCTATGATGTTGATATGGAAGTTAATTGCAGAAGTATTTACCAACAAATTTTCTTAAAATGATTGGATCCAGTTTCAAATTTCTTGTAGTAACTTTTGAAGTAATGTCTTTATGTTTGTAGAAGTTGAATTCAGAGGAAAACTTTTAGCTTTTAAGGTTGAGGAAAAATTTTCTAAGTCCACCAGATATTGCAGTAAAATCTAAAAAAAGGTAGTAATTGTTGAACTGGAATGTCCATATAGCTGGATATGTACTTTAAACGTTGATAAGTTTGACGGCCAGACCAGCCACCGCTGCTTGAGTTCAGAGGAGGCCGCTCGGACCCCTCAAGTACCCTGAGATACCGCTCGCCCGCACTATGAGAGGAGTAGAGGAGTCGAAGCACGCCGCGCCCGCGGCGAACAAGCAGGTCGCGGGCCAGTTACAGGTTGTGCGCCGCACATCAGCCTTGGCCGGGAGGAGGACTCCGGCTCGCCGTACACAGGTTGGCCTCACTGGAGAAGGGCGGGCCCTTACCCTGCCTCAGGAGTGGTACAGCGCCTCGCTGCTGCGGGGGCACTGAAACATTAAAGCTCGGCGGCAGAATTTTGTTGGACCATCATCATTTTTTGAGGGCACAGGCTTTGTGGAGAGGTTGAGGGGCCAGCGGCGTGAAGATTTTCATGTCATAATATAAGCCACTGTGTGTTATGTTAGCAGGAGACGGGAGCGTGGTAATGGCCATGGTAAGGACAGGATGGCAGTTTAACTGATCGGAGGAGGTTTACAAAAAATAATTACACACAAAGGAAACAGATTCCAAGGGCAGAAGGCCTTAAAAGTGAAACCCCTCAAAAAAAATATAACCTTCCTATTTCTTTCAAAATTATATGAAGCAAGTTAACACAGAAATTACACTGGTTTCACCTGTGACAGGTGAACCCTAAATATCCTCTCAGTGGCTGGATTGCTTAACAATAAGGTAACGGGAGTAAGGAAATCGAGAATGATACACGGCCCATGAAATCTGGGGGCAAGCTTGCCCGCTGGAACAAAATTCTTGACCATCACCTGGTCGCCTACCTTCAAATTGGTGGGTCTCCGTCCACGATCATATCTTTCCCTAACCTTTTCATGAGACACTTTAAGATTGGCTTTAGCCTTCTTCCAAAGATCTTTAATGTTATCGGGATCTATTGTCTCAGGTAGAATGTCACTCAGAGACCAGAGGTTAGAGATCAGCGTGTTGGGAACAAACTTGAACATCAGCGAAGCTGGCATAAACTTATGAGATTCATGAACCGCAGAGTTCAAAGCAAAGGCTAACCAATGGAGGGACGTGTCCCACCTAGAATGATCTTCATGATGATAGGCAATAAGCGCGGACCTGAGATTACGATTAACCCGTTCAGCCAGAGATGGTTGAGGGTAATAAGCGGAAGTTGTCACATGAGAGATCGACAGGTCAAAGCAGAATTTATGAAATAAATTAGATGTGAAAGCCTTAGCATTGTCAGACACAATATATTGACACAGACCAAAAGAAGCAAAGATTGAATTTAGACAAGTAATGGTGGACTGAGCGGTAGCAAGCTTAGTCGGAAATAACCAGGAAAATCTCGTAAAACCATCTACACATACAAAGATGAACTTGTTGGCATTTCCCTTCGACTGGGGGAAGGGTCCTACATAATCAATATACAGGCGTTCCATAGGGCGCGACGCTTGATGAGAAGACAACAGGCCTACCTTGGTGGACATGGTGGGTTTACTAAGCAAGCAGGATTTACAAGCCTTTACTAGTTCACGGATTTCACCGTCCATACCTTTCCAGATGAACCTTTCACGAATCTTCTCACGAGTTTTAAAGATGCCTAGGTGCCCCCCTAATGGGGTCTCATGATAGTACTTGAAGATCATTGGTACAAGAACCGCTGGAACTACAACCTTCATCATCTTATCATGCCTCGAAGGGCAACATAACACCATTCCTCAGTACATAAGGGACGACATGTTCCCCAGAAGAAAGGGTTTCCATTATCGGAGCCAGCGTCGGATCTTCACGTTGGTATTTCTCGATATCCCTAAAGAGCATGGGAGCATCTGTTAAGATGGCATTAACATCAGATAGTGTGGATTCGGGAGGTGATGAACTGTCGACCGGATCATGGGTCTCGACGTCGTTGGAAAACATATGGCTGAGTCCATCAGCAACAACATTTTCGGTACCTCTGATATGCCTGACATCGAATTGGAAGGCAGAAATACGGATAGCCCAACGGGCTATACGACCAGTACGACGCGGCCTACCTAAGACCCAGCTTAAGGCTTGATTATCAGTCTCCAGGTCGAATTTGACATGTTCCAGATAGAGACGGAACTTTTCTAAGGCAAATAAGACTGCCAAACCTTCGAGCTCATAGATGGAATACTTGGCTTCTTGAGCCGACAGAGTCCTAGATGCATAGGCGATGGGTCGCCTCCCTAGTTCAGTCTCTTGAAGAAGGACTGCAGCTACCGCCGATGACGACGCGTCGGTTTGGACGATGAATTTCTTCGAGAAATCGGGCATAGCAAGGACAGGGGCATTACAGAGAGCTAATTTAAGATCTTCAAAAGCGGCTTGTTGAGAAGGTCCCCACTCGAATTTGATGCCTTTCCTACGAAGAAGGTTTAAGGGCGCCGCTCTATTAGCGAAGTTAGGAATAAACTTCCTGAAGAAATTCACCATACCAATGAACCTGGCGATACCTTTGATGTCCTTGGGAGGTTTAAAATCACGGATGGCCTGTGTTCTAGAATGATCGACTGCAACACCATCAGGTGACACAATATGCCCTAGAAATGACATGGAGGGCTTAGCGAAGGCAACCTTGGACAACTTAACAGTTAACCCAGCCTTACGAAGGCGATTGAGAACTTCTCGCAGATGATCTAGATGTTCTTCAAAAGTCTCCGAAAATACGACGACATCATCAAGATAGTGATACAAGTACTCGAATTTAATGTCGGAGAAAACCCTATCTAGCAATCTAGTAAGTACAGCTGCTCCCGTGGGGAGCCCGAAAGGCACGCGGTTGTATTCATACAAATTCCAGTCCGTGGCAAACGCTGTAAGGTGTTTAGACTCTTCAGCTAGGGGAATTTGATTGTAGGCCTGATTCAGGTCCAAGATAGTAAAGAACTTGGCCTTACGAAACCATGAAAAACAAGAATGAAGGTCGGGAAGGGGCACAGATTGTAACACCACCTTCCGATTGAGAGCCCTATAATCAATGACAGGCCTGAAGCCCCCTTGGGGTTTCGGGACTAGAAAAATAGGTGAAGAATACGCCGACTTAGAGGGCCGAATAATACCATCCTTCAACATTTGATCAATAATTTCTTTCAGAGCCTTCATTTTAGGTGGAGACAGCCTATATGGTGGAAAACGGACAGGAATCGAATCCGTGACCTCAATTTTGTATTCAATAAGGTCAGTAACGCCAAGAGTATCAGAGAACACCTCTGGAAAGGACTGACACAACTTACGAATACTATCAGCCTGCTCCTCAGGTAGATGTCTAAGGTCTAACAACATCTCATCCTGGGTAGGTGAAATAGATGAACATGATGCAGAATTACATTTCAATAATGGGATTTTACAATTAGAAGCAAATTTGAATGTGCACGACTTACTCTGAAGATCGAGCACAAGACCAGTGTGAGAAATGAAGTCAGCTCCCAATATTATGGGGCAAGACAAGTGCTTGGCCACAAACAATTTAATTTTCCAAGTAAATTTAAAAATACGAATTTTGACATATAAGGAACCTAAAATTTCTAATGGAGAAGAATTAGCCGAAACATATTGAACAGATGATGAACAATAGTCAGGAAGTTTACAAATAGATTTCAATTCAGAATACCATTGAGCCAAAATAATTGAACAAGCACTGCCTGAATCTAAAAGAGCTGTAACAGGTTCATTATTTAACTCAATTTTGAGAAAAGGCACAGGTGCGGGGACATCCGCCGCAATCCTAAGACATTCTTTGGGGCATTCAACAGATGAATTTGAGGACTGAATTTTCCCTGAATTTTCGACCTGTTTACCAGGGGCTGAGCCTCGGGAAGATGGATTAGTCGACTCAGCCGAAGCCACTAGTCACTTTTTATTATTGGCATTGATGGAAATTGCACCAGAAGTTGAGCAGGAGGGGGTGCTTTTCGAATTTGGGCAGTTCTTGGCGATATGTGAGAAAGCCCCACATTTAAAACAGCCTTGAGATGACCCTGCTCCATTCCTTGTCCCACTAGACTTGATTGATGGGCACTTGTTCCGAAGATGGTCAGGCGATCCGCAAGCATAACATTTGCGAGGTGCGACTGGTCGGCGAGGTGGAGGCCGAGGATTACTAAAAGAAGGAGGGGGTTCTTTCGTGACACGCAAGGAATCGGCGTATCTAACTCCTTCCGCTGAGACGGCCAATGCTTCAAGTTCAGAGAAAGTTTGCGGGCACGCCGCGAAACACAAATATGACCTATAGGATGGTGAGATACCTTCCACAATAGCTTGTACAATCTGATCCTCAGGAAAGTGAAGAGCAAAAACCCTAGTATAGAACTTAATATCTTGGATGAAATCTGCTAAGTTTTCATCCAACCGCTGTACACGATAATAGTACTTCTGAATAAGAGAGGACCTTGCCCTAGCCGGGATGAAGTTAGCTAGCAAGTGGGCGTGGAAGTCTTCAATAGATGATTGCTCGGCAATGGCTCTTACTATTTTGTCTGAGAGAATACCAATAGGGAACATGCATGATCCGGGGTTTTAATTTAAAATATGCTAATCTGATTCAAAATTGCATGCAGAATTCAAAAATGTGATCAGAATGTACAAATAATAACTCCAAACATGATAAAAATCTACGAAAATGTCACGTCACGCAAGTACGCTTTCTCATTGGCCTGACGTCATCGTACAGGTTGACTGAATTAGCAGACGAAATAACACATAGTGTGCTGTGAGAAGCAGGATACACTTCGCGTATTTCTACTTTACGTTAGTGTCTAGTATGGTTAAATTCGAGGTCTATACATTGGATAATAATCTGAGTGGTATATTTTAGACTTAAAATGAATCCTGCGCAGACAGTGAGGCAGAAAACTTATAAATGGTGTAGAGTTCCGATGTGCAATAGCACATCGCATACCATACCAAACAAATTGTTTATAAACGTTCCAAAGACGCTAAAACTACGGAGAAATGGATTTTGGCGAGCTGGAGAAATGCTGGTGATATACCGGAAAAGTCTGCAGTTTATTTTTTTGAAGATTTTAACGTAAGATGAATTTGTTTGAATTTTCAAATCACTTTTCCATGTCAGCTGTTCTAATGGTAAAACTTTAAATTTTAATGTATGATGCTTTATTTAAATGCTTCAATTACATCTTGGAATATGAAAGTAATAAACAGTGCATTAAATAATGCTGATTATTAAAGTATTCTCCAAACCTAACCTATGTTTTGGGTGATCCATGTCAAGATAATAAATCAAAGGGGTTATGAACCATTTTGATAGCTCTAATTCTCTACCAATATATCTTGGCATGGGACAGTTATGTATGTCTTTATTGAAGAGCTTAATTGGTAAAGAAATTTAGGCTATATCTAAATACTCTATAATGTAACAACGAATACGCGTGTACATCATGAAAGGAAACAACGTGAATTTAACAAATGTATAACTCTACACAAAACCAATGCTTGTCTGTTGGGGTCTTATAAGTTAACAATGCTCAATTATAATAATTATCATAATATTAATGAAATAAATAACATAATTGCACACAGGTGAAAATAGTGATGTAGGTGTTTAAAATATTATCCAACTTAGCCTAAGTTTTAGGTTATACAAGCCAAGTCAATAAACCGAAGGGTAAAAATACCGCGCGAGTTGGCCGTGCGGTTAGGAGCGCGCAGCTGTGAGCTCGCATCCGGGAGATAGTGGGTTTTGAACCCCACTGCCGGCAGCCCTGAAGATGGTTTTCCGTGGTTTTCCATTTTCACACCAGGCAAATGCTGAGGCTGTACCTAAGGCCACGGCCGCTTTGTTCCCATTCCTAGGCCTTTCCTGTCCCATCGTCGCCATAAGACCTATATGTGACGGTGTGACGTAAAGCAAACAGCAAAAAAAAAAAAAAATTAACAGCATCCAAAGACATTCCTGTATTGAGCGACTAAAATGTCACCAGGACACTTTTCTTTCCTGATATGCTCAGCTTGTTAAAAGCCAAATGTAATTAATGTTATTGGCTTCACGCCCCGCTAACTACTTCTACGATTTTCGGAGACGCCGATGTGCAGGAATTTAGTCTTGCAGGAGTTCTTTTACGTGCCAGTAAATCTACCGACACGAGGCTGACGTATTTGAGCACCTTCAATTACCACCGGACTGAACCAGGATCGAACCTGCCAAGTTGGGGTCAGAAGGCCAGCACCTCAACAGTCTGAACCACTCAGCCCGACTTGTGAAAACTAGATGAAGTCATATTTATCTTTATCATGTTTAACTTTTTCCCTCCACAAATATATTTAATTCTCTTTCATGGGCCCCGGAAGTGGGTAGGCCAGTTGTCCCAACCGCAAATATATATATATTTGGGAATGATAGATTATAGCCCTATAGTAGTATGATCTTTCTTTCTTTCTTTCCTTCTTTCTTTCTTTCTTAATCAGTTTATCCTTCAGGGTTAGTTTTCACTCGGACTCAGCGAGGGATTTCACCTCTACCACTTCAAGGGCAGTGTCCTGGAACGTGAGACTTTGAGTATGGTGATGAAACTGGTGAGGAGGGCCATTACCTCACCCAGGCGGCCTCACCTGTTATGCTCAACAGGGGCCTTGTTGGAGGATGGGAGGATCGGAAGGGATAGACAAGGAAGAGGGAAGGAAACGGCCGTGGCCTTAGGTGCCTGGAGGAGAAGTAGGAAAATACGAAAAACCACTTCGAGGATGGCTGAGGTGGGATTCGAAACCCTTCTACTCAGTTGACCTCCCGAGGCTGAGTAGACCCCGTTCCAGCCCTCGTACTATTTGTTTTCAACTTTCATGGCAGAGCCACAAATCGAAACCGGGCCTCCGGGAGTGGCACACATTAACCACTACACCACAGAAGCGGACTAGTACTATAATGCTACCTATATGTTTATGTTAGTGCTGAAATCCGATTTCTTATTTTACTAATGCTGAAAGCTCGAAAATGTAATGTTATTCTTTAATAGGGGAATCAGTCTAGAAGGAAATGTTGAAAGTAATGTGATATCTATCCAGGTTCGTTGTTATCCTAATACTATGGGTTACAGTACATTGCACGTATATAAAAGACACCACTTACAAACTTGCTTGTTATCCGCGAATTTCTGCGGCCACAAAGGTCACTATTTTTCAAGAATGATGACATTTACACATGATAAATTGTCTGATTGTGCTGTTTTGAACCTTTCTTCTGTCATTTCGAAGTTATTCGCGATCATGAATAATAAACAATCGGCTTTTAGTAACGGCTGATGCACAACGGCTGGTAGAGCTCCATGCGGTACTGGATCGTGACGTCACAGCGCGCCACTTACGTCAGAGGCCGTTTCACTCGCCTTGCGGAAAGGCACTATTAAATATTTTTTTAATGGTAGAAAACAAGGCAACATACCACAATGTAATACGTTTACGTACTATTTCATTGGTGCACTTTTCAAAAAAAATATCTTTGAAAATGTTGCATGTTCCCAATTGCATAGGGATAGATGATTTGCAAAATCTGACATGGAGAAAGAGAAAAAACAAGGGCATGATCCTGAAATTCAACTAAAAACCTTAAGAATGAAATAACTTCACTGGTAGTGTTAACAGAAAACTTAGAGATACCTCTGAGCAACATTGCTAATGGATGAGGCAAGCTGCTGAACCCAGGTGACATAGTAGGTAAAGGTTTAAGTGGCAAAGATGTTAATTCAGAACGTACATTATTCAACGAGGTACGGCGTTCAGATTCGTTGTCCAATGGGGCAGAGGTTGTTTGAGCTCCAACGGTTTTCCTATTGACTTCTCCCTTAGGAGGCTCTTCCTCGCTACCTACATTCACCGTGGTGGGTTGATCAGTTTTGGGAGGAACTTCCCCAGTTAACAATTGGGTAACCTTACTGGACAATTCCGAAAGATTTTCAAGAACCATACTAGCTTCCTTCCTCTGAACGTCATTCAACTTCAGAGACAACAGATCGTTAACTCTATTCGAAAAATGAAATAACCTGGCTTGCACACATTTAATTTGATTAGGAGAAGGATCATTTTCTTCAAAAAAACTAACTACAGATGCTAGCTCAGTAGTATTGTCAGTGATCGTGGAAAGAGAGTCGTCAATTTCTTTCTCTCCCAAAGTGGGGATGGCAATGGGCAAATCAAGGGACTCTCTAAGCTTATTTGTGTCTACCGCAACCGTGCCTCCAGATTGCACATTTCTAATAGTTAATTCATAGATCAACTCCTCCTTGTGCAAATAGTTAAGATGGAGAACATCGCGAGGGCCGGGCATGATGACAGAACAATTTTGAAAAAGGAAAAATCAAAAATTCCAGCAACTGAGAAAATAGTTAGAGTTGTAATCAAAGCAATGTTTAGCCGTCAAAAGGGGCTAAATTGAGACCCATTCAACCACGCTCTGCTACCACTTGTTCCGAGGTATATGTGGAACAGCAGAGGTGAAAGAAGGTGCGGGGGTGAACGGGCCTCAAAATACGAAATTAAAGTTAAGATAAAATTTAACAAGGTTATATTTTCTTTTCAAAATCAAGAAATAACAAGCATGGCAGGTACAGAGTAGCAAGGCAACAAAAGTACAATTACAGTATTCACAAGATTTGGGCTTCGAGCCCCGGACTCACAATTCTTGAGCAATTAGCCCAACTTTACGATATACACAATTCAACAAAGGGGCAGAAGACCCCTATCATGCCTAGGAGCACTTGCTCCCAATTACACAGTAAAGCCTCCTCGAGGCGCGCAGGAAACAAAATTTTTAGAAAGAGCAATCTGCTCTTAAGTACGAGCCAAGGCCACACCAAATTCCACTTTCAAGTTGTCCTCCAAGGACACGAAAACAGGGGTAAAATACCCAACCTACTGAGGCCTATTAAGTAAGGAAAGGTTAAATACGTGGCCTCTAAAATACCAATTTGAGAGGAGGCGTTCTTGCACTCCTAACACACTTTATATAAAACCTACTTGGCACCAGGCCGTTACTGCAAGGGCTAATCCCATACTAAAGAGGTGACTTTAGAATGAAACAATTTACATTACGTTAAGGAAGAAACGGTTGTGAAAAATAAGTTCACCTCAATGCAATATGAATGGGAGCTCGAGAGGGTTAAGCACTCTCTATCCCAATATGTAGCTTAAAAGAGAATAGATACTAAGGCCCGGTTTCATCAACACATGTTAAATATATACTAACAAGTAGTTAGTTAATACGGAGTTAGAAATTTAACATCTTGTTAGGTTTCTTGCGTTTCATCAAACTTTTCTTGTGAAATGTTAACTAATCGACTGTTAACTCTCCCAATATTGCGAACTGGTGCGAATCAAGGAGGCAGTGGTACGAACATGCTGCTTTACAACGCGCTCCGATGCGCTTTTGTTTGAGCACAGCTGTAAAATATGGCGCGTGAAGTGAAACGGAATCGTAGTTCTAATTTTTCCTCCTTCGAAGAAGAGTTGTTAATTGAATTAGTTAGTAAATATATATATAAGTTATTGAGTGCAAGCGCACAGATGACTTGACGATAAAAGAAAAGGACGAGGCGCGGGAAAAGTCCGCGAGAGTTTCAATGGGGGTAAACAGATACTTTTTTTTTTAGCGGGAATCCGCTGTCACTTAACAAAATCACTTCGTTAATTGTCCCACTTCAAACTGTGCTCCGATATGGGAGTTATTAAATACTGTATTGTCGTGTGCAGAACCAGACCACATAGCAAGTAGGCCTAAATCCTTGATTTGGAGGTTAGGCTCACTAATCACCTGAACATTAACATTAACAGAGAAATATCCCTTTCGATTACGATATATTTCGGCCCAGTTGCCTCCAGGTGATTGGATTCTTACATGTGTTCAATCTATTGCACGTAGAACAAACACCAGGAAAACGGCTTATTTCATAGAAGTCGCGGATAATTTGCTGACGCTCTTGTACTGAAGGGAATGTTATATACCTCCTCATGGATGCTATTGCTGCAGACACTCGACAAACAACTTTATTAACAGTGGCTTTAGAAATTCCAGCATTGTTTCCGGCCATTATGTGAAAATAACCAGTAGCAAAAACTCGTAATATTATCAGTGCCTGCAACATTGGAGAAAGAGGTAAGTTTCTCTTCGTATGATATTCTAACCTCACTTGAATTTCGTCAACAACCTTAGCAACGACTGTTTTCGATAACTTGTATCTATGAAGAAATTTCGTATCCGTCAAATTTTCAAAGTCATTACGTCGCTGAACTCTTCTTTGATCACGATTGTTTTGTAAAAGATCTAAATAGAGCAATTCCGCCTCGAAAGCGAGATTCACAGCAGCCAT